>NC_082734.1:5587470-5936220 GCF_030144855.1 Hypanus sabinus
CGTACGAGTGCTGACGTCAGGACGGTGGAACTGCCGGTGACGGTCAGTGTTCCGGGGGAGGAGGGGCTGTGGGGGCTCCACTCCGACAAGGATGAGGCTGAGGAGACATCGGGGGAAGAGCTAGAGCTAGAGGTGGACCCCAGAGAGGTGCCCGGCACTAGTAAAGGGAGGTGGGAGGAGGGAGTCGTGACTAAGCCCCGCTCCCCAGGTAGGGTGGAAGCCTCGGAGCTGGCAGCCGCACTTAATTCCCTGGTGGGAGTGGCCGAGAGGCCACGGCTGAAGCTGGGGGTGTTCTCCGGAGCCAAGCCTACTCTGGACGGGGAGGTGGACTATGAGACCTGGATCGAGCATACGTCTTTGATGTTAGAGGAGTGGCCAGGCTCAGAGGAGGAGAAGAGACAGCGATTGCTGGGAAGTTTGAGGGGTTTAGCAGCCAAAACCGTCCGGGAGTTGAAAGCTGAGAAGCCTGGAATGCCTAGAAGTTTTGGAGGGAGCGTTTGGGTTGTCAGGGGAACCCTGGCTGCTTTTAGCAGAGTTCCAACGCCTGGAACAATGGAGAGGGGAAAAGCTCTCCGAGTACATATTTAGGATGGAGGGGATGCTCTTGGGGCTGCGGCACCGGGGGGTAGTGAAGGCGACTGACGTGGCTAGCGTGAGGATGAGTCAGCTATTCAGTGGCCCTCTGGAGGAGGACAAGGTGGCGTGGACTATCCGGCAGGCTTATAGGAAAGGTCCCCCTCCATCCTTCGGGCAACTGATTAGAGAGGTGCGAGAGGAAGAGAGAGCGTTGGGGCGGAAAAGGGGCGCGGGCCTATGGGAGCGATCCTCAGCGATACAGGAAGTGGTGGCTGGGTGGAGGAATGACAATCCCCTGGGGAGTAGGGAACCTCCTTTGGAGGGGAGGGACAGGGGAGGTACCTATTCTCAGGGGCGATCAGTGCAGTGGATTGGGAGCAGGAGCCGTCCTGGGAGAGGAGGGGTGGCAGGCAGCGTGTGCTTTAACTGTGGGAAAGAGGGGCATTTCAGGTGGGACTGTGGAAGGCCGAGGGTGTGCTATAGCTGTGGAGAGGAGGGACACTTTAGGTGGGATTGTGAGAGACAAGGAGTCCCGCGGAGGACAAGCCCCCCTATGACTAAAGGAACACGTTCCCAGAGATCAGCCGGAAGACCACCGGGTGCCCACGCCTCTATTCCGGATGGGCTGGTAGGACCCCGTGCCAGTGTGGGTCTACGGATAGAGGGGATTTACGCAAAAGCCGTTCTTGATACGGGATTGCAGGCGACCTTATTGTACCGTTCTTACTACAATCAATATCTAAAGCATTTGCCCGTAACGCCATTTGACGCCCTGCAGATTTGGGGTGTGAGCGAGGGTGACTACCCGTACGATGGATACCTATCGGTGAGATTGGAGTTCTCGGAGGGCGATGTGGGAGTGTCGGAAGCTATTGAGACGTTGGTGTTGGTGTGTCCTGACCCGGTGGAAACCGGTGGTGCTGCCCTCCTGGTGGGGACTAACTCCCCAGTTGTGCGACGGCTCCTGGGAGCTTGTAAGGAGAAAGGGGGGGAAGACTTTCTGGAGACCCTCTCGGTGCATCCAGTGTTTCGAGCAGTGTTCGCAGAAGGGCTTGCCTCCCAAGGGCTGGACTCGGAGTGTAAACGAGGGACGGTGTGGTGTACGCAGGCGAGGCCCAAGGTGATCCGACCAGGGGAGGTAGCACTAGTGATGGGGATCCCCAGATTCCCAGGAGTACCAACGGGAGAAGCCCTGTTAGTAGACACCCCAGATGATCTTGAAGGGGAGACACGATTTCCGGCGGGGGTGCTGGTGAGGCCCGAAGTGCAGAGACCAGGGGTGGTACATGCAAGGCGTATAGCTATAAGTGTCAGGAACACCACGGCAAGAGAAATCACCTTTAAGAGGGGAATGCCGCTGGCACATCTGTTCCCGGTGACGGTAATGTCTAGCGCACCAGTGAGGTTCCCTAACGGGGAGGGATCGGAGCAACGAAGGGAGCTGACCGCTGGAGCCTTTAACTTCGGGGATTCCCCTGTGTCACCGGAGTGGAAACACCGGCTAGTGGAGAAGATGCTGAAGATGGAAACTGTTTTTTCTCGGGGCGAGTTTGATGTTTGAGTTTGCGCCAAAAGCACTCGCCACGCCATCCGGGTGACGGAAGACACCCCGTTCCGAGAGAGATCCCGGCGGCTGGCTCTGGCAGATGTTGAGGACGTGCGACAGCACTTGTGCAAGTTGAAGGAGGCCGGAATCATAGCTGAGTCTCGAAGTCCTTATGCGTCCCCAATAGTGGTGGCACGGAAGAAGAATGGGCGAGTGCGCATGTGTGTTGACTACAGGATGTTGAATCGGCGAACTGTCCCTGATCAATATACTGTCCCAAGAGTCAAGGATGCATTGGCCTGCCTGAGCGGTGCGAAATGGTTCAGTGTGCTGGATTTAAGAAGTGGGTATTACCAGATCCCGATGAGTGCGGCCGATAAAGAGAAGACCGCTTTTATCTGCCCGCTGGGGTTCTTTCAGTTCGAACAAATGCCCCAAGGCATATCGGGAGCCCCAGCCACCTTCCAGAGGCTCATGGAGAGAACTGTGGGGGATATGAATCTGTTGGAGGTGCTGGTGTACCTGGACGATTTGATAGTGTTTGGATCGACTTTGGAGGAACATGAGGAGAGGCTGTTGAAGGTGTTGGGCCGGCTTAATGAAGAAGGGTAGAAGCTTTCCCTGGACAAATGCCAGTTCTGCAAGTCGTCGGTTAAGTACATTGGCCATATCATTTCGCGAGAGGGTGTGGCTACTGATCCAACCAAGATAGAGGCCGTGACCACCTGGCCGAGACTCCAGAAAGTGGGTGCTCTGCGCTCATTTTTGGGGTTCTGTGGGTATTACCGGCGATTTGTGAAAGGATACGCCAAAGTGTGTCACCCGTTGACTCAGCTGTTGTGTGGCTATCCCCCGGTGGGGAAGAAGAGGACGGGGAACCAGAGGCAGGACGCTGGAGGATACTGGAACCCGGCGGAACCTTTTGGCTTGAGATGGGATGATCAATGTGAAGAGGCGTTCCGATCTTTGAAAAGGGCACTGACCCAGGCCCCAGTGTTGGCTTTTGCCGATCCCCAGAAGCCCTATGTGCTGCACATGGATGCCAGCCGAGAGGGTCTCGGGGCTGTTCTGTACCAGGAGCATGGCAAAGCATTGAGACCAGTAGCCTTTGTCAGCCGAAGCTTGTCGCCATCGGAGAGAAACTATCCCACTCACAAGTTGGAGTTCCTGGCGCTGAAGTGGGCGGTGGTGGACAAGCTGGGCGATTACCTGTACGGAGCCAAGTTTGAGGTGAGAACGGATAACAATCCTCTCACTTATATTTTGACTTTGGCGAAGCTGGATGCCACAGGACATCGGTGGCTGGCGGCATTGTCGGTATATGATTTCAGCCTGAGGTACCGCCCCGGAAGCAAGAATGTCCATGTGGATGCTTTGTCACGTCGGGAGCCGGGGGAGGAGGAGAGGGATGAGGAGTGGGAGAGTGTCCCTGCCCCTGGAGTGAAGGCGATGTGTCAGTTTGTTATCACCGTGAAGGCCGAGAGAAGAGGGAGGCTGGAACGAGCCGTGGACCACTTGGGGGTTTTGACGACGCCATACCCCTAGCTTACTGCGACCTGACCACACTGCGGACTAAACAGTTGCCGGAACTGAGTCCGGGGGAAGTGGCAGCTGCTCAGCAAAATGACCCGGGCATTGGCATAGTGTGGAGAGCGGTCGAGAAGGGGGATGGGGCGTTGGCTGAGAAGGCGAAACACCCATGCGTGCCTCTGTTGTTGAAGGAGTGGTCTCGGTTGAAGTTAAAGAACAAAATCTTGTACCGGGTAACGACGCCTCCGGACCAACCCTGCTGTTGGCAACTGGTCCTGCCGGAGGAGTATCGCCAGGCTGTACTCCAGGCCTTACATGATGATTCTGGACATTTGGGGGTGGAAAAGACATATGGATTACTCAAAGACCGGTTCTACTGGCCCCGGATGAGGGGGGACGTCGAAGAATACTGTAGGGGATGCCGTCGTTGCATCCAGAGGAAGATCCTGCCAGCATTGGCGGCTCCACTGTCGCACTTGCAGAGTGCGGGACCTCTGGACCTGGTATGTATGGATTTCCAGTCGATTGAGCCTGACACCAACAACACCGCGAATGTATTAGTCATCACGGATCATTACACTCGCTATGCTCAGGCATTTCCCACTAAGGGTCAGAAGGTGACGACAGTGGCGAAGGTTTTATGGGAGAAGTATTTTGTGCATTACGGCCTTCCCAGGCGAATCCATAGTGATCAGGGGCGGGACTTTGAGAGCCGGCTTATCCATGAATTACTGACTATGGTGGGGTTGAGAAATCCAGGACTACCCCTTATCACCCACAGGGAGATCCTCAGCCAGAGAGGTTCAACAGGACCCTGTTGGATATGCTCGGGACGCTGGAGATTGGGCAGAAAAGCAGGTGGAGTCGTCATATTGGACAATTGGTTCACTGTTACAATTGTACTCGCAATGAGGCTACAGGGTATTCACCCTATTATCTGATGTTCGGGCGGGAAGCGAGGTTGCCCATTGACATGTGTTTTGGAGGTGGAGTGGGTGAATTTCCCGGGAAGTCCCATCTAAAGTACGTGTCCGACATGAAGAGGGAGTTACAGCGGGCGTACGAGTTGGCCGAGGCGGCGGCTACCAAACAAAATCAGAAGAATAAGATGCGGTATGATCGAAAGGTGAAGTTTGTACAATTATTACCGGGCGACCGGGTCCTTTTACGGAATTTGGGACTCCCTGGTAAGCACAAGTTGGCAGATCGATGGGCGGCCAGCCCCTACGTAATAGAGAGCCAGATGCCGAACCTGCCCGTTTACTGGGTGAAACCTGAGGATGGGAAAGGGCCTATCAAGGTACTCCATAGGAATCACCTGCTGCCACTGGGTCAAGCGGTGCAGGTGGATAAGGAGCCCGAGTGGGAGGTTACGCCCAGTACAAGGACTCTGCAAGGGCGCGGAGAATGGGAAGAGCCCGCTGCTGAAGAGCGGGGACGGGTCCCTCACCCGGGAATGGCTACCGATTCAGAGGAGGACGACTCAGATGAGTGGGTCCTGTTCCCATTCGCTGGTGCTCCAGTACCAGGAGAGGAGGCTCCTGGCCCTTCCCATATTGAATTGGGTGAGAGGAGGGAAGGCCTTGAGAGTCAGATGGAGAGGCAGCCTACATTGGTGGGAGAGAGGGTGGAACCCGAGCGTGAGCCGGAGAGATCTCAGGTGAGGGAGGACCCCTGTGAGGAAGGGGGTGCGGGTCTGTCAGGTAGACCTGGGGTGTCCGAGACAGTGGGTTCGCAGGTGACGAGGGAGCCCAGTGGGGCAGAAGGGGTATGGAGATCTCAGAGGATTAGGCGTCCCCCGGAGCGGTTGACATATGTGGTACCGGGAGAACCGAGTGTGATTTCTACTGCTCTGGGTGGTTATGTCACTGCTTTCTGCACCTGGGTTGGGTTTTGTGTGTTGCAAGAAGCTTTGGGGACCTCTAGTAATGCCATGAGGGCATGACATTTGCTGGTGGGGAGAGAATGTACAATGTCCTGGGTATGTTACTCAAAATGGCCTCTTTGGTTTGTTACAAGTAGGAATGTTTCTTTGTCGGATAAGTGTTTCTCTCGCCGTTGTTTCATTTTAGAATGGCTGATATGGTAATTGTATTCATTTGTTAATCAATGGGGAATGTTATTGTGTCGTGATGCTGGGAACTTGGGGGAGGGGTTTTCGCGGGTTTTTCTGGCGGGAGGAAGACGTCGAGGAAGGTGGACATGCGCTGCACTGCTCGGAGGACTCCCGGACGTGGTCCGAGGGGCGAAGACGTGGAGGTCGGAGGCAAGCGACGAGGGGTCGAATGGTTCGTTGATTGAGCTCCAATGAGTGCACTAAACAGACTGAACTTTGATAAGTTGGTGCCTTTTGTTTTTTTCCTTGTATATATATATATATATTGTATTGCCTACTACTCTTTTAATTTTAGTAAACTCTTTAAAGTCTATGTCATAACGGTATTTGTTGTGGGTTTGATACTGTTGGCGGGTGCGAGGCATAAAACTCGATTCTCACAGCACCTGCGTGTACGGGAGGTGGTTTGGTGAGTGGCTGGATCTCCTTTTTCCCCTAGACATATACCAGCCTGTTGGGTAAGGGTTACAATTACATATATATATGCCTACAGTGCGCACATAATTGTTGGAGCTTATTATAGCATAATCAACATAATCAGTTTGCTTAGACTAATAGAATCATAGAGAAGTACAGCACAGAAACAGACCCTTTGGCCCATCTAGTCCATGCTGAAACCGTTTAATTTGCCTACTTCCATTGACCTGCAACTGGGACCATAGCCTTCCATACCCCTACCATCCATGTACCTATCCAAAATTCTCTTATATGTTGAAATCGAGTTTGAATGCATGGTTTGTACTGGCAGCTTGTTCCACACTCTCATGACCCTCTGATTGAAGAAGTTTCCCTCATGTTCCCCTTAAACCTCTCACCTTTCACATTTAACCTATGACCTCTAGTTGTCGTCTCACCTAGCCTCGGTGAAAAAAACCTGCTTGTGTTTACCCTCTCTACAACCTTTGTAATTTTGAACACCTCAATCAAATCTCCTCTCAGTCTTCTATGTTCTCAAGAGTACAGTCCTAACCTATTCAATCCTTTCTGATAACTCCAGTCCTCCCAGACCCAGCAACATCTTGTAAATTTTCCTTGCACTTTTTCAACCTTAGGTGACCAAAACTGCACACGATACTCCAAATTAGTCTTTGTGGGTAGATCTGTTTTGAGGGAAGGGTACACTCTCAGTACCTCACAGTGGGTAGGGCACACTTAGGCTGTTATACCAATGCCACCTTCTCCAAGTCTTCAATAGACTAAATTAATTTCATGGTGGCAACACCAGGACAGAAACCAAAGACCTTCTGCTCAGGAAACCTCCTTCTTTTGATATTGGCAAACATGGGATTGGGGTGGGGAGAGAATGGTGAAACAACCCACGTCTGGGACTGTAAGTTTTTAGTTAAGATCCTGTAGCCAGAAGCTTTCCATTGTTGTTTGTTCCATCCATCCCTCTTCACATATGGAACAGTAGAGACAGTTAGGCACAGGAGTACATTCAGCCAGAGACTCATTCCACCGAGATGCAACACTGAGCGTCATAGGAAGTCATTCCTGCCTGCGGCCATCAAACTTTACAACTCCTCCCTTGGAGTGTCAGATACCCTGAGCCAATAGGCTGGTCCTGGACTTATTTCTACTTGGCATAATTTCCCTATTATTATTTAATCATTTATGGTTTTATATTGGTATATTTCTACACTATTCGTGGTTGGTGCGACTGTAACGAAACCCAATTTCCCTCCGGATCAATAAAGTATATTTGTCTGTCTGTCACTGGGGACTTATATCACTGGTTGATGCCATGTGCGCATGGACTTATTATCTGTGTTCAAGGTGTCGATGCTTATAAGCCAGAGGACTCTGCAATCACTGCTTCTCGGAGAAAGAGGCTGTGGCAACTTAGATTGCAGCCTGCATAGGTTTAGGGGTTTCAGCTGCAGTTTCACACAGCAACCTGCCAGCTTTCAAGGGGAAGATGAGATGTACTCGGAGCAACAGGAGAAAAGTTCCACCTACTTGTATTCTGAAAAAAGGACGCCCATTGACGAAGATCCTGGATCCTGCTTCTTCCTGGAATTTTATTTAAAAAAAATAACTAATGTCAATCTCTATAATTTTAAAGTTCAAAGTAAATTTATTGTCAAAGTACATATTCACTCATAGGCCACTTTATTTGGTACAACTGTACACCTGCAATACAATGCGAATATCAAGACCAGCAAGAATTGTTTCACCCTTTTCACTGCATTATGAGACCATAAGATATAGGAGCAGATTTGGGCCTTTTGGCCCATTGAGTCCTACTCTGCCATTTCATCATGGCTGATCTATTATTCCTCTCAGCCCCAATGTTCTGCCTTCCCCCTGCATCCCTTCATGCTTATAGTTCCTCTTGATTTAAAAAAGAAGACTGCAGTTGCAGGAAATGCAATGCCAGTTTCTGCATTGGTTGAAATATATGCATGGCATTGTACTGCATAAATCTAGCCTCGCAATACATACTGTATAACTCTACCTGCAAACCTGCTCGTTAATACAAATACCTAATCAGCCAATCATGTGGCAGCAACTCAGTGCATAAAAGCATACAGACATGGTCAAGAGGTTCAGTTGTTGTTCAGACCAAACATCAGAATGGGGAAGAAATGTGATTTCTAAGTGATTTTAATTGTGCAATGATTATCGGTGCCAGATGGGGCGGTTTGAGTATCTCAGATACTGCTGATCTCCTGGGATTTCCACTCACAACAGTCGACAGACAACGGTGTGTAAAAACAAAAATCATTGAGTGAGCAGCAGTTCTGTGGGTGCAAACACCTTGTTAGTGAGAGAGGTCAGAGGAGAATGGCCAGACTGGTTCCAACTGAGTGAATGCAACAGTAAATCAAATAACCACACGTTACAACAGTGGTGTGCAGAAGAGCATCTCTGAATGCACATCAAGTCGAACCTCGAAGTGGATGGGCTACAGCGGCAGAAGGCCAGGAAGATACAGAAATGTACTAGCGGTCGCTTTCCCAGGTAATGTCTGTACCTAATAAAGTGGCCACTGAGTGTATGTCACCATGTACTACGCTGAGATTCATTTTCTTGAAGGCATTTATAGGAAAATAAAGAAATACAACAGAAGTTATGGAAATCTATTCATAACAAAGACTGACAAACAACCAATCTGAAAAAGAAGATAAATCACATAAATTATAAGATAGGGAATAAATTATGTTGAGAATGTGAGCTGCAGAATTTATGATAGTTATTCTATAGCTTGTTCGTCTTTACTATCTGGATGATCCAGAGACGAGTGAGGAGCAAATGAAATAAATGGCTTCCGCTGTTGACCTGTTGTGACAGTAGGCAACTTGGAGTGGATCTAATTTACTTCTCAGGATGGAGTGTGTTAATCCAGAGCAACACGCACACAAAGTGCTCAACAGGTCAGGCAGCATCAATGGAAATGAGTAAACAGTTGAGGTTTGGAGGCTGAGATCCTGCATCGGGACTGAGAAGGAAGGGGGAAGATGGCAGAATAAAAAGGCGAGGGGGAGGGGAAGGAGGCTAGCTGGAAGTTGATAGGTGGAGGTAGGTGGGTGGAAAAGGTCAAGGGCTGGAGGAAAGGAATCTGATAGGAGAGAAGAGTGAACTATGGTGAAAGGGAATGAGGAGGGGTCCCAGGGTGAAGTGATAGTTAGGTGAGAAGAGGTGAAAGGTCAGAGTGGAGAATAGAGGAAGGGGGGAATTTTTTACTGGAAGGAGAAATTGATATTGGAGGCTACCTAGGTGGAATATAAGGTGTTGCTCCTCCACCCTGAGGGTGGCTTCATCTTGACACAAGATATGCTTCATGGCCCCTTCTTAAAGCATTTCATCACAGAGGATGTAAATGCCACTGCAAAAAGCACTTCAATATATTAAAATTTAACTTACTAAAATGTCCTAATGAATTTAACAGGGACTTTATCAAACAAAAATGATCCACGTAATACAGGTCATGCAGGATTAATAAAAAAAGGCGGAGAGTTTAAAAAAAGAATGTGGAAACAAAACTAAAACTTAAAATTAAGGTGTTGCTGAGTCAAAATGTAGGTGAGTGAAAAATTTTGGCGCACTTTTAAAATAGGTGGATTGCTGAATGACGTGAATAGTGTTCCATCAGATCACGGTTTCGCCATTAATACCTTCCACTGAGAACTCCTATGACTCCCCATTTCCAGACCTGGCGTCATTAATTGGTTGGTTTGTTAGAACGATTTTTCGGGCTAGCTCATGTAATAAATTACTTTAACTGGCATCAGCCACTAGCCTTCCGATTTGAATATGCATTGAAGATTAAATTTAAAATGCAGACCAGACAGATAATCTTTCCCTCTCCCTCCACCTCCTCCTCTTTCTCCTCCCTCTTCCTCCTCTCTCTCCTCCCTCTTCCTCCTCTCTCTCTCTCTTTCTCTCTATTATATATGTATATCTCCCCGCCTGGTGATAATTTGTCGATTAAAGAAACAGCTTCATACCTACCAGAAGTTCTCTCCAGTGACTTCATTCACGCAACAACAGCTTAAAAATATGAAATCTCCTTACATTATCGTATCACTCAGAGTTAGATTTAGAATAAAGTTATATGCATTTTATGTCAACTTGTACATCCACAGAATTTTTTTGTATGTGAAATACTGTGCTTTGCACCTTGTTCCAGAGGCACATTGTTTTCATTTAGCTATATATATCTGTGTGAGGAATGACAATAAACTTGAGCTCTAAACTAGAAAAAGAATGTAAAGCCACTGAGTAAATCTCCATCAACGACAGATGGGTTAACATAAAGGTCATTTATAGCAGAGAAAAAGTTTCTTAAAGTTGTCATAGCTGGGGATAAGCTCGCAACTCATCTGGGACTGGGGTTCCCAACCTTTGTTATGTCATTAATTGTGGGGACCCTGAACCCTAGGTTGGGAACCCTTGATCTAGGAGGAAGAAAACCCTGATCTCAACCGTCTGCTGCCTTGTACCCACTCATGGGGAAGGCTGAGAGTAAACCCTGAGGAAAAATCTAGAGCTGGAGCCGCTAAGGCAGTCCTATGTTGTGTTCAATCCTGACTGGCAACTCCCGAGACACTGAAGCTGTATTGGTCTCTGGCATTCCTTTGGATTCATCAGTTGCGTGGAGAGGGGCAGCCTCCTGTATGGGCAACAGCTCGGTCTCCACATTGTACTGGCCTGACTTGCATATCGACCTCGACAGCTAGGATCCAACATCCATGGTCAACGCCAGCCAATGGAAGACCATAGATAGCAGAAAAAAATATGGGCTAGATATGGAGTAAAGCTCCTTCATGCAGAAGAAAATAAAAAAATTATAAGCAACTTCCTGCTCAACTTCCTAGTGCAGGAAGCACAAGAACCACATACAAACTGAGGCCTACTTTACACTTCCTAATGATAGATCTTCAGAAAGTAGGTTCTCGTACAGTACGAGCAGGATATTAAGTTGGTACATTACTCTGAACTTTATCATTTATAAAGGGTTCCGTTTTATTCCTGTTCCAATGTGTCAGGCCATACCCTCCTCTTGTGCCAAGATGAGGCCATCCTCAGGGTGGAGGAGCCTCACCTTATATTCTGTCAGGGTACCCTTCAACTTGATGGTATGAATATCAATTTCTCCTTCTGGTGAACAAATTTCTCCCCCCTCCCCCAGCCCTTCTATCCCCCACTCTGACTTCCACTTCTTCTCACCAGTCTATTACTTCCCCTGGGTCCCCTCCACCTTCCCTTTCTCCTCTTGTCCGCTCTCCTCGCCTCTCAAATCCTTTATTCTCCAGCCCCTGACCTTTCCCACACATCTGGCTTCAGCTATACCTTCCCGCTAGCCTCCTTCTGCTCCCCCCCCACCATCTTTTTATTCTGGCATTCCCTTCCTTCTCAATCCTGAAGAAGGGTCTCGGCTCGAAAAGTCATTTTGCACTGATTCTGCGTGACCTGCTGAGCTCCTCCAGTGTTTAGTGTGTGCTCCTTCTGTTTTACGTTTCTATGTTCACTTAAAAGTAACTGGAAGGAAAGTATTTCAAATAGTTTCACCATGGGTCATGGGCACCATGATAGCATACTGTTAAGCATGAAGCTGTTACAGCGTAGGATATCAGAGTTTGGAGTTCAATCCCAGCATTACCTGTAAGGAGTCCGTACGTCCTCCCTGTGGAGCGCGTGGGCTTTCTCTAGATGTTCCGGTTTCCTCCCACACTCCAAAGATGTAGGCAGGTTAACTGGTCATTGTAAATTGCCCCGTGATTAGTTTAGTGCTAAATTGGGGCTGTCGGGGTTGCTGGGGCAGCACAGCTGGAAAGGCTGAAAGGGCCTGTTCTGTGCTGTATCTCTAAATAAAACCTAAGTAATTATAAGATGTATCGCAGTGGAACAATCGAACGAGGAGGGAGAACATAGTAACTTGAGCCAATTGGGATTCCAACATTCAAGATTAATCGTCATCCAACCGTACATGAATAGAGGGAGATCGGAGTCAACCACAGGCTTTGTATCCTAGCTGTCTACTTGATATGCATCTAGTATGCAGGCAGGGCAGCACAGCACGATATGGAGAGCAAGCTGTGGCCCATGCAGCGGGCTCCACCTCTCCACGCAGCTGATGAATCCAAAAGGACAGCAGAGACCGATCTAGTTTGGCACCAGCGGCATCTCAGGAGTTACCAGTCAGCATTGAACTCAATGCAAGACTGAGTTAAGGACACCATCTCTGGATTTTTCCTCGGGATTTATTTACGAAGCCTTCTCCATGAGTGGGTCTAGCTGCAAAGCAGTGGAGGTTTGTAATCAGAGTTTTCCTTCTCCTAAATGAGATGCCAACCACAGCTGATGAGCCCCATCTGCCCAAAATACATAAATATAACCAAATGGAACAGCGTTCCACTGGGGCCAAGGTGCAAAACGCATTACCAACAGCACACAGCAAAGGCAGGGTACAATGCCACAGTGCACTTATGAATGATGCTGTCAGTGGTGAGATAGACTGGGCATTGTCAGTTTCTTTAAAATCCCCATCATACATATTCATTACCATCCTTCGAGCAAGTTCTCTTACCTCTGACGCCTGGCTCTGTAGAAGATGAAGAACAGTAGCATGCAAATTACGATCAGACCCAGCAGAGAGCCCACAATCGCTCCTATGATAATGGCTATAAAGTACAAAAAGTGCATGGTCAGTTAGTTAGTTAGCTGTCTATGTACCTATTTATTAGGGTTACAGCATAGAAAAGGTTCTTCGAGCTGTGCTGCCCCGCAACCCCCGACAAACCTGATTGTTCCTAATCACAGGACACTTTACAGTGGCTGACTAACCTACTAACGGGCACATCTTTGGACTCTAGGAGGAAACTGGAGACCCCAGAGAACACCCACACATTGCATAGAGAGGATGTACTGAGACTCCTTACGGAGCTCGGAACTCCGACGCTCTGAGCTGTAGCAGCATGGCACTATCCCAAAGAAAGGAGTTAGGCATTGGCTTATCAGCCAATCCAGTTTGTCATTAAGACCCCAGTCATCCCATGATGTCAACTGGCCACTGTGTCCCGAACCAAACCTAGGGGCAGTCCGAGCCAGTGTACAATTGTATTATTTACTTGCTTATTGATTCAGTGTGGAACAGGCCCAACGAGCCACCAGCCAGCAGCCCATCCATTTAACACAGGACAATTTATGATGACCAATTAACCTACTAACTGGTACATCTTTGGACTGTGGGAGGAAACTGGAGCAGCCAGAGTTCACGTACAAACTCCTTACAGACGGAATTCAACTCTGAAACGCCCTGGCCTGTAATAGGGTTGCCCTAACTGCTATGCTACTGTGGTATTTAAATCCCAGATTTCTGCTATTTTGAGATTAAATTACGTTGAGATTTCAAACCCAAACGGTGAACGTTAAAACAGATATTTTTATCCCCGTGCAATTGTATGCATGCTCATTTTATTTGTGGTTTGCAAGTTAAATTTGCATGATTACCAGCTGTGCGTGAGATTCTGGCAGTAAACCACATTATCCCACGTCATAGAGCATCTCAATCCCCAGTGTCGCTTGTTTAAAAAGACCTCTGAGGGCCAAGAACAGATTATTGCCAGCGCATATTGTGACACAAAGATGGGTATATTATTTGGCCACTGTAAATTGCCTCGAGAGTGCAGTGAGTGGCAAAATCTGGGGGAAAAAATTGGAATGTAGTGAAAGATAAAATAGGATTAGAGTGGATGGTTGATAGCTGGCACGAACTTGGGGAGTCAACGTGTCTCCTTCCATGCGGTATCTCTCTATGGCTCTACACCATTTCATTGTCTTCTTCATTCTGTGCCCAAAACTTAGACTCAATCTCTCAGAAGTGTCCAAAATGTGAAATTTGACAGGCAATTTGCATGCGGCAAGCTCTGCCAAAGATGTAAAGCTCCATATAAAACAGATCCTCAGCAGCTAGATGGACGAAATGAGGAACCAAGGTTCCAGGTGTGTGAACAAAGAGCTGAGGAAGAGGCTGCTGTGCGGAGATACATGCATAGAGGTGTCCGCTCTGGGCAAGGACAGGCATGGCCCCATAGCAGTGCACTGTTGAGCAGCAGATTGGGGGGTGACACCACGACCCTTTGAAAGATGGGCTTTTGATCTTATAACAGTGGAGGAGGAAATATTTGCATTCAGAATACTCACGATCTGAGCTGGTCCAGCATTCCTTGACCTCGGGCTCGCTGTACGTCTGCCTGCTCACCGTGGTGATTTTGATCGTGTACTTGCGTCCAGGCTGAAGATTAGGAATGCTCAGTGTTCCCTTATCCTTCTCAATGGTACGATTCTCCAGTAGATGGTCATCGTCAGAAGTGATGGCTTTGAAACTGGTAAACGTGCCCTTCGGTTCATTCCACTCCACCCTGATCGTGTATCCTGTCCGCCCAGCGCAGCGGAAGTTGGAAATAGTACCAGGAACTGAAAAATGGATGGAACAGCCTGAGTTCAGTTCTCTCACTGGTGACACAAACTAAAGTGAACTTTACACTGGCCAGCAAGGCAGGGGGAGGCTGCAAAGGCAGGTGCAGTTGAAATTAAACCCAAAATCAAACCGAGGAAAAAATAATATAACATGAAGATAGAGACACAGGTAGAGTGGTGAGGATGGAGAAAGATCTGTCTTTTCTTTTCTATTGAAAGTCAGGTGGGATTAGAGTTACCAGGAACTGAGAAACCCACAGCACTTTATGGGTTTTGTTGTGTTCTGCCTTGTTCTGCTGAATATTATTGATATGCTATGTTGCCACTGGAATGTGATAATTATAGGCTGCCCCCAGCCCATCCTGAGGTGGGTTGGTTGTTAACACAAAGCACGCATTTCACTGTACATTTAATGAGTAAACCTGAATCCATAGAACATTACAGCACAGAAACAGACCTTTTGACCCTTCTTGGCTATACCAAACCATTTTTCTGCATAGTCCCACTGACCTACACCTGGACCACATCTCTGCATACACCTCTCATCCATGTACTTGACCAAGTTTTTCTTAAATGTTAAAAGTGAACCTGCATTTTCCACTTCATCTGGCAGATCATTCCACACTCCCACCACTCTCTGTGTGAAGAAGCCCCTCCTAATGTTCCCTTTAAACTTTTCCCCCTTCACCCTTAACCCATGTCCTCTGGTTTTTTTCTCCCCTAGCCTCAGTGGAAAAACCTGCTTGCATTCACTCTATCTATACCCATAATAATCTTATATACCTCTATCAAGTCTCCCCTCATTCTTCTACGCTCCAGGGAATAAAGTTCTAACCTATTCAACCTTTCTCGGTAACTCAGTTTCTCAAGTCCCGGCAACATCCTTGTAAACCTTCTCTGCACTCTTTCAACCTTATTAATATCCTCCCTGTAATTAGGTGACCAAAACTGTACACAATACTCCAGATTCAGCCTCACCAATGTCTTATACAACCTCACCATAACATTCCAACTTTTATACTCAAAACTTAGATTTCTAAAGGCCAATGTACCAAAAGCTCTCTTTTATGACCCTATCTACCTGTGATGCCACTTCTAGGGAATTTTGTATCTGTATTCTCAGATCCCTCTGTTATACTGCACTCCTCAGTGCCCTACCATTTACCATGTATGTTCTACCTTGGTTTTTTCCTTCCGAAGTGCAATACCTCTCACTTGTCTGTATTAAACTCCATCTGCCATTTTTCAGCCCACTTTTCCGAAATATGAAATCAGAACTCAAACCAGGCATAAAGAAGCTGAAAAGACCATCAGAATGGCTTTGTGGATGGGGTATCAGAGTACGATTCAACTGGGGAAACTGTGGGAGTGCCTGCCTTGTGCAGAGTTTCCAATTGTACAACTACTTTAAGAAGCACAGAATTACTTGTGTGGGGATCACCACATCCATACAGGCTTTCTAAGTAGTGGCTGGCCACTCCAATGATCGTACCTCAGTGAGAGATATTCATCCAGAATCTTAGATGCTCCTGAAGACATTGGAGAAGTTTCGTTTTGAAGTTAAATTCATTAGCTTTGATATGGGGCATAATTGACACACAGACTATCACATGTAACATTGCCCGGAAAAAGTAGATTGCAGGGTGCCTCATGGACACACCAAACTCCAAATCCCAGTCTTCAACACGTTACGTATTTTCACCCTTGGCTGGTGGAAGGGAAAAGGTAAATGTGATTCCGCCGTGGTATATTCTAAAATAAATTGGAAGTCATGAGGACACTGTCTTTGAACTTGGAGGGGACTGTTTTGGAAAGTACATGAGAACAGGTCCACAGCAATGTTTTGAGAAAGTTAAGCGAATACAAGTTCTCATCCATAACAGTGCAAGATGGTGAAAAACGTGGTTTTCTGGAAAAGGCTAAGTCATTGTACCGGTGCAGGTACAGTGTAAGAGGTTTTGAAGGGTAAAAAAAGGGGGTCCTTCTTGGTGTAAGCAGAAGTTTTGTCTTAGGTTGGATCACACAGGGAACAGTACATTGAGAGAGTCAGGCTATGTCGAGTCAGAGAATGAGAGGGAGAGGGGGGGAGGGAGAGAGAGGGAGGAGGGAGGTGGAGGGAGAGTTTGCCACTTTCACAGGGGAACTCAGTGTTCTTCCAGGAATGACTGGCTCCACCATCAGCTTGTTTTGGGGCCCAAGAATAAGTTTTTTCAACATGAATACTGTCTCACCTGGACTTGTGCATCTTGTTTGACTGTCACCACCAGTGATATTAGAGTCGGCAAATTTGTATTTCTCTCAAAATCTAACCCTACAACCCCATCAGGAGAGGTGGAAATGGGTAAGGCCAGCCAACAGGGCTCTGGTGAAGCTGTATAAGGCAATCCCCTGTACCGTGGATACAATTGATTGCAGAAGCGTTGATGAACTCCAAACATACTATAAGACCATAAGATTTAGGAGCAGAATTAGGCCATTTAACCTATTGAGTCTCCGCCACCATTTCATCATGGCTGGTCCAATTTTCCTGTCAGCCCCAATCTCTTGCCTTTTCCCCCATATCCCTTCATGTCCTGACTAATCAAGAATCTATCGTGCTCTGCCTTAAACATACATAAAGACTTGGCCTCCACATTTGCCTGTGGCAATGAATTCTTCAGATACACCGTTCTCTGGCTAAAGACATCCCTCCCCATCCCCATTTAAAAAGACACCCCTCTATTCTGAAGCTGTGTCCTCTGGTCTTAGACTCTGCCACCATAGGAAAACATCTCCACATCCGCTCTATCAAGCCCTTTCACCAATCGATAGGTTTCAATGAGGTCACCCCTCATTCTTCTGAATTCCAGTGAATACAGGCCCACAAGTGTCAGACGTTCACCATATGACAGCTATTCAATCCTGGAATCAGTTCTGGAGTACCATTGACTTCAGAGGACGATGGAGATGGGAGGTCATCGATGGCCTATGCTCCACAGGGAGCTGAGTAATATTGGTTGCATAATTAGTGGCTCTTTTATACTGCTCCACTGTTACTTACTTGTGGTGCTTGTCACCATCAAAGGGGCACTCAGGGTGTTCTCGGGAGTTTCTGACTCCACGGTTAGCTTGTATTCTTCCCCCGGAATCAGTTCCCTCACTATGAACTCCGTACTGCCTGGATCTGTTGTTAAAACTTTGCCTAGGCCAGACTTTGGATCTATGTTGTTAGACCTGCTATTAACAGTGGTAGCAGTGATTTTGTAGGTATAGGAAAGGGCTCTTGAGTCAGTTGGTGCTTTCCATTTTAATGCAAATGAGTCCGTCGTCCTGTTGACCACAGAGAGATCAGTGACTGATGATGGATCTGTCAAGAGAATGGCAGAGAGAGGGTTAATTGGTGTGAGAAGTCCTCCATGCTGTGGTCTCCCTAAAGCGAGGCCTGTGCTAGTCTTTGTCCTTTGTGTGTGGGTTATCAGTGACTACAGCCATACATTGAGGGGATCCAGGTATGGGAAATTCTTTAGAAAATTCCTGGCACTCATTTATCTGGAGATGTACACTCAGTGGCCATTTTATTAGATACACCTGTACACCGGCTCGTTATTGGAATCCAATCAGCCAATGAAGTGACAGCAACTCAATGCATAAAAGCAGGCAGACATGGTCATGAGGTTCAGTTGTGGTTTAGACCAAACATCAGAATGAGGAAGAAATGTGATCAAAGTGACCTTGACCGGGGAATGATTATTGGTGCCAGACAGGGTGATTTGTGTATCTCAGAATCTGCTGATCTCATGCGATTTTCACGCACAACAGTCTCTAGAGTTTACAGGGAATTGTGCAAAAATAAAACATTAAGTGAGCGCAAGTTCCATGGGTGAAAATGCCTTGTTAATGAGAGAGGTCAGAGGAGAATGGCTAGACTGGTTCAAGCTGACAGGAATGTGACAGTAACTCAAGTAACCACACGCTCGAACAGTGGTGTGCAAAAGAGCAACTCTGAATGCATAACTCACCAGACTTTGAAGTGGATGGGCCACAGCACAGAGGACTATGAACATACACTCAGTGGCCACTTTATTAGGCACAGGAGATATCCAGTAAAGTGACCACAGAGGTTATATCATTTGTGGCTTAAGCAGTGTTTCCAGCTGCTTCTTTAAAAGGTAAAGGGTAAAGTTCCCTCTTGCATCAGGTGGCAACCTGGCCATTTCGTTCGCATTTGTATGTTTTATGAGGCCGAGTTGGTAGCTCGATGCTCAACTCAGCCCGGATGGAAGGCGTGTGAAGAGCTGGTCAGATTTGAGCCCAGGACCACTCGCCCCAAAGTCCAGTGCAGGTGGCACCATGCCAGTGGCCAGCTAACTTCTTTAAAAACAGGACAAAATCAGCAGATGCTGGAAATCCAAAACAACACAAACAAAATGCTGGGGGAGCTCAGTTAGGCAGCAGCTTTGGAAAAGAGTAGACAGTTGACGTTTTGGGTTGAGGCCTTTCTTCGGGACTTATGAAGGGTCTTGGCCTGAAATATCGAATGTTTACTCTTTTCCATAGAAGCTACCTGGCCTGCACAATCCTTTCAACATTCTGTATGTGCTTCTTTAAAAGCTTGGTGATAACTTTTACACTGAGATTCACATTTCTTAAACAGCAAAAACAGTGTTCCTCTTTTCATCC
This sequence comes from Hypanus sabinus, assembly GCF_030144855.1. NCBI lineage: Eukaryota > Metazoa > Chordata > Chondrichthyes > Myliobatiformes > Dasyatidae > Hypanus > Hypanus sabinus. The sequence continues at coordinate 5,606,823 of NC_082734.1, forward strand.
CGTTAGCTCCTCTTGATTTTTTAACAAGAACAAGCTGTGGTTGCAGAAAATGTAACAGCAGTCTCTGAATCAGCGGAGACAGATGCATTGATTACAAAAACATCAGCGCAGTCCCCCAACGCATATAGAGAAAACCTTTCACTCTCTTCTGACATGAGCTAATCTGAGTGCACATCCAGTCAGCCTCTGACTGCTTCTGTCTGTGTTCCTGGTTGTCAATATGTTGCCTTAAACATCATCAGCTGCTGTGCTTTCAGTGTGTGGAACTTTAGTAATCGCTCCCATCAGAAAGCACTTCACAGAAACTCACTTTAATATGAAACAGTTACACATGAGAGTCTGACCCTGAAATCTTATCCATCTTGGTTCACTATTCATGCAGAAAATTAAGGGAGAATTATATTTTCGTTCAGATCTGTGAAAACATCACCTAGGACACGTACTGAATCTCAGGTGGCAATGAGAGGGCATACAGGAGCGAGATATACCAGCTAGTTGAGTGGTGTCACAGCAACAGCCTTGCACTCACTGTCAGTAAGACCAAAGAACTGATTGTGGACTTCGGAAAGGCGGAAAGGGTAAAACGAGGGAACACAAACCAATCCTCATCGAGGGATCAGATTTGGAGAGAGTGAGCAGTTTCAAGTTCCTGGCTGCTAATATCTCTGAGGAATCCCAACGTATCGATGCAGCTATAAAGAAGGCAAGGCAGTGGCTATATTTCATTAGGAGTTTGAGGAGATTTGGTTTGTCACTTAAAACACTTGAAAATTTCTGGAGATGTGCTGTGGAAAGCATTCTGACTGGCTGCATCATTGTCTGGTTTGGGGGGGGATGGGGGGCTACTGCATAGGATTGAAGTAAGCAGCGGAGAGTTCTAAACTTAGTCAGCTCCATCACGAGCTCTAGCCTCCCTGGTATCCAGGATATCTTCAGGGAGCGATGTCTCAAAAAGGCAGCATTTATCATCAAGGACCCCCATCTCCCAGGACATGCCCTCTTCTCATTGCTACCATCAGGAAGGAGGTACAGGAGCCTGAAGACACATACTTAAAGTTTCAGGAACAACTTCTTCCCCTCCACCATCAGATTTCTGAATGAACGTTGAACCCATCAACACTACCTCAGTATTTTTTTTCCTTTATTTTTGCGTTACTTATTTAATTTAGTTGATATATAAAGTACTGTGGAAAAGATTTAGGTATGTATATATAACTAAGACTTTTGACTTTTGACTTAAGACTTTTGCACAGTATTGTGTTTGTCAATGTGGAGCAGAGAGTGAGTTTGTAAATTGACGTTGGGAGTGGTGATGGAGGGATGTAGGACAGGTGGCAGAGAAGGATAATGGGGCAGGGGAATGGCTAGGGTGTAGGCACACCCAGCACTAAGACACCCAGGCTAGGTCATTCAATTCCATTCAATTGGTTTATTGATCATTACAGAATGCCCTTCTGGTGCTTCCCACTCCCTTCCCCTTTTCCCATCCATGATTCCCCCCTTCCTGCCCCCTCTCCACTCTCAGCCCACAATAGAGGCCCATATCAGAATCAGGTTTATCATCACTTAATTTATGTCACAAAATTTGTTTTGTTTTGTGGCAGCAATACATAAAATTACTACAGTACAATGCAAAACTTTTAGGCATCCTAACTATATATATGTGCCTGAGACATATGCACAATACTATAGATACATACCCAGTGACCCCCGTTTACATCACTCATGTAGTGTTCAGAGCATTGTAAAGTGTATTCTCCAAATCAAAAAATATTTATATTTTTTATTATTATATATTGCAATGTACTGCTGCTGCATAACAACAAATTTCATGACGTGTGCCAGTGTTATTAAATGGTAAGGTTTGTTTCAGTACTGACTGGTTCAGATGTGGGATCAGGTTCCGAGGCACTAACTCCTGTGGAATTACTTACTTGTGGTGCTTGACACCTCCTCAGGAGAGCTCAATGTGTTCTCCGGAGTTACGGACTGCACTGATAGATTGTATTGATCCCCAGGATCCAGGCTTTTCAGTGTGAATGTTGTCTCATCTTTTTCTGTCTTGCTGGTCCAAATGGTACCACTTGCATTAGTGACTGTAATTCTGTAGGTATAGGTAGAGGCTCTTGCATCATTTGGCTTTGTCCATTTAATTGTTAACGAATCTGTTGTCCCGTTTACTTGACTGAGTTCAGTAACTGGTGATGGATCTGTTAAGAGAAAAGCCAAGAGAGGTTAAATAATGTGGTTGGGTACTGCGCCTATATCAAGGTGAGTGCTATTCTTAGGCTTTGTACATGGATAAGCAGTTACCTTGCCGTCCGATAGAAATATCTGATGTCATCTTGCATAAACTTGATTAAAATCTGTCTTATTACCATTGGATGTTAAATGAACTGATGCTCACTTTATGGCATAAACTTTTTTTATTCATTCATTTACGGGATGTGAGCGTCACTGGCTAAGCCATCCCTAGTTCCCCTTGAGAGGATGGTGATCAGCTGCCTTCTTGAACCGCTGCAGTCCCTGAGGTGTAGGTACACCCACAGTGCTGTCAACATCGTTGACTGCTGTTGAGTTGTCGACTCATGGTGACTCTATGGATGGTGTAGCTGTCCGTAGTGCTTTTGTGGCAAGCTACAGAAGTAGATTGCCAGGCCTTTCTTCCACGCAGATGCTGCTGCTGCCCAGATGGGTCCAGCCGGATTTGAACTCGTGACCATCTGCCTCAAAGTCCAGTGCTGATGCCACTACACCATCAGCCAGCCCAAACCTACCTACCCCAATATTCTTAATTTCCTTTTCAAACAAAATTGACTTCTGTTAAGTTCCTGTTGCTAGATATACAAGACAGCTGCAAATTTTTCTGCTTATCTTGGCGTGGAATGACGACAGGGTTGATTTCTTTTCCAGTCCTGAGGAAGGGTCTTGGCCAAAAACATCAAATGTTCACTCTTTTCCATAGACGCTGCCTGATCTGCTGAGTTACTCCAGCATCTTGTGTGTACTGCTTATCTTGGTGTTCATTTTCAAACCATGCAGCACCGTCGCAGGCTAGCACAGTTTCCATGTTTTTACACCTCTGGTTCCTTTGTGGTATTACAACAAAATAAATGGCAGTTGCACGAAATGCAACAGCAGTCTCTGCATCAGCTGAGATTAATACACAGCTTTGTATGGGGATCAGCCAAGTACAGCATCCGCACCGAAGTGAAACTGTGCTCTGTCCACACTCTTGTATGTGTCACGACAGAGAACAACCTTGCCAAGCTGTCGCCATCCCACACCACGAGCCTCCAGAAGATCCTCCTTATTTTCCAGCCAAGAAGGATCTCCAACCATGCCCTGCTCCTTCTGTGTCATCAAAAGGACACAGCCAAAATCATGAGGAAACGTTGGAGATGGATTGGGGACGTGATGAGAAGAGAGGCCAACTCCATCATCAAGACAGCATCTCATTGGACCCCTGAAGGACAGAGGATGCACAAGAGACCAAAGACAACTTGGTGCCGTAGCATAGAGGCAGAAATGAGGACCCTGAACCACACCTGGGGGGAAAAGAGGAGATGGCCCAGGACAGACACAGATGGAGGACCTTCATTGCGGCCCTAAGTACCGCCAGCATAACAGGCAGCAACTAATTTTGTAAAGTATCAGCTGGCCACAACCTGATACTCATATTCTGAAGGTCTGGGACTCTCCTCTGACCTATGCTTATCTGCATGCCCATCCATTCTGCACAGCCATCACCTGCAGCTCAGTCAGGACTTGTTACGATGAGCTGTGACTACCTTGTAGATCTGAGCCCCCACACAGTCTGTCCTCAGAGTGCTGTTGCTGGTTCCTCAGGCATTTACCCTTGTTGGTCAACCAATTGCCTTCAGGATCTCAGATAAAAATCTCCCAGGGTGTGGGATCCTCTTTAATGTGGAATGGTTTCACATGGAAATCAGTCCTTGAAATATCGAGTACATATGCACGCAGAAAAATGGGCACCAAAATTTTATTTTTATTCAGAACTGCCTGGTAAACAAGAGCACCCTGTGATAATTATTCCAGTAATGGCTGGTTCAGACATAGTGATTAGCTTTCTTTTTCACACACGTGTATGAAAACATTCTCCAAGGGGACCACAGAATGATTGAGGTGTGCCTCAGAGACCTTGAGGGCTATGTTGACTGGAGTCAGAGCTTCATGATTCGGCTCTTGGTGGGGACACCCATGCCAAACAGGTCAAAGGGTAGAGGACAGATTAAGAGTGGTCCACCAGTCCACCGGGTTCTGGGGTTCAGCTCAGGGCCAACAACCTTGACTGGTCAAACAAAACTGTAATTATAAACAGCAATGAAGAATCCTTCTACATCTGAGTGCGACGGTATTCCTGAGTCTCCACCCGGGACTTACATGAATGACGAGTGAAAACGGAGAGGAAGCTATTGACAGGATGCAGGAAGCCCTGAAGACTGCCAGAGATGGAGGACCTTCATTGCTGCCCTGTACACCAGTGGTGTAAGATGGCCAGTAACTCAGAATTAATTAATGAATTGAAAATACACGTGGACTAAGATGTTATCTGTCCTGATGATCAGTGGGATCATCAGTTGATCTGCCACCTGTCCTCAGGAGTTTCGGCCCGCTTATGATCAAGACTCCCTCGAGGTGGTGGGCCAGCAGAGCACTACCTCCCACTGATGAGCTTAACAGCTTGGCATCTGCCTCTCTCAGAGTTGTTGGTTGCTTCCATCCAACAGATAGTCTACTCTTCAGGTACCTATGCAGCTACTGAAGAGTTTACAAAAGATGGATACACTGTCTGACTATCTGCCACTCTGGACGTACGTAGTCCACACCCATGATGATCCTGCCTCATATCAAAACATACAGTGAAATGTGATGATTTGCCTTATTGGCTCAGCACAATCCGAGGACTGCGCTAAGGCAGCCCACAAGTGTCGTCGTACATCATGATGACAACATAGTATGTCCATACCTCACTAACCCTAACCCATAGGTCTTCGGCGTATGGGAGGAAACCTGAGCACCTGGAGGAAATCCCACAGAAACAGGGAGAATGTATGAACTCCTGACAACGGGAATCAGCCCTATTCGGTGATTGCTGGCACTGTAAAGCGATTGCACTAACCAGTACGCTTCTGTTATTGACCGCGGCACTGGAGCAGGTACTGACTCTTATAAAACTACTTACTTGTGGTGTTTGTCACCTCCTCAGGAGAGCTCACTGTATGACATAACCAACTTAACCCAATATTAATTCCTTTGGTTATTGAATATGAATGCAAATTTCTGCTGCAGACCATGCTAGGTTTTTGCAAAGTATTCAAATGCACCAAGCCAAGCTTCATTCCTTAAAATTTAGTGGCTGATTTTCATACCAATCACAGAATCACACTATTATGTCTCCTTCTTTTCACACCACTTGTTCCCTTTGAGATTTAAACAAAGCAAACTGTGGCTGCCTGGAATACAATAGCAGTCTTTGCACTAGCTGAAAGATGTAATCCGGATCAAGTTTAATGTCACCAGCATCTGCTGTGAAATTTGTTGCTTTGAGGCTGCAGTACAATGCAATACATAATAAAACCAATAAATTACAGTACAATACATGATAAATGTAGAAAAACTTTATGTATATTAAATAGGTGTTTATAGGTTCATTGTCCGTTCAGAAAACTGATGGTGGACGGGAAGAAGCTATTCCTGAAACATATTTTGTTTTTCTTTATTTCTCTCTCTCTCTCTCTTCAGGCTCCTGTGCCGCCTCCCTGATGGTAGCAATGAGAAGTGACTACGTCTTAGGTACAGAGGAGATGTCAGGAATAAGTTTTTTATGCAGAGAGTGTTGAGTGTGTGGAATGGGCTGCTGGCAGCGGTGGTGGAGGTGGATACAATAGGTTCTTTTAAGAGACTCCTGGATGGCTACATGGAGCTTAGAAAAATAGAGGGCTATGGGTAAGCCTAGGTAGTTCTAAGGTAGGATCATGCTCGGCACAGCTTTGTGGGCTGAAGGGCCTGTATTGTGCTGTGTCCCTTCTTCAGGACTGAGGAGGAAGGGGGAAAATGCTGGAAAAGGGGAAGGAGCTGGCTGGAAGGTGATAGGTGAAGCCAGGTGGATTGGAGAGGTCAAGGCCTGGAGAAGAAGGTATCTGAAGGGAGAGGAGAGTGGACCATGGGAGAAAGGGAAAGAGTTGGGGACCTAGGAGGATGTGATAGGTAGGTGAGGGTAGGGGCAAGGTCAGAGTGGGGAATAGAGGAAGAGGGTGGTGGGGGTGGGTAATTCTTCTACCGTAAGGAGAAATCAATATTCATGCCACCAGGTTAGAGGCTACCCAGATGGAATAGGTTTACACCTCCATGCTGAAGGTGGCTTCATCACGGCACAAGCGGAGGGCATGGGCATGGACCAACATGCCAGAATGGGAATGCCAAAGGGAATCAAAATTTTTGGCCACCGGGAAGTTCTATTTGTGGCAGATAAAGCAGTCCCCACAATGAGTTTTCATCTTTTCATATCTCTAGTTCTTTTTGGTACAGCCGCCGAGATGAATGCATAGTGTACGAAACCATCTCAAATGGCCAAATTCATGTTGTGAAGAGCTGAGACCTAAGACTCTAGGAGTCTCAGAAGAAAGGGAAGCAGGAGGTGGGCTCCAGGGGGAGATGATAGGCAGGTGAGAAGTGGTGAGAGGCCAGAGTGAGGATAGAAGAGATTTGAAAGTAGTGGGGGGGGGGGGGTGAAATGCGAATTGATAGGAGAAGACCGGAGGGGGTGGGATGAAGCTAAGAGCTGGAAAGGTGATTGGCAAAAGTAATACAGAGCTGGAGAAGGGAAAGGATCATGGGACGGGAGGCCTAGGGAGAAAGAAAGGGGAAGGGGGAGGAGCACCAGAGGGAGGTGGAGAACAGGCAGTGTGATGGGCAGAGAGAGAGAGAGAGAAAAAAAAACAAACTAAATATATCAGGGATGGGGTAAGAAGGGGAGGAGGAGCATTAACGGAAGTTAGAGAAGTCAACGTTCATGCCATCAGGTTTGGAGGCTACCTAGCTAGTATATAAGGTGATGTTTCTTTACGCCCAGAATGTCGTCTCCACACCCCTCTGCCCACGAGAGGACTGCAGTGAGGAGGAGTTGGTGACCCACCTCTTTGCACACCGTGGGTTCGCGGAGAAGGTGTGGAGGAGCATGGAAGGGGCAGTGTCGAGGTTCATTCCCAGCAGCTGCGTAACAGAGGACTCTCTGATCTACGGGCTGTTCCCGGGGACGCACACCGAGACCAACATCCAGTGCTGCTGGCAGATCATCAACTCGGTGAAAGATGCTCTTTGGTCGGCCCGAAACTTGATGGTCTACCAGCACACGGAGATGTCCGTGGGGGAATGCTGCCGACTGGCACATTCTCAGCTGCAGGAGTACGTGCTGAGGGACACACACAAACTTGGTGGGGAAGGACCACATTCTAGGGTTCTTCTCCCGTGGGAGTTGAGGGGTGTGGGGTTGGGGTTATACCCCCTGAATGTAAATATGAAAGAACAAAGTGCCATGTGGGTGGCAAAACTTTTGAACTTTGAAAATGTAAAGACAGTAATGGTACCAACTGTAAAGAATTGAAAGTCTTTGAATGGTTATTGTATATAATTATATTTTTGAATAAAGTATATTTTGTTTAATTTAAAAAAAGGTGTTGTTCCTCCAACCTGAGTTTGGATTCATTTTGTCAGTAGAAGAGGCCATGGATAGACATATCAGAATGGGAATGGGATGTGGAATTAAAATGTGTGGCCACTGGGAGATCCTGCTTTCTCTGGCGGACCGAGCGTAGGTGTTCAGCGAAATGGTCTCCCAGTCTGCGTCGGGTCTCACCAATGTATAAAAGGCCACGTCGGGAGCACCGGACACAGTATACCACACCAGCCGACTCATAGGTGAAGTGTCGCCTCACCTGGAAGGACTGTCTGGGCCCCTGAATGGTGGTGAGGGAGGAAGTGTAAGGGCAGGTGTAGCACTTGTTCCACTTACAAGGATAAGTGCCAGGAGGGAGATCGGTGGGAAGTGATGGGGGGGAACGAGTGGACAAGGGAGTCGTATAGGGAGCGATCCCTGCGGAAAGCAGAAAGCGGGGGGGAGGGAAAGATTTGCTTGGTAGTCGGATCCCGTTGTAGTGGAGAATTATATGTTGGACCTGGAGGCCGGTGGTGTGGTCGGTGAGGACAAGGGGAACCCTATCCCGAGTGGGGTGGCGGGCGGATGGGGTGAGGGCAGATGTGTGGGAAATGGGAGAGATGCGTTTGAGAGGAAGGTTTTGCAGGAACTGGGACAGATGTAGAGGAGAAAGGTGGGTGGGGAAGAGCATTTCTACCAGAAGAAGAATTGGATATTATTGCCATTAGGTTGGAGGCTCCCCAAACAGAATAGAAGTTGATGCTCTTCCACCCTAAGGCTTCAGCTTGGCACAAGAGGAGGTCATGGACTGGCATGTCAGAGCTGGAATGGGAAATGGAATTAAAATTTGTGGCAGATGAAGGGGCCCTCAATCTTAGTTTTCACCTTTTCATACATCTAGTTCTTTTTGTATTTAACCAAAAGTAAAGATAATGGAAATGAAGCTGTAGTCCATACAGCAGCCGAGATGGATGCATAGTGTAGGAAACGATCACTCAAACGGCCAAATTCATGTTGTGAAGGGACTCTTGTCCAAGCTGGGTAAATCTGATGCCCTCTGCTTGCCATCACCTGTACCTCAGCCAATACATATTATCATGAGTTGTGACTATCCTGTATCACCGGCCAGTGGGGAAGTGGCATCTCGAACAGTCTTGTTACGAGTGGTCCCACGCTCAAATCCGGCCATCTCTTTGCACACTTTCCATCTGTGCTGAGTTGAGTATAAAACTAATAACTCGGCCTCATAAAGAACAGACAAAAATGCTAAATAAATGGCACGGTTGCCATCTAATGCACCACAAGGGCAGAAAGGAACAACAAGAAGAAGTGGCTGTCTCCTAACTCTACCTGACAGAAGAGTAAGGAGAATTAAATAGTTGTTACACTGGATCCAACACAGCATAAAAACCATAAGATAAACAACACAGTATTAAAAATATAATAATATCAGAACTGTTGTTGATTGAGACAGTGGAGAAGGTATTGACCCTTACAGAATCACTTAAGAGGAAGGTGGGCGGTGAAGAGTTTTTCTACCAGAAGGAGAAAGTGATATTTGAAACATAGAAAACATACAGATGCTTCCTAATTGTTCCTAATCATGTTCCTAATTCATGCCATTTGGTTGGAGGCTACCCAGTTGGAATAGAAGGTCTCGATATTCCACCCTGAGGCTTCAGCTTGGTTCAAGAGGAGGTCATGGACTGACATGTCCGAGCTGGAATGGGAATGGGAATTAAAATTTTGTGCCACCGGGAAGTACTGATTGTGGCAGATGAAGGGGCCCTCATCTTAGTTTTCATCTCTTCATGCCTGTAATTATTTTTGTATTGAAAGAACCCTTACAGAATTACTTACTTGTGGTGCTTGTCACCTTCACAGGAGAGCTCAGTGTGTCCTCCGGAGTTACTGACACAACCGATAGTGTGTACTGATCTCCAGAATCCAGGCCTGTCGCTGTGAAATTTGTCTGGCCTTTTGTTGTGTTGTGGATCGAACTGCTACCGTTAATCACATTAGTGACTGTAATTCTGTAGGTATAGTTAACAGCTCTTGTATCAGTTGGCTGTATCCATTCAATTGTTAATAAATTTGTTGTCCTGTTTACTGCTTTAAGTCCAGTGACTGGTGATGGATCTGTCAAGAGAAAAGCCAAGTGGTGGTTAATTATTGGAAGACATCCTCCATCCTGATTGCTCTTGGATAGTGTGACCTTTTCAAGGTGTGTGGTATTCTTTGGCTCTGTGTATGGATAAGCATTGGCCTCACAGTCAGGCAGAAATATCTGACATCATCTGGGATAAATATAATTAAAAATTACCTGGAGACTCTCCAATGGGAGAGTGTGTACTGTGAGACTACTGCACTGTTGGAGAATACGATCAATACTGGTGACTTTGAGAATATCAGAGGATTTGCAATTAAGAGATGGTCATTCGATCACCTCTCACACCTGTCCCAATAACAACACATGTAAAATGCCTGAGAAACTCAGCAGGTCAGGCAGCACCTATGTAAATGAATAAGCAGTTGATAGTTTGGACCAAGTCCCTTCTTCAGGACTGGAAAGGAAGGAGAAAGATGCCAGAATAAAAAGGTGGGGAGAGGAGAAGCAGGATAGCTAGAAAGTGATAGTTGAAGCCAGATGGTTGGGAAAGGTAATGTTCTGCAGAAGAAGGAACCTGATAAGGCAGGGAAGTGGACTACAGGAGAAAGTGAAGAAGGAGATGGAGTCCAGGGGGAAGTGATAGGCAGGTGAGAAGCAGTGAGAGGCCAGAATGAGGATAGAAGAAGATAGGAGGTAGAGAGAAATTGTTTTCCCAGAAAATGAAATTGAGGATTCATGCTATCAGGTTGTTATCTCAATATTCCCAATATCGCAATATTCTTCATTCCAATAATTCTCAATGTGAATTCGAATATCTGTTGCAAATTGAGCAAGAGACTTGCAAGATGTTGCAACACTCTGTTTATTGAAGTTGCGCCAAACTTCATTACTGAAAATCACGGCATTAATTATCACAATGTGCTCCTCAATCTTAGGCCAGCTAAATGGATTTCTTGTTTTTACACTACTTTTAGTAGTTCCTTATAATATTAAAAAAGATCATCATCTAGTAGAAATTTGATTAAAATCCTCATTAATATTAGTGAATGTTGCCAAATGTGCAAGTAACTTGCAAATTGATCTAACATTCTGCTTATTGAAGTTCAGCCACTCTTCATTTCTCAAAATCTAAATGTTACTTATCACACCGTACTGTTTAATCAAAAACCACTACAATGAGTAACACGAGAAATCTGCAGATGCGGGAAATCCAGAGGAATGCACACAAAATGCTGGTGGAATTCTGCCGGTCAGGCGTCATCTGTGGCGATGAATAAGCAGTCGACATTTTGGGCAGAGTCCCTTCTTCAGGACTGAGAAAGAAGGGGGAAAATGCCAGACAAAAAAGTTGGGGCAGGGGTAGGAGTCTCGCTGGAAGGTGATTGGTGAAGCCAGGTGGATGGAAAAGGTAAGACTGGAGAAGAAAGAATCTGATAGGAGATGAGTGAAGACCATTGGAGAAAGAGAATGTGTTGGGGACCTAGGGGGAAGTGACAGGTAGATGCGAAGAGTTGAAAGGTTAGAGTGGGGAATAGAGGAGGAAGGTGGGTGGTGAAGAGTTTTTCTACCAGAAGGAGAAAGTGATATTTGAAACATAGAAAACATACAGACCCTTCAGCCCACAAAGGTGTGCCAATCATGTTCCTAATTCATGCCATTTGGTTGGAGGGTACCCAGTTGGAATAGAAGGTCTCGATATTCCACCCTGAGGCTTCAGCTTGGTGCAAGAGGAAGTCATGGACTGACATGTCCGAGCTGGAATGGGAATGGGAATTAAAATTTTGTGCCACTGGGAAGTACTGATTGTGGCAGATGAAGGGGCCCTCATCTTAGTTTTCATCTCTTCATGCCTGTAATTCTTTTTGTATTGAAACAAAGTTAAAGATAAAGGAAATGAAGCTGTAGTCCATACAGCAGCCGAGATGGATGCGTAGTGTAGGAAACCATCACTCAGACGGCCAAATTCATGTTGTGAAGGGACTCTTTTCTGAGCTATGCTCATCATATTGCCTTCCAGTGGGGAAGTGGCATCTCCAACAGTCTTGTTACGAGTGGTCCCACGCTCAAATCCGGCCATTTCCTTGCACACATTCCATCTGTGCTGGTTTGAATATCAAACTAATAGCTCGGCCTCGTAAAAAACAGACAAAAATGCTAAATAAATGGCATGGTTGCCATCTAATGCACCACAAGGGCAAAAAGGAACAACAAGAAGAAGTGGCGGTCTCCTAACTCTACCTGACACAAGAATAAGGAGAATTAAATAGTTGTTCCTCTGGATCCAACACAGCATAAAAAACCATAAGGTAAGGAACACAATAAGAATATTAAACATAAAATAATATCGGAACTGTTGTTGACTGAGACAGTGGAGCAGGTATTAACCCTTACAGAATTACTTACTTGTGGTGCTTGTCACCTTCACAGGAGAGCTCAGTGTGTTCTCCGGAGTTACTGACACAACCGATAACATGTACTGATCTCCAGGATCCAGGCCTGTCGCTGTGAAACTTGTCTGGCCTTTTGTTGTGTTGTGGATCGAACTGCTACCTTTAATCACATTAGTGACTGTAATTCTGTAGGTATAGTTATCGGCTCTAGTATCAGTTGGCTGTATCCATTCAATTGTTAATAAATTTGTTGTCCTGTTTACTGCTTTAAGTCCAGTGACTGGTGATGGATCTGTCAAGAGAAAAGCCAAGGGATGGTTAATTATTGGGAGACATCCTCCATCCTGATTGCTCTTGGATAGTGTGACCTTTTCAAGGTGTGCGCTATACTTTGGCTCTGGGTATGGATAAGCATTGTCCTCACAGTCAGGCAGAGATATCTGACATCATCTGGGAAAAATATAATTAAAAATTACGTGGTGTTTCTCCGATGAGAGAGTGTGTACTGTGAGACTACTGCACTGTTGGAGAGTATGATTAATACTGGTGACTTTGAGAATATCAGAGGATTTTCAATTAAGAGATGGTCATTTGATGACCTAACACATCTGTCCCAATATCAACACATGTAAAATGCCTGAGGAACTCAGCAGGTCAGTCAGAACATATGTAAGTGAATTAGCAGTTGATAGTTTGGACCAAGTCCCTTCTTCAGGACTGGAAAGGAAGGAGAAAGATGCCAGAATAAAAAGGTGAGGAGAGGAGAAGCAGGATAGCTAGAAAGTGATAGTTGAAGCCAGATGGTTGGGATAGGCAATGTTCTGGAGAAGAAGGAATCTTTTTTTTAAACTTTTTTTATTGCATTTTTAAATGGTTACAAAGTATGAAAAAACAATGCATATAACCCTTACCCCCTCCCCTTAACCCCTCCCCCCTAACTGCCCTATAGAAAAAAAAAGAAAGAAAGAAAGAAAGAAAGAAAGAAAGAATGCCTGGTTGTTGGAAGATCTCCACATGCTCCATGGAATTCGTAATAACTTTAATATGTATATTTATTTCTTTCCCCTAATAACCAATTGTTTCATCTTCAGAGCATCTATATATTTAATCCTGTCTTTTGTAAATAAGGGCTCCAAATTTTCAGAAATGTTTCATATTTATCTCTTAAATTATAAGTAATTTTTTCTAATGGAATACAACCATAGATTTCTTTCTTCCAAGAATCTATACTTAAATGTGTATCCGATTTCCAAGTAACTGCAATAGCTTTTTTGGCTACTGCCAGTGCAATTTTTATAAATTCTTTCTGATACTTATTTAGTTTAAGTTTCGGTTTTATCCCTTCAATATTACCTAGTAAAAATAATATTGGATTATGAGGAAATTGTGTTCCTGTAATTTGTTCCAGTAAAAGTCTTAAATTTGTCCAAAAAGGTTGAATTTTAGAGCAAGACCATGTCGAATGTAAAAAAGTACCAGTTTCCTGGTTACATCGGAAACACTGATTCGATAAATTTGGATTTATTTTTTTTATTTTTTGTGGTGTAATATATAATTGATGTAGAAAATTATACTGCACTAATCTTAACCGAACATTTATTGTATTTGTCATACTATCAAGACATAGTCTTGACCAATTTGTTTCTTCAATTTTAATATTCAAATCACTTTCCCATTTTTGTCTTGACTTATGGACTCCTTGTTTAATTACCTGCCTTTGAATCAAGTTATACATGCAAGATATAAATTTTTTAATATTTCCTTTTTGAATTAAAATTTCTATTTCATTAGATTTCGGCAATAACATTGTTTGACCTAATTTTTCTCTTAAATACGCCCTTAATTGAAAGTAACAAAATAAAGTGTTGTTTGATATTTTATATTTATTCTTTAATTGATCAAATGACATTAATATACCTCCTTCAAAACAATTCCCTATATATCCAATCCCATTTTGAATCCAATTATATAAAAGTTGATTGTCCATTGTGAAAGGAATAAGTCTATTTTGAATTAAAGATCTCTTTGCTAATAAAGATTTTTTTGTCTCATCATCAACATTTATCTTATTCCATAAATCAATCAAATGTTTTAATATAGGAGATTCTTTCTTTTCCCATATCCATTTAGATTCCCATTTGTATATAAAATCTTCTGGTACGTTTTCTCCTATTTTATCTAATTCTATTCTAATCCATGCCGGTTTATCTTTCTCGAAAAAAGATGCAATAAATCTAAGTTGATTTGCTTTATAATAATTCTTAAAATTTGGAAGTTGTAATCCTCCTAGATCAAATTTCCATGTCAATTTTTCCAACGATATTCTTGACATCTTACCTTTCCAGAGGAATTTCCTCACATATTTGTTTAACTCTTGAAAAAACTTCTGGGGTAATTGTATTGGTAATGATTGAAATAAATATTGTAATCTAGGGAATATATTCATTTTTATAGTATTTACTCTACCTACTAATGTTATTGGTAATGCCATCCATTTTTCAAGATCTTCCTGAATTTTTTTCAAAAGTGGTAAGTAATTTAATTTGTATAAGTTTTTTATATCATTATCAACTCTTATACCTAAATATTTTATACCATTTGCTGGCCATCTAAATTGAGTTATTAATCGACATTGATTATAATCTCCTTTAGTAAGAGGTAAAATTTCACTTTTATCCCAATTTATTTTATAACCCGATATTTTCCCATATTCTTCTAGTCTATAAGATCATTTGCGTAGTGAATGTAATGGATCTGTTAAATAAAGTAGAACATCATCAGCAAATAAGTTAATTCTTCCTGATTAACTCTGAAACCCTTAATATCTGGGTCCATTCTAATTAATTCAGCTAGTGGTTCTATTGCCAACACAAATAAAGCAGGTGATAGTGGGCAACCTTGCCGAGTTGATCTTGTTAACTGAAATGATGTTGAAATTTGACCATTTGTCACTACTTTAGCTTTGGGATTAGTATTTAAGGTTTTAATCCATTTTATAAATGATGTTCCTAGTCCATATTTTTCCAATACCTTAAATAAAAAATCCCATTCCAATCTATCAAATGCTTTTTCTGCATCTAAAGCAACTGCCACACTCATTTCCTCCCTCTTTTGTGCTAAATGGATTATACTAAATAACCGAGTTACATTATCTGCCGATTGTCTATTTTTGATAAATCCTGTTTGATCCATATGCACTAATTTTGGTAAGCATTTAGATAATCTATTAGATAAGATTTTTGCTATTATTTTATAATCGGTGTTTAATAAAGAAATAGGTCTATATGATGCTGGTTTTAAAAGGTCTCTGTCTTTTTTTGGCAATACTATTAAAATAGCTGTTGAAAAAGATTCTGGAAGTTTATGCGTTCTTTCCGCTTGATATATTAACTCCATAAAAGGAGGAATTAATAAATCTTTAAACTTTTTATAAAATTCAGGTGGAAAACCATCTTCTCCTGGAGATTTATTACTTTGAAGTGATCCCAAAGCTTCTTCAACTTCCTTCAATGTAAAAGACATACCTAATCCCTTCTGTTCTTCTGTATTTAATTTTGGAAGAGTTATTTGTGATAAAAATTCTTCTATCTTAACGTCATCATTCTTTGATTCTGATTTATACAACTCAGAATAAAAATTCTTAAAAGCCTCATTAATTTCTAGAGGTTTATAAGTAATTTCATTCACTTTTGTTCGAATTGCATTTATTGTTTTAGAAATCTGATCTGTTTTTAACTGCCATGCAAGAACTTTATGTGATCTTTCACCTAATTCATAATATCTCTGTTTAGTTCTCATAATTGCTTTTTCTGTTCGATATGTCTGGAGTGTATTATATTTTAACTTCTTATTAATAAGTTGTCTTCGTTTTTCTTCTGTCATATTTCTTTGAGATTCTTTTTCTAATTTTATAATCTCTTTTTCCAATTGATCTATTTCTATCATATATTCCTTCTTAATTTTAGAAGTATAACTTATTATCTGGCCTCTCAAATATGCTTTCATTGCTTCCCACAATATAAATTTATCATCAACTGAATGTAAATTTGTATCTAAAAAAACTGAATCTGCTTTTTCATAAAATCACAAAAATCTTGACGTTTTTGTAAAATTGAATTAAATCTCCATCTATAAATTGATTCCTCTTTATCTATCATTATCATTGTCATTATTAAAGGAGAGTGATCAGACAATATTCTTGCTTTATATTCCACGTTTTTCACTCTATCTTGAGTATTTGTTGATAATAGGAAAAAATCTATCCTTGAATATGTTTTATGTCTATTTGAATAGAATGAATAATCCCTTTCTTTTGGATTGATTCTTCTCCATATATCAATCAAATTTAAATCTTTCATCAATGATAGAGTTAATTTTGCTACTTTTGATTTTGTAATAGCCTTTGTTGATCTATCTAAAACTGGATCTAAACAAAAATTAAAATCTCCACCTATTAATATTTTATCATGTGCATTAGCCAAATTCAAAAAGACCTCCTGTATAAATTTTACATCATTTTCATTTGGTGCATAAATATTCATAAGAGTCCATAGTTCTGAAAAAATTTGACAATGTATAATTAAATAGCTTCCTGCCGAATCAATTAATACATTTTGTATTTTAATTGGTAAATTTTTATTAACCAAAATTGCAACTCCTCTTGCCTTTGAGTTAAATGAAGCTGCAATAACATTTCCAACCCAGTCTCTTTTTAATTTCTGATGTTCTATATCCGTTAAATGAGTTTCTTGTAAGAAAGCTATATCTATTTTCATTTTTTTAATGTATGTTAAAATTCTTTTTCTTTTTATTGGTCCATTAAGCCCATTAACATTAAAACTTAAAAAATTCAATAAATTAGTCATTATTTTTATTTATGTTACTCCAATCTATAATAATACCTAATCTTTCAACTTTCATTGTATCCTGGGAAATCTTTTTAGAAGTCTCCATGTTGCTATGTGTGTCCACACCAATCATCCAGGCAAAAGAATAGAAGAAAAATAGAAAATAAAGAAAAAAACAAAATACCCCCCTACTAACGTTGTGAAAGAAAGGAAACACAACATTGAGAAGAAGGAATCTGATAAGGGAGGTGAGTGAACTATAGGAGGAAGGGGGAGGGTTACAGTGGGAGGTGATAGGCAGGTGGGAAGTGGTGACAGGCCAGAGTGTGGATAGAAGAAGATAGGAGCTAGAGGGAAATTCTTTTCCCAGAAGATGAGATTGAGTATTCATGCTATCAGGTTGTTATCTCAATATTCCCAATATCGCAATATTCTTCATTCCGTTAATTCTCAACTTGATTTCAAATATCTGTTGCGAATTGTGCAACGGTCTTGTAAGTTGTTACAACACCCTGTTTATTGAAGTTGAGCCAAACTTCATTCTTCAAAAGCATAGCATTAATTTTCACAGTGTGCAGCTCAGTCTTAGACCAGCTAAATCAATTTCTTGTTTTCACACTAATTTTTGTAGATCCTTTTAATATTAAAGCAATTATCATCTAGCATAAACTTGATTAAATACTTCATTAATATTAGTGGATGTTGCCAAATGTGCAAGTACGTTGCAAATTTTTGTAACATTCTGCTTACTGAAGTTCAGCCACTCTTCATTTCTCAAAATCTAAATGTTACTTAGCACACCGTGCTGTTCAATCAAAAACCACTACAATGAGTAACACGAGAAATCTGCAGATGCGGGAAATCCAGAGCAACGCACACAAAATGCTGGTGGCATTCTGCCGGTCAGGCAGCATCTGTGGAGAGGAATAAACAGTCGACATTTCAGGCAGTGTCTCTTCTTCAGGACTGAGAAGGAAGTGGGAAAATGCCAGACAAAAAAGCTGTGGCGGGGCAGGAGTCTCGCTGGAAGGTGATAGGTGAAGCCAGGTGGATGGGAAAGGTAAGAGACTGGAGAAGGGAGAATCTGATCGGAGACGAGTGCAGACCATTGGAGACAGAAAATGTGTTGTGGACCTAGGGGAAGTGACAGGTAGATACGAAGAGTTGAAAGGTTAGAGTGGGGAATAGAGGAGGAATGTGGGCGGTTAAGAGTTTTTCTACCAGAAGGAGAAAGTGATACTTGAAACATAGAAAACTTACAGACCCTTCGGCCCACAAAGCTGTGCCAATCATGTTCCTAATTCGTGCCATTTGGTTGGAGGGTACCCAGTTGGAATAGAAGGTCTCGATATTCCACCCTGAGGCTTCAGCTTGGTGCAAGAGGAGGTCATGGACTGACATGTCCGAGCTGGAATGGGAATGGGAATTAAAATTTTGTGCCATCGGGAAGTACCGATTGTGGCAGATGAAGGGGCCCTCATCTTAGTTTTCATGTCTTCATGCCTGTAATTCTTTTTGTATTGAAACAAAGTAAAAGATAAAGGAAATGAATCTATAGTCCATATAGCAGCCGAGATGGATGCATAGTGTAGGAAACCATCACTCAGACGGCCAAATTCATGTTGTGAAGGGACTCTTTTCTGAGCTATGCTCATCATATCGCCTTCCAGTGGGGAAGTGGCATCTCCAACAGTCTTGTTACGAGTGGTCCCACGCTCAAATCCGGCCATTTCCTTGCACACATTCCATCTGTGCTGGGTTGAGCATCAAGCTAATAGCTCGGCCTCGTAAAAAAGCAGACAAAAATGCTAAATAAATGGCACGGTTGCCATCTAATGCACCACAACGGCAGAAAGGAACAACAAGAAGAAGTGGCGGTCTTCTAACTCTACCTGACACAAGAATAAGGAGAATTAAATAATTGTTCCTCTGGATCCAACACAGCATAAAAAACCATAAGGTAAGGAACACAATAAGAATATTACACATAAAATAATATCGAAACTGTTGTTGACTGAGTCAGTGGAGCAGGTATTAACCCTTACAGAATTACTTACTTGTGGTGCTTGTCACCTTCACAGGAGAGCTCAGTGTGTCCTCCGGAGTTACTGACACAACCGATAGCGTGTACTGATCTCCAGGATCCAGGCCTGTCGCTGTGAAATTTGTCTGGCCTTTTGTTGTGTTGTGGATCGAACTACTACCTTTAATCACATTAGTGACTGTAATTCTGTAGGTATAGTTAACAGCTCTTGTATCATTTGGCTGTATCCATTCAATTGTTAATAAATTTGTTGTCCTGTCTACTGCTTTAAGTCCAGTGACTGGTGATGGATCTGTCAAGAGAAAAGCCAAGGGATGGTTAATTATTGGGAGACATCCTCCATCCTGATTGCTCTTGGATAGTGTGACCTTTTCAAGGTGTGCGCTATACTTTGGCTCTGGGTATGGATAAGCATTGGCCTCACAGTCAGGCAGAGATATCTGACATCATCTGGGATAAATATAATTAAAAATTACGTGGTGTTTCTCCGATGAGAGAGTGTGTACTGTGAGACTACTGCACTGTTGGAGAATATGATCAATACAGGTGACTTTGAGAATATCAGAGGATTTTCAATTAAGAGATGGTCATTCGATGACCTAACACATCTGTCCCAATAACAACACATGTAA
The DNA here is from genome assembly GCF_030144855.1 of Hypanus sabinus. Classification (NCBI taxonomy): domain Eukaryota; kingdom Metazoa; phylum Chordata; class Chondrichthyes; order Myliobatiformes; family Dasyatidae; genus Hypanus; species Hypanus sabinus. Next base: position 5,626,524 of record NC_082734.1, read on the forward strand.
AATGCCTGGGGAACTCAGCAGGTCAGTCAGAACATATGTAAGTGAATTAGCAGTTGATAGTTTGGACCAAGTCCCTTCTTCAGGACTGGAAAGGAAGGAGATGATGCCAGAATAAAAAGGTGAGGAGAGGAGAAGCAGGATAGCTAGAAAGTGATAGTTGAAGCCAGATGGTTGGGATAGGCAATGTTCTGGAGAAGAAGGAATCTGATACGGGAGGTGAGTGAACTATAAGAGGAAGGGGGAGGGTTACTTTGGGAGGTGATAGGCAGGTGGGAAGTGGTGACAGGACAGAGTGTGGATAGAAGAAGATAGGAGCTAGAGGGAAATTCTTTTCCCAGAAGATGAGATTGAGTATTCATGCTATCAGGTTGTTATCTCAATATTCCCAATATTGCAATATTCTTCATTCCGTTCATTCTCAACTTGATTTCAAATATCTATTGCAAATTGTGCAACGGTCTTGTAAGTTGTTACAACATCCTGTTTATTGATGTTGAGCCAAACTTCATTCTTCAAAAGCATAGCATTAATTTTCATAATGTGCAGCTCAGTCTTAGACCAGCTAAATCAATTTCTTGTTTTCACACACTAACTTTTGTAGTTCCGTTTAATATTAAAGCAATTATCATCTAGCATAAACTTGATTAAATACTTCATTAATATTAGTGGAAGTTGCCAAATGTGCAAGTACGTTGCAAATTTTTGTAACATTCTGCTTACTGAAGTTCAGCCACTCTTCATTTCTCAAAATCTAAATGTTACTTATCGCACTGTGCTGTTCAATCAAAAACCACTACAATGAGTAATACGAGAAGTCTGCGGATGCGGGAAATCCAGAGGAACGCACACAAACTGCTGGTGGCATTCTGCCGGTCAGGCAGCATCTGTGGAGAGGAATAAGCAGTCGACATTTCGGGCAGTGTCTCTTCTTCAGGACTGAGAAGGAAGAGGGAAAATGCCAGACAAAAAAGCTGTGACAGGGGCAGGAGTCTCGCTGGAAGGTGATAGGTGAAGCCAGGTGGATGGGAAAGGTAAGAGACAGGAGAAGGGAGAATCTGATAGGAGACGAGTGCAGACCATTGGAGACAGAGAATGTGTTGGGGACCTAGGGGGAAGTGACAGGTAGATACGAAGAGTTGAAAGGTTAGAGTGGGGAATAGAGGAGGAAGGTGGGCGGTGAAGAGTTTTTCTACCAGAAGGAGAAAGTGATATTCGAATCATAGAAAACATACAGACCCCTCGGCCCACAAAGCTGTGCCAATCATGTTCCTAATTCATGCCATTTGGTTGGAGGGTACCCAGTTGGAATAGAAGGTCTGGATATTCCACCCTGAGGCTTCAGCTTGGTGCAAGAGGAGGTCATGGACTGACATGTCCGAGCTGGAATGGGAATGGGAATTAAAATTTTGTGCCACCGGGAAGTACCGATTGTGGCAGATGAAGGGGCCCTCATCTTAGTTTTCATGTCTTCATGCCTGTAATTCTTTTTGTATTGAAATAAAGTTAAAGATATAGGAAATGAATCTGTAGACCATAGAGCAGCCGAGATGGATGCGTAGTGTAGGAAACCATCACTCAGACGGCCAAATTCATGTTGTGAAGGGACTCTTTTCTGAGCTATGCTCATCATATCGCCTTCCAGTGGGGAAGTGGCATCTCCAACAGTCTTGTTATGAGTGGTCCCACGCTCAAATCCGACCATCTCCTTGCACACATTCCATCTGTGCTGTGTTGAGTATCAAGCTAATAGCTCGGCCTCGTAAAAAAGCAGACAAAAATGCTAAATAAATGGCACGGTTGCCACCTAATGCACCACAACGGCAGAAAGGAACAACAAGAAGAAGTGGCGGTCTTCTAACTCTACCTGACACAAGAATAAGGAGAATTAAATAGTTGTTCCTCTGGATCCAACACAGCATAAAAAACCATAAGGTAAGGAACACAATAAGAATATTAAACATAAAAAAAATATCGAAACTGTTGTTGACTGAGTCAGTGGATCAGGTATTAACCCTTACAGAATTACTTACTTGTGGTGCTTGTCACCTTCACAGGAGAGCTCAGTGTGTCCTCCGGAGTTACTGACACAACCGATAGCATGTACTGATCTCCAGGATCCAGGCCTGTCGCTGTGAAATTTGTCTGGCCTTTTGTTGTGTTGTGGATCGAACTGCTACCTTTAATCACATTAGTGACTGTAATTCTGTAGGTATAGTTATCGGCTCTTGTATCATTTGGCTGTATCCATTCAATTGTTAATAAATTTGTTGTCCTGTTTACTGCTTTAAGTCCAGTGACTGGTGATGGATCTGTCAAGAGAAAAGCCAAGGGATGGTTAATTATTGGGAGACATCCTCCATCCTGATTGCTCTTGGATAGTGTGACCTTTTCAAGGTGTGCGCTATACTTTGGCTCTGGGTATGGATAAGCATTGGCCTCACAGTCAGGCAGAGATATCTGACATCATCTGGGATAAATATAATTAAAAATTACGTGGTGTTTCTCCGATGAGAGAGTGTGTACTGTGAGACTACTGCACTGTTGGAGAATATGATCAATACTGGTGACTTTGAGAATATCAGAGGATTTTCAATTAAGAGATGGTCATTCGATGACCTAACACAACTGTCCCAATATCAACACATGTAAAATGCCTGGGGAACTCAGCAGGTCAGGCAGCACCTATGTAAATGAATAAGCAGTTGATAGTTTGGACCAAGTCCCTTCTTCAGGACTGGAAAGGAAGGAGATGATGCCAGAATAAAAAGGTGAGGAGAGGAGAAGCAGGATAGCTAGAAAGTGATAGTTGAAGCCAGATGGTTGGGATAGGCAATGTTCTGGAGAAGAAGGAATCTGATACGGGAGGTGAGTGAACTATAAGAGGAAGGGGGAGGGTTACTTTGGGAGGTGATAGGCAGGTGGGAAGTGGTGACAGGACAGAGTGTGGATAGAAGAAGATAGGAGCTAGAGGGAAATTCTTTTCCCAGAAGATGAGATTGAGTATTCATGCTATCAGGTTGTTATCTCAATATTCCCAATATTGCAATATTCTTCATTCCGTTCATTCTCAACTTGATTTCAAATATCTATTGCAAATTGTGCAACGGTCTTGTAAGTTGTTACAACACCCTGTTTATTGATGTTGAGCCAAACTTCATTCTTCAAAAGCATAGCATTAATTTTCATAATGTGCAGCTCAGTCTTAGACCAGCTAAATCAATTTCTTGTTTTCACACACTAACTTTTGTAGTTCCGTTTAATATTAAAGCAATTATCATCTAGCATAAACTTGATTAAATACTTCATTAATATTAGTGGAAGTTGCCAAATGTGCAAGTACGTTGCAAATTTTTGTAACATTCTGCTTACTGAAGTTCAGCCACTCTTCATTTCTCAAAATCTAAATGTTACTTATCGCACTGTGCTGTTCAATCAAAAACCACTACAATGAGTAACACGAGAAGTCTGCGGATGCGGGAAATCCAGAGGAACGCACACAAACTGCTGGTGGCATTCTGCCGGTCAGGCAGCATCTGTGGAGAGGAATAAGCAGTCGACATTTCGGGCAGTGTCTCTTCTTCAGGACTGAGAAGGAAGAGGGAAAATGCCAGACAAAAAAGCTGTGACAGGGGCAGGAGTCTCGCTGGAAGGTGATAGGTGAAGCCAGGTGGATGGGAAAGGTAAGAGACTGGAGAAGGGAGAATCTGATAGGAGACGAGTGCAGACCATTGGAGACAGAGAATGTGTTGGGGACCTAGGGGGAAGTGACAGGTAGATACGAAGAGTTGAAAGGTTAGAGTGGGGAATAGAGGAGGAAGGTGGGCGGTGAAGAGTTTTTCTACCAGAAGGAGAAAGTGATATTCGAATCATAGAAAACATACAGACCCCTCGGCCCACAAAGCTGTGCCAATCATGTTCCTAATTCATGCCATTTGGTTGGAGGGTACCCAGTTGGAATAGAAGGTCTGGATATTCCACCCTGAGGCTTCAGCTTGGTGCAAGAGGAGGTCATGGACTGACATGTCCGAGCTGGAATGGGAATGGGAATTAAAATTTTGTGCCACCGGGAAGTACCGATTGTGGCAGATGAAGGGGCCCTCATCTTAGTTTTCATGTCTTCATGCCTGTAATTCTTTTTGTATTGAAATAAAGTTAAAGATATAGGAAATGAATCTGTAGTCCATAGAGCAGCCGAGATGGATGCGTAGTGTAGGAAACCATCACTCAGACGGCCAAATTCATGTTGTGAAGGGACTCTTTTCTGAGCTATGCTCATCATATCGCCTTCCAGTGGGGAAGTGGCATCTCCAACAGTCTTGTTATGAGTGGTCCCACGCTCAAATCCGGCCATCTCCTTGCACACATTCCATCTGTGCTGTGTTGAGTATCAAGCTAATAGCTTGGCCTCGTAAAAAAGCAGACAAAAATGCTAAATAAATGGCACGGTTGCCATCTAATGCACCACAACGGCAGAAAGGAACAACAAGAAGAAGTGGCGGTCTTCTAACTCTACCTGACACAAGAATAAGGAGAATTAAATAGTTGTTCCTCTGGATCCAACACAGCATAAAAAACCATAAGGTAAGGAACACAATAAGAATATTAAACATAAAAAAAATATCGAAACTGTTGTTGACTGAGTCAGTGGATCAGGTATTAACCCTTACAGAATTACTTACTTGTGGTGCTTGTCACCTTCACAGGAGAGCTCAGTGTGTCCTCCGGAGTTACTGACACAACCGATAGCATGTACTGATCTCCAGGATCCAGGCCTGTCGCTGTGAAATTTGTCTGGCCTTTTGTTGTGTTGTGGATCGAACTGCTACCTTTAATCACATTAGTGACTGTAATTCTGTAGGTATAGTTATCGGCTCTTGTATCATTTGGCTGTATCCATTCAATTGTTAATAAATTTGTTGTCCTGTTTACTGCTTTAAGTCCAGTGACTGGTGATGGATCTGTCAAGAGAAAAGCCAAGGGATGGTTAATTATTGGGAGACATCCTCCATCCTGATTGCTCTTGGATAGTGTGACCTTTTCAAGGTGTGCGCTATACTTTGGCTCTGGGTATGGATAAGCATTGGCCTCACAGTCAGGCAGAGATATCTGACATCATCTGGGATAAATATAATTAAAAATTACGTGGTGTTTCTCCGATGAGAGAGTGTGTACTGTGAGACTACTGCACTGTTGGAGAATATGATCAATACTGGTGACTTTGAGAATATCAGAGGATTTTCAATTAAGAGATGGTCATTCGATGACCTAACACAACTGTCCCAATATCAACACATGTAAAATGCCTGGGGAACTCAGCAGGTCAGGCAGCACCTATGTAAATGAATAAGCAGTTGATAGTTTGGACCAAGTCCCTTCTTCAGGACTGGAAAGGAAGGAGAAAGATGCCAGAGTCAAAAGGTGAGGAGCGGAGAAGCAGGATAGATAGAAAGTGATAGTTGAAGCCAGATGGTTGGGATAGGCAATGTTCTGGAGAAGAAGGAATCTGATACGGGAGGTGAGTGAACTATAAGAGGAAGGGGGAGGGTTACTTTGGGAGGTGATAGGCAGGTGGGAAGTGGTGACAGGACAGAGTGTGGATAGAAGAAGATAGGAGCTAGAGGGAAATTCTTTTCCCAGAAGATGAGATTGAGTATTCATGCTATCAGGTTGTTATCTCAATATTCCCAATATTGCAATATTCTTCATTCCGTTCATTCTCAACTTGATTTCAAATATCTATTGCAAATTGTGCAACGGTCTTGTAAGTTGTTACAACACCCTGTTTATTGATGTTGAGCCAAACTTCATTCTTCAAAAGCATAGCATTAATTTTCATAATGTGCAGCTCAGTCTTAGACCAGCTAAATCAATTTCTTGTTTTCACACACTAACTTTTGTAGTTCCGTTTAATATTAAAGCAATTATCATCTAGCATAAACTTGATTAAATACTTCATTAATATTAGTGGAAGTTGCCAAATGTGCAAGTACGTTGCAAATTTTTGTAACATTCTGCTTACTGAAGTTCAGCCACTCTTCATTTCTCAAAATCTAAATGTTACTTATCGCACTGTGCTGTTCAATCAAAAACCACTACAATGAGTAACACGAGAAGTCTGCGGATGCGGGAAATCCAGAGGAACGCACACAAACTGCTGGTGGCATTCTGCCGGTCAGGCAGCATCTGTGGAGAGGAATAAGCAGTCGACATTTCGGGCAGTGTCTCTTCTTCAGGACTGAGAAGGAAGAGGGAAAATGCCAGACAAAAAAGCTGTGACAGGGGCAGGAGTCTCGCTGGAAGGTGATAGGTGAAGCCAGGTGGATGGGAAAGGTAAGAGACTGGAGAAGGGAGAATCTGATAGGAGACGAGTGCAGACCATTGGAGACAGAGAATGTGTTGGGGACCTAGGGGGAAGTGACAGGTAGATACGAAGAGTTGAAAGGTTAGAGTGGGGAATAGAGGAGGAAGGTGGGCGGTGAAGAGTTTTTCTACCAGAAGGAGAAAGTGATATTCGAATCATAGAAAACATACAGACCCCTCGGCCCACAAAGCTGTGCCAATCATGTTCCTAATTCATGCCATTTGGTTGGAGGGTACCCAGTTGGAATAGAAGGTCTTGATATTCCACCCTGAGGCTTCAGCTTGGTGCAAGAGGAGGTCATGGACTGACATGTCCGAGCTGGAATGGGAATGGGAATTAAAATTTTGTGCCACCGGGAAGTACCGATTGTGGCAGATGAAGGGGCCCTCATCTTAGTTTTCATGTCTTCATGCCTGTAATTCTTTTTGTATTGAAATAAAGTTAAAGATATAGGAAATGAATCTGTAGTCCATAGAGCAGCCGAGATGGATGCATAGTGTAGGAAACCATCACTCAGACGGCCAAATTCATGTTGTGAAGGGACTCTTTTCTGAGCTATGCTCATCATATTGCCTTCCAGTGGGGAAGTGGCATCTGCAACAGTCTTGTTACGAGTGGTCCCACGCTCAAATCCGACCATCTCCTTGCACACATTCCATCTGTGCTGTGTTGAGTATCAAGCTAATAGCTCGGCCTCGTAAAAAAGCAGACAAAAATGCTAAATAAATGGCACGGTTGCCATCTAATGCACCACAACGGCAGAAAGGAACAACAAGAAGAAGTGGCGGTCTTCTAACTCTACCTGACACAAGAATAAGGAGAATTAAATAGTTGTTCCTCTGGATCCAACACAGCATAAAAAACCATAAGGTAAGGAACACAATAAGAATATTAAACATAAAAAAAATATCGAAACTGTTGTTGACTGAGTCAGTGGATCAGGTATTAACCCTTACAGAATTACTTACTTGTGGTGCTTGTCACCTTCACAGGAGAGCTCAGTGTGTCCTCCGGAGTTACTGACACAACCGATAGCATGTACTGATCTCCAGGATCCAGGCCTGTCGCTGTGAAATTTGTCTGGCCTTTTGTTGTGTTGTGGATCGAACTGCTACCTTTAATCACATTAGTGACTGTAATTCTGTAGGTATAGTTATCGGCTCTTGTATCATTTGGCTGTATCCATTCAATTGTTAATAAATTTGTTGTCCTGTTTACTGCTTTAAGTCCAGTGACTGGTGATGGATCTGTCAAGAGAAAAGCCAAGGGTTGGTTAATTATTGGGAGACATCCTCCATCCTGATTGCTCTTGGATAGTGTGACCTTTTCAAGGTGTGCGCTATACTTTGGCTCTGGGTATGGATAAGCATTGGCCTCACAGTCAGGCAGAGATATCTGACATCATCTGGGATAAATATAATTAAAAATTACGTGGTGTTTCTCCGATGAGAGAGTGTGTACTGTGAGACTACTGCACTGTTGGAGAATATGATCAATACTGGTGACTTTGAGAATATCAGAGGATTTTCAATTAAGAGATGGTCATTCGATGACCTAACACAACTGTCCCAATATCAACACATGTAAAATGCCTGGGGAACTCAGCAGGTCAGGCAGCACCTATGTAAATGAATAAGCAGTTGATAGTTTGGACCAAGTCCCTTCTTCAGGACTGGAAAGGAAGGAGAAAGATGCCAGAGTAAAAAGGTGAGGAGCGGAGAAGCAGGATAGATAGAAAGTGATAGTTGAAGCCAGATGGTTGGGAAAGGCAATGTTCTGGAGAAGAAGGAATCTGATGCGGGAGGTGAGTGAACTATAGGAGGAGAGGGGAGGGTTACAGTGGGAGGTGATAGGCAGGTGGGAAGTGGTGACAGGCCAGAGTGTGGATAGAAGAAGATAGGAGCTAGAGGGAAATTCTTTTCCCAGAAGATGAGATTGAGTATTCATGCTATCAGGTTGTTATCTCAGTATTCCCAATATTGCAATATTCTTCATTCCGTTAATTCTCAACTTGATTTCAAATATCTGTTGCAAATTGTGCAACGGTCTTGTAAGTTGTTACAACACACTGTTTATTGAAGTTGAGCCAAACTGCATTCTTCAAAAGAATAGCATTAATTTTCACAATGTGCAGCTCAGTCTTAGACCAGCTATATCAATTTCTTGTTTTCACACTAACTTTAGTAGTTCCGTTTAATATTAAAGCAATTATCATCTAGCATAAACTTGATTAAGTAATTCATTAATATTAGTGGAAGTTGCCAAATGTGCAAGTAACTTGCAAATTGATCTAACATTCTGCTTACTGAAGTTTAGGCACTCTTCATTTCTCAAAATCTAAATGTTACTTATCGCACCGTGCTGTTCAATCAAAATCCACTACAATGAGTAACACGAGAAATCTGCAGATGTGGGAAATCCAGAGGAACACACACAAAATGCTGGTGGAATTCTGCCGGTCAGGCAGCATCTGTGGAGAGGAATAAGCAGTCGACATTTCGGGCAGTGTCCCTTCTTCAGGACTGAGAAGGAAGTGGGAAAATGCCAGACAAAAAAGCTGTGACAGGGGCAGGAGTCTCACTGGAAGGTGATAGGTGAAGCCAGGTGGATGGGAAAGGTAAGAGACTGGAGAAGGGAGAATCTGATCGGAGACGAGTGCAGACCATTGGAGAAAGAGAATGTGTTGTGGACCTAGGGGAAGTGACAGGTAGATACGAAGAGTTGAAAGGTTAGAGTGGGGAATACAGGAGGAAGATGGGCGGTGAAGAGTTTTTCTACCAGAAGGAGAAAGTGATACTTGAAACATAGAAAACATACAGACCCTTCGGCCCACAAAGCTGTGCCAGTCATGTTCCTAATTCATGCCATTTGGTTGGAGGCTACCCAGTTGGAATAGAAGGTCTCGATATTCCACCCTGAGGCTTCAGCTTGGTGCAAGAGGAGGTCATGGACTGACATGTCCGAGCTAGAATGGGAATGGGAATTAAAATTTTGTGCCACCGGGAAGTACTGATTGTGGCAGATGAAGGGGCCCTCATCTTAGTTTTCATGTCTTCATGCCTGTAATTATTTTTGTATTGAAACAAAGTTAAAGATAAAGGAAATGAATCTGTAGTCCATATAGCAGCCGAGATGGATGCATAGTGTAGGAAACCATCACTCAGACGGCCAAATTCATGTTGTGAAGGGACTCTTTTCTGAGCTATGCTCATCATATCGCCTTCCAGTGGGGTAAAGGCATCTCCAACAGTCTTGTTACGAGTGGTCCCACGCTCAAATCCGGCCATTTCCTTGCACGCATTCCATTTGTGCTGGGTTGAGTATCAAGCTAATAGCTCGGCCTCGTAAAAAACAGACAAAAATGCTAAATAAATGGCACGGTTGCCATCTAATGCACCACAAGGTCAGAACGGAACAACAAGAAGAAGTGGCGGTCTTCTAACTCCATTTTACACAAGAATAAGGAGAATTAAATAGTTGTTCCTCTGGATCCAACACAGCTTAAGAAACCATAAGGTAAGGAACACAATAAGAATATTAAACATAAAATAATATCGGAACTGTTGTTGACTGAGACAGTGGAGCAGGTATTAACCCTTACAGAATTACTCACTTGTGGTGCTTGTCACCTTCACAGGAGAGCTCAGTGTGTTCTCCGGAGTTACTGACACAACCGATAACATGTACTGATCTCCAGGATCCAGGCCTGTCGCTGTGAAATTTGTCTGGCCTTTTGTTGTGTTGTGGATCGAACTGCTACCTTTAATCACATTAGTGACTGTAATTCCGTAGGTATAGTTAACAGCTCTTGTATCATTTGGCTGTATCCATCCAATTGTTAATAAATTTGTTGTCCTGTCTACTGCTTTAAGTCCAGTGACTGGTGATGGATCTGTCAAGAGAAAAGCCAAGGGATGGTTAATTATTGGGAGACATCCTCCATCCTGATTGCTCTTGGATAGTGTGACCTTTTCAAGGTGTGCGCTATACTTTGGCTCTGGGTATGGATAAGCATTGTCCTCACAGTCAGGCAGAGATATCTGACATCATCTGGGATAAATATAATTAAAAATTACGTGGTGTCTCTCCGATGAGAGAGTGTGTACTGTGAGACTACTGCACTGTTGGAGAATATGATCACTACTGGTGACTTTGAGAATATCAGAGGATTTTCAATTAAGAGATGGTCATTCGATGACCTAACACAACTGTCCCAATATCAACACATGTAAAATGCCTGAGGAACTCAGCAGGTCAGTCAGCACCTATGTAAGTGAATTAGCAGTTGATAGTTTGGACCAAGTCCCTTCTTCAGGACTGGAAAGGAAGGAGATGATGCCAGAATAAAAAGGTGAGGAGCGGAGAAGCAGGATAGATAGAAAGTGATAGTTGAAGCCAGATGGTTGGGAAAGGCAATGTTCTGGAGAAGAAGGAATCTGATGCGGGAGGTGAGTGAACTATAGGAGGAGAGGGGAGGGTTACATTGGGAGGTGATAGGCAGGTGGGAAGTGGTGACAGGCCAGAGTGTGGATAGAAGAAGATAGGAGCTAGAGGGAAATTCTTTTCCCAGAAGATGAGATTGAGTATTCATGCTATCAGGTTGTTATCTCAGTATTCCCAATATTGCAATATTCTTCATTCCGTTAATTCTCAACTTGATTTCAAATATCTGTTGCAAATTGTGCAACGGTCTTGTAAGTTGTTACAACACACTGTTTATTGAAGTTGAGCCAAACTGCATTCTTCAAAAGAATAGCATTAATTTTCACAATGTGCAGCTCAGTCTTAGACCAGCTATATCAATTTCTTGTTTTCACACTAACTTTAGTAGTTCCGTTTAATATTAAAGCAATTATCATCTAGCATAAACTTGATTAAGTAATTCATTAATATTAGTGGAAGTTGCCAAATGTGCAAGTAACTTGCAAATTGATCTAACATTCTGCTTACTGAAGTTTAGGCACTCTTCATTTCTCAAAATCTAAATGTTACTTATCGCACCGTGCTGTTCAATCAAAATCCACTACAATGAGTAACACGAGAAATCTGCAGATGCGGGAAATCCAGAGGAACGCACACAAAATGCTGGTGGAATTCTGCCGGTCAGGCAGCATCTGTGGAGAGGAATAAGCAGTCGACATTTCGGGCAGTGTCCCTTCTTCAGGACTGAGAAGGAAGTGGGAAAATGCCAGACAAAAAAGCTGTGACAGGGGCAGGAGTCTCACTGGAAGGTGATAGGTGAAGCCAGGTGGATGGGAAAGGTAAGAGACTGGAGAAGGGAGAATCTGATCGGAGACGAGTGCAGACCATTGGAGAAAGAGAATGTGTTGTGGACCTAGGGGAAGTGACAGGTAGATACGAAGAGTTGAAAGGTTAGAGTGGGGAATACAGGAGGAAGATGGGCGGTGAAGAGTTTTTCTACCAGAAGGAGAAAGTGATACTTGAAACATAGAAAACATACAGACCCTTCGGCCCACAAAGCTGTGCCAGTCATGTTCCTAATTCATGCCATTTGGTTGGAGGCTACCCAGTTGGAATAGAAGGTCTCGATATTCCACCCTGAGGCTTCAGCTTGGTGCAAGAGGAGGTCATGGACTGACATGTCCGAGCTAGAATGGGAATGGGAATTAAAATTTTGTGCCACCGGGAAGTACTGATTGTGGCAGATGAAGGGGCCCTCATCTTAGTTTTCATGTCTTCATGCCTGTAATTCTTTTTGTATTGAAACAAAGTTAAAGATAAAGGAAATGAATCTGTAGTCCATATAGCAGCCGAGATGGATGCATAGTGTAGGAAACCATCACTCAGACGGCCAAATTCATGTTGTGAAGGGACTCTTTTCTGAGCTATGCTCATCATATCGCCTTCCAGTGGGGTAAAGGCATCTCCAACAGTCTTGTTACGAGTGGTCCCACGCTCAAATCCAGCCATTTCCTTGCACGCATTCCATTTGTGCTGGGTTGAGTATCAAGCTAATAGCTCGGCCTCGTAAAAAACAGACAAAAATGCTAAATAAATGGCACGGTTGCCATCTAATGCACCACAAGGGCAGAACGGAACAACAAGAAGAAGTGGCGGTCTTCTAACTCCATTTTACACAAGAATAAGGAGAATTAAATAGTTGTTCCTCTGGATCCAACACAGCTTAAGAAACCATAAGGTAAGGAACACAATAAGAATATTAAACATACAATAATATCGGAACTGTTGTTGACTGAGACAGTGGAGCAGGTATTAACCCTTACAGAATTACTCACTTGTGGTGCTTGTCACCTTCACAGGAGAGCTCAGTGTGTCCTCCGGAGTTACTGACACAACCGATAACATGTACTGATCTCCAGGATCCAGGCCTGTCGCTGTGAAATTTGTCTGGCCTTTTGTTGTGTTGTGGATCGAACTGCTACCTTTAATCACATTAGTGACTGTAATTCTGTAGGTATAGTTAACAGCTCTTGTATCATTTGGCTGTATCCATCCAATTGTTAATAAATTTGTTGTCCTGTCTACTGCTTTAAGTCCAGTGACTGGTGATGGATCTGTCAAGAGAAAAGCCAAGGGATGGTTAATTATTGGGAGACATCCTCCATCCTGATTGCTCTTGGATAGTGTGACCTTTTCAAGGTGTGCGCTATACTTTGGCTCTGGGTATGGATAAGCATTGTCCTCACAGTCAGGCAGAGATATCTGACATCATCTGGGATAAATATAATTAAAAATTACGTGGTGTCTCTCCGATGAGAGAGTGTGTACTGTGAGACTACTGCACTGTTGGAGAATATGATCACTACTGGTGACTTTGAGAATATCAGAGGATTTTCAATTAAGAGATGGTCATTCGATGACCTAACACACCTGTCCCAATATCAACACATGTAAAATGCCTGAGGAACTCAGCAGGTCAGTCAGCACCTATGTAAATGAATAAGCAGTTGATAGTTTGGACCAAGTCCCTTCTTCAGGACTGGAAAGGAAGGAGAAAGATGCCAGAATAAAAAGGTGAGGAGCGGAGAAGCAGGATAGCTGGAAAGTGATAGTTGAAGCCAAATGGTTGGGATAGGCAATGTTCAGGAGAAGAAGGAATCTGATGCGGGAGGTGAGTGAACTATAGGAGGAGAGGGGAGGGTTACAGTGGGAGGTGATAGGCAGGTGGGAAGTGGTGACAGGCCAGAGTGTTAATAGAAGATAGGAGCTAGATGGAAATTCTTTTCCCAGAAGATGAGATTGAGTATTCATGCTATCAGGTTGTTATTTCAATATTCCCAATATCGCAATATTCTTCATTCAGTTAATTCTCAACTTGATTTGAAATATCTGTTGCAAATTGTGCAACGGTCTTGTAAGTTGTTACAACACCCTGTTTATTGAAGTTGAGCCAAACTTCATTCTTCAAAAGCATAGCATTAATTTTCACAATGTGCAGCTCAGTCTTAGACCAGCTAAATCAATTTCTTGTTTTCACCCTAACTTTAGTAGTTCCGTTTAATATTAAAGCAATTATCATCTAGCATAAACATGATTAAGTACTTCATTAATATTAGTGGATGTTGCCAAATGTGCAAGTAAGTTGCAAATTTTTGTAACATTCTGCTTACTGAAGTTCAGCCACTCTTCATTTCTCAAAATCTAAATGTTACTTATCGCACCGTGCTGTTTAATCAAAAACCACTACAATGAGTAACACGAGAAATCTGCAGATGCGGGAAATCCAGAGCAACGCACACAAAATGCTGGTGGCATTCTGCCGGTCAGGCAGCATCTGTGGAGAGGAATAATCAGTCGACATTTCGGGCAGTGTCTCTTCTTCAGGACTGAGAAGGAAGAGGGAAAATGCCAGACAAAAAAGCTGTGACAGGGGCAGGAGTCTCGCTGGAAGGTGATAGGTGAAGCCAGGTGGATGGGAAAGGTAAGAGACTGGAGAAGGGAGAATCTGATAGGAGACGAGTGCAGACCATTGTAGACAGAGAATGTGTAGTGGACCTAGGGGAAGTGACAGGTAGATGCGAAGAGTTGAAAGGTTAGAGTGGGGAATAGAGGAGGAAGGTGTGCGGTGAAGAGTTTTTCTACCAGAAGGAGAAAGTGATATTTGAAACATAGAAAACATACAGACCCCTCGGCCCACAAAGCTGTGCCAGTCATGTTCCTAATTCATGCCATTTGGTTGGAGGTTACCCAGTTGGAATAGAAGGTCTTGATATTCCACCCTGAGGCTTCAGCTCGGTGCAAGAGGAGGTCATGGACTGACATGTCCGAGCTGGAATGGGAATGGGAATTAAAATTTTGTGCCACTGGGAAGTACCGATTGTGGCAGATGAAGGGGCCCTCATCTTAGTTTTCATGTCATCATGCCTATAATTCTTTTTGTATTGAAAAAAGTTAAAGATAAAGGAAATGAATCTGTAGTCCATACAGCAGCCGAGATGGAAACGTAGTGTAGGAAACCATCACTCAGACGGCCAAATTCATGTTGTGAAGGGACTCTTTTCTGAGCTATGCTCATCATATCGCCTTCCAGTGGGGAAGTGGGATCTCCAACAGTCTTGTTACGAGTGGTCCCACGCTCAAATCCGGCCATTTCCTTGCACGCATTCCATTTGTGCTGGGTTGAGTATCAAGCTAATAGCTCGGCCTTGTAAAAAACAGACAAAAATGCTAAATAAAAGGCAAGGTTGCCATCTAATGCACCACAAGGGCAGAAAGGAACAACAAGAAGAAGTGGCGGTCTTCTAACTCTATCTGACACAAGAATAAGGAGAATTAAATAGTTGTTCCTCTGGATCCAACACAGCATAAAAAACCATAAGGTAAGGAACACAATAAGAATGTTAAACATAAAATAATATCGAAACTGTTGTGACTGAGACAGTGGAGCAGGTATTAATCCTTACAGAATTACTTACTTGTGGTGCTTGTCACCTTCACAGGAGAGCTCAGTGTGTTCTCCGGAGTTACTGACACAACCAATAGCATGTACTGATCTCCAGGATCCAGGCCTGTCGCTGTGAAATTTGTCTGGCCTTTTGTTGTGTTGTGGATCGAACTGCTACCTTTAATCACATTAGTGACTGTAATTCTGTAGGTATAGTTAACAGCTCTTGCATCATTTGGCTGTATCCATCCAATTGTTAATAAATTTGTTGTCCTGTCTACTGCTTTAAGTCCAGTGACTGGTGATGGATCTGTCAAGAGAAAAGCCAAGGGATGGTTAATTATTGGGAGACATCCTCCATCCTGATTGCTCTTGGATAGTGAGACCTTTTCAAGGTGTGTGGTATTCTTTGACTCTGTGTATAGTTAAGCAGTGACCTCACAGTCAAACAGACATAGTTATTTATTTATTTCCTTACTTGTGGAATAGGCTCTTTTGGCCCTTTGCGCCACGCTGCCCGGCAATCCCCTGGTTTAATCCTAGCCTAATCATTGGCCAATTTACAATAACCAATCTTAACCTACTAACTTTGGACTGTGGGAGAAAACCGGAGCACCCAGAGGTCATGGAGAGAACGTACAAACTCCTTACAAGTAGCGGAGTGAATTGAACCCATGTAAAGTGTTGTGCTACCCAGCATGCTATCAAATATCTGACCTTATTAGGCATAAACGTGATTGAAAACTACCTGGAATGTCTCTCATGGGAGCACTTGGTAAACACACTCCTTACGCATGCACATTTACACATACGCAAACGTTGCCTTGTCATTCTGCTGTCGTTGTGCTGAGTGTGTGCACATCCCTCATAATGGGTCTTAAATTGAGCTGATGAGCTCGGCTTGGCTTTATGGTGCCTCAGAAGAGGAAGAACTTCAGCCCAGGGCCAAACTCAGGCCAGAAGTAGAAGGGCCTTCAAATGGAACCACCTCCGAACCTTCCTGGAAGATCTGTTCAGAGTCCCTGTCTGACTATCAGGCAGAGGGGAGACAAGGCTTTTAAGAGGAAACTGCAAAGCCTTCGGAAGGGTCTCAAGATGCCTGCTTATCAACGAGGTGATGACATTGGAAGCTATCTCCTCAGGTTCGAGAAAATGGCCCAGAAATGGCTATGTCTGGAGGAGGAGTTAGCCTGCCAGCTAGTGGCCCTACTGATAGGTAAATCGATGAAGAGAGGTCATACAACTATCCTGGTCTAAAGGAAGTGCTGCTGGCTAAATTTGATATCTCAGCTATCACCAATGATTCCAATGCAGTACTCTACAATCACTCACTGAGACATATCATCGCTTGAGGGGTCTCTATAGTGGGTATAGTCTGGGGTACATTTCCAGAGGATGGAATGTGGAGAATAATTTGATTCTGGTTTGGTTCCTGCTGAGGATGTGGAAGTGGAGTAAGGTTTAGTGTGAGTGCTCATTCTGGCTTGATGTAAGATATGCCAACTGTGAGCTGGAGGCTGTATTGTGGCAAGTTGCAAGGTATGGGAAACTGAATATGAATTCGAAGGCTACCTTGGACAATCTATTTCTTCATACTTTTCTGTACATTCTGAGTTCAATTGGTTTCCTCCAGGTGCCCTGGTTTCCTCCCAGAGTCCAAAGATGTAGCAGTTAGTAGGTTAATTGCTCATTGTAAATTGTCCTGTGATTAGGCCAGGATTAAATACATGGATTCAACCCCAGACTAGTCACAGGACAATTTACCACGCGGCTTGTTGGGCCAGAAGAGGGAGATCTGCGCTGTATCTTTAAGTAAATAGAGTCCAACAACCTAGCTGACATTATCTGTCCAGTACTGAGGGATGGTACCATTCATTCATTGAAGTATAAGAGAGTTTTTGCTGGTGTGTATGGCCAATGTTTATCCCTCACTCAGTATTTCCGAAACAAATGATATCCCCTGCTATCCCTTTAAGCAGACTACTAAAGGAATAGCAGTGAGTACTCTTCAAGAGGATTTATTTTGCTGTGAAGAGGTTTGAATCTCCTGTAAGGCAAAAGGAAAACTTTTTTTTCTTTCACAGGCCTTCATCATCACTTTTGGAATCTTGATGCACCCTTGCCCCAGAGGAATAGGTGTCTGCATTTCCCAAAGGCCTCAGAGTGCCATCCAAGGCTTTTGACAGGAGAACACGCGTGAAGAGGGAGGGGACAATAGTAGATCACACAAGTAGCCCTTGTTCAGTACCATCATGTTTGAGGATCTCTATATTGTCTTATC
Source organism: Hypanus sabinus (assembly GCF_030144855.1). Classification (NCBI taxonomy): domain Eukaryota; kingdom Metazoa; phylum Chordata; class Chondrichthyes; order Myliobatiformes; family Dasyatidae; genus Hypanus; species Hypanus sabinus. Next base: position 5,644,032 of record NC_082734.1, read on the forward strand.
TTGCTTCCCACAGGGGCCTGAGTTATAGAACACCCAATTTGTTGGCTAGGCTCAAGTAAAGAACCAAATGACTTCAGGGCCACAGGGTTTCGCGAGCGAGGGGGGTGAGGTTGGAGAGTTATTCTCAGATGACTTCACATGTCTTGCTTTAATTTGCGATTTATAATGAACTTACTTGTTGTTGATGATAGATTACAGTTGAATGATCCATTTTCAGCACTGAAGAAAATATTATAGTACGTCCCAGGTTCAAGTTTATCAATGATCTCTTCTTTTTTGCTGCTGCTAATGGTTCTTGTATCTTGACCAATGGTGATATCGATAAGTGATATTGATAAATTATTTAAGTTTTCAATTATGGAGCTCCAGTCAACTTTCAGAGCAGTCGTGTTGACAGGCAGGACTTCAATAGCTAGGTTGTTGAGAGTGAGAGACACAGTTTTGGAAAGAAAATGATTAGAAAATTAGAAAAGAAAATGATTAGAACATTCATACATTTTATTTTATGTGAAACATCATGGGATGTCCATGGGAAACCCATGGCCCATGAAGCAATTCAATATGAAAATGCCAAGATATATCCTAGGTTGCGCTGGGTCACATCACCAGCAATGTAACTTGGGCCATCGGGTGACTTGGGTCTTTCAACATTAGATATTCTTGCCCAGGCGATCCAGCCAGGGTTGATCAGGCCCAAGCAGCAGTGGTCCACAGGTCACACCTCTTGTTCTAGAGCCACCTAGAGCCCCACTCAGCAGACTCTGTGAAAGGTCTGGTTAATGACCTTAAAAAGGTAGCTGTGAAAATGACTGACCCAACATCATGAGTCACATTGCGCTCTCCACAACTAGCTGCTGACAGATGCTTTGATTGAGAAGGTTCTTCTATACCAGGGGTTCCCAGCCTTTTTTTGCAAGTTCACAGTACATTTATTACCAAAGTATGTATTATACAACCTTGAGACTGTCTCCTAACAGGCAAAGAAACACAAAGGAACCCGTAAGAGAAGATTGTCAAACACCCGATGTGCAGGGAGAAAGAAAAAGACATCATGCCAACAATAAACACACGCAAATAGCGTCAATAGAGAGAGTCCATCCGTTCAGAGCAGAGCTGAGCAGTGAGTAAAGCTCACTTTGGGCCCCAACACCCTGACGTTTTCAATCTGGCCCGGTGCCTAAATCGTCGTCCAAATGGCCAATGGCCAGTACTATTAAGGAAGGGGTTCATGGACGCCTAGGTTGGGAGCTCCTGGTCTAGATCTAATCCACACAGGCTTCCATTTGCATCATCAGCTCTCTTATCATTGGATATCTCCTAACCTCTATACTATCACCTACCTTCCCATTGGTTCTCTGTACCCCACCTTACTTCTTCTCCATCCAAACGCAATTTTTTTTCAGATGAAAGGACATTGATTTAAAAGATTAAATTTGTTTTTCTCTCCACAGATGCTGCTGGAGCCATGGAGTATTTCCAGTATCTTAATAGTATCTCTGCCTCTTAGCAACTCAAAAGTTCAAGGCTCATTTATTATCAAAGTACGTACACCTTATACAACCTTGAGATTCGTCTCTTTACAGGCAGTCCCGAAACAAAGAAACTCAAAAGAATCTATTTAAAAACAAACTCAAACACACAATGTGCATAGAAAACCACAACCATGCAAACAATAACCACAAGTGTTCTGAACTGAAGTCTGCAAAGAGATTGCCACAGATCTGCACTGAGCAGAGTCATAGAGCAGAGGGCTGAACTGACCCCTCTCTCACCTCAGGCCCTGACACCCTGACCTTTTCAGCCTAGTCCAGCACCTCAATCGACGTCCAAACATCAGCTTCAATTGCCTCGATATGCTCTGGGGCCAGGCCCCTACCGCCTCGATTCGGCCTGAATCTGTCCTTTCCGATTTGGCCCTGTGCTTAAATCTCTGTGCGAACATCAGTTTCAGTTGTCCTGATCTGCTCTGGTGTATGAACCCTGATTTGGCCTGGAACCGATCTTTCCAATTCAGCATGACACTTAAAATGGTCGCACCTCGGATCTGTCTTCCTCCCGACAACGAGCCCGCTGCCTTGCCTTGTCTTGCCTCGGTTCTGCTACATTCAATTGCCTTTTCTGCACACCACTCAGTATGCAAGAGAAGTGGGGTAAGGGAGCGATTGCCCTCTTCTCAGGTGGCTCTTTGAACTGTAAATAAAAATCAAAAACTGCAGAAATTTGAAATGATACCAGAAAATGCTGGGGCCACCCAGGGAACATCTGTGGAAAGAGAACTGTTTCAGGTTGAATAGACTTTATTAGAATATTAATCTTTAACCTGAATTGTTACCTCTGCTTTTCCTTTCCACACTCACTTCCTGACTTTGTGAACCTTTAGGAAAGAGTGTACATGATATAACCTTGAGATTTGTCTCAACAACTTATAACTAATGTTATGAGTTCACAGGTTGCGGGAAAAGTGTATAGATACAGGTCAACTACCTCGAATCCGTCAATCAGTAATATGGGTTCGGACAAAAGGAGCATTGTTCTTGGGTGTTATTCTGCATTTATTTCTATAACCTGTGCTTACTGAGCTCCAGTCATGTCTTCAATGAATAAAAGAAGTGCTTCTTGTCATGCAAAGTGCAAACACCATACGTTATCTATACAAGGTGGAAGTTCTGAAAAAACTCAACAGTGGTGTCTGTGAAAAGCATTTGCAACTTGCATAACACGGTTCTTTCACAGTTTGTGATATAAAGAAGCAAAAAGGGAAGTTGCTTCAGTTCTTTGCTGACAGCGAGTCAGAAGAATAACATGTGCACAATGAAAGATGGAAGATGTTCACAACTAAAGTTCTCAGGAAGCGGTTTAAACTCATGTCAGCGAAGGTGTAGAACTGTACTGTACTTCAATGAATCTCACTTGCTTTTCATTTGTCATTTCTTTTTTCTTTATTATCCTACATTTTATTTGCAGAATACTTTAAAGGAAGGGTGAGGTGATCATTAAGAGGATTAGAGGTGTTTATTTATTTAATCCTTACCTCAGCTGCCTGTGATTCAGCAAAAAACACTCACCCGGCATTGTGCAGGTAGGTCCCAATCTTTCTGGATTTGTGGAGGTCAAGGTAGTACAATGGTGTAGGAATTACAGGCAGTACCCCCAGCTCTAGGGGCCCAAGTGACTTCAGGTGCTGAATGTATGCACCTTCTTCTCTGAGTTCCTCATGCCAGGGCACATTGACCCAAATACACTCAGTGGCCACTTTATTAGGTACCTCCTGTACCTAATAAAGTGACCATTTATTGTTTATACATGGTCCTCTGCTTCTGTAGCCCATTCACTTGAAGTTTGAATGTGTTGTGCATTCAGAGATGCTCTTCTGCACACCACTGTTGTAATGCATGGTTACTCAAGTTACTGTCGTCTTCATGTCTCCTTGAACTAGTCTGGCCATTTGTCTCCAACTTCTCTCCTTAGCAAGGTGTTTTTGCCCACAGAACTGCCACTCACTGGATGAATTTTTGTTTCTCACACCACTCCCTGTAAATTCTGAAGATTATTGCGTGTGAAAATCCCAGGAGATTTGTATTTTCTGAGATACTCAGATCACCCCATCTGGCACCAACTATCATTCCACAGTCAAAGTCACTTGGATCACATTCCTTCCCCATTCTGACATTTAGTCTCAACAACAACTGAACCTCTTGACCCTGTCTGCATGCTTTTATGCATCGAATTGCTGCCAAATGATTGACTGATTTGATATGTACATTAATGAACAGGTGTACAAATGTACCTTATAAAGTGGCCACTGAGTGTATATGTTGAGAATTTAACTAGTTATTGTAACCACTATGTTTACCTATCACTAAACATATCTTTACCTCCCCCCACCTTCCGCCTTCCAGAGGGATCCTTTCTTTCGGATTCCTTGGTTGATTTGTCCCTCCCCACTAATCTCCCTCTCAGCACCTAGCACTGCAAACAGCACAAGTGTTGCACCTGTCCAGCCACTTCCTCCCTCACTCCAAACAGTCCTTCCAGGTGAGGCAGTACCTCACCTCCGAATCTGCTGGGGTCGTCCTGGCATGGCCTCCTCTACATTGGTGAGACCCATCATAAGCTGGGGACTGCTTCATCGAGCACCTTTGCATCATCCACCATATGCGGGACTTCTTGGTAGCCAACCATTTTAATTCCCATTCCCATTCCAGCGTGTTGGTCCATGGCTTCCTCTTGTGCAAAGAAGAGCTACCTGGGTAGAGCGTCTGGGTAGCCTCCAACCTGATGGCATGAATATTGATTTCTCCTTTCAGTAAACAAATCCCCCCTTCCTTTACTCCCCACTATGGCCTTTCACCATTTCACCTTGGCTCCCTTTCTCCTATGGTCCATTCTCCTATCAGATCCTTTCTTCTCCAGCCCATGACCCTCCTGGCTTCAGCTATCACCTTCCAGCTAGGCTCCTTCCCCTCTCACCCCACTTTTTAATTTAGACACTTCCTTCTCAGTCCTGAAGGAAGTGCTTGGCCTGAATTATCAACTGTTTATTACAGATACAGCACGACACTCTAGCATTTGGTTTGTGTTGCTATGGATTTCCAGCATCTGTAGAATCTCTGGTGTTTATCGAGGGGAAAGTTGATGGCCATTTAAGGGAACATAAATTAGTGAACTACAAGGAAGATGTACAATAGAAATTCTCTGCCAAGAGGAAGCATTGCCTTAATGGGTCCAAAGGCCTCCTGTGTTGTATTGTAGTTAAGGGAAGAAACAAAAAGGGACATTAGAACAGAAAGCTAACAAAGTTGCAGGAATTCAGTAATGGAACAAAGGTTAACAAATTTTTTTTTACTGTTCTTCCTACTTGCCAAAGGGTGTTTCTACTCTTTCACAGATCCAAGCATTATAGAAATCTGAAAGTCTATCATATCCATACTAACTTCAATACTAGCATTGGGCAGACTGCTTTTTGTGTACTGTGAGCAGTTTTGGTCTCCTTATCTAAGAATGGATATGCTGGCGTTGGAGAAGGTCCAGAGGAGGTTCACGGAAATGATTCTGTGAATGAAGTGGTTAACGTAGAAGGAGCTCTGGGCCCACACTCACTGGATTTTAGAAGAATGTGGTGGGGGGTTCTCATTGAAGAAAACCTACAAGCCCTTCAGCCCACAAAGCTGTGCCAAACATGTCCTTACCTTAGAAATTACCCATAGACCTCTATTTTTCTGAGCTCCATGTACCTGTCCAGGAGTCTCTTAGAAGACCCCATCATATTTGCCTCCACACCAGTTGCCGGCAGCCCATTCCTGGACTCTGCGTAAAAAACTTACCCCTGAAATCTCCTCTGCACCTACTTCCAAGCACCTTAAAACTGTGCCCTCTCGTGCTAGCCATGTCAGCCCTAGGAGAAAGCCTCTGACTATCCTCACGATCAATGCCTCTCATCATCTTATACAGCTCTATCAGGTCACCTCTCATCCTCCGCCTCTCAATATTGAATGACCTAGATATGGACAAGATGTATCCAACAGTGGGGCAATCTAGACCGGAGGGGACATTATCAGAATAGAGGTGTTGTGGCGACCCATTTCCTGGTACATCCGAACCGACTCACAATTAGATAGCCTACGGGGGTTTGCGAGCACAGAGCTTTGGAGCCTCTGCGCCACGGGGGGCAGGTTGAGGGAGGCTTAAAAGTGAGGCTGAAGATTTCGAATAAGGTTTTTTCCTTCGACTGCAGTTACCGACTCCGTGTCGTAATTTTAGCGCTGCGTGTAGCACACCGCTACAGTGTGTCCATTTAGAATAGAGATGACTGCAATTTCTTTAGTCAGAGGATAGTGAACCTGTAGACTTCATTGCCACAGATAGCTGTGGAGGCCAAGTCATTGAATATATTTAAAGTGGAGGTTGATAGAATCTTGATTAGTCAGGTTACAGGAGAATGGGGTTGAGAGGGTTACTAAATCAACCATGATGGAATAGTGGAGCAGACGACAGGCCAAATGTCTTAATTCTGCTTCTGTCTTATGGTCTAAAATGGGTATTTATGCTATTCCTACTTTTCAGCACCCAGTATGTTACAACTCTTCAGATGCTTCTTTGAGGGCTTTTTTTTTAAGATTATGAGGCCTTCTGCCTCCATCTGTCCTTCAGACAATGAATTCTGGATCATCCACTCTTTGAGGAAAAAAAGACCTTTCTCAACTCCCTTCTGATTATCCCACCAATTAAATATATCCTCAGTTACCAACCTCTCTGGTAAGGGAAATGTCTCCTTCAGCGCACCATGCAGTAGACACTTAAAACTTAATTTCACTTCAATTAAATTTCCCCTTGACATCTTTGTTCCATAGGAAGTTATTCTAGGTTCCCTAACCAGTAGCACGCACAACATCTTCTGCATCCTCTCTTGTACTATTGCAACCTTCCTGTAGCGCTAATCTGAAAATAGGCACAGATCACTACTTAAACATAAAAATAAACTGATGCCAGAAATGTGAAATAAAGCAGAAAATACTGGAGAGACACAGCAGGTCAGGCGGTGTCTGTGGAGGGACCAGAGATAACGTTTCAGATTGAAGCTGCTTAATCAGACCTGAGAAAGGGAGTAAACAGATTCCTCACTTCTTTTAGTGAAATGTTTCCTTAACATCTGCTCATGCGGTTTGAAGATAATATAAAGTGACAAGAACTCTCATTGGTTTGGCCACAAAATTAAAACCTGACATTAATTGACCTGGTCTAGAAAGACAGAAAACCTACAGCACAACACAGGCCCTTTGGCCCACAGAGCTATGCCGAACATGTACTTACTTTAGAAATTACCAAGGGTTACCCATAGCCCTCTTTTTTTCTAAGCTCCATGTACTGTCCAGGAGTCTCTTAAAAGACCCTATTGTATCCACCTCCACCACCATCGCCAGCAGCCCATTCCACGCACTCACCACTCTCTACATAAAAAACTTATTCCTGACCTCTCCTCTGTACCTACTTCCAAACACCTTAACACTGCCCTCTCATGTTAGCTGTTTCAGCTCTGGGAAAAAGCCTCCAACCACAATCAATGCCTCTCATCATCTTATACTCCTGGCCAGGGCCAGACTGGATTGATTTTCACCAATCCAGTCCTGACTAATTTGACCAATCTTTATTCAACACCTGTCCTCAGACAATCCAGACCTGACCTTGCTATGACAAATCAAGACTGACTTCGCCTTGGCCAATCTGGACCCTTTTGCAGCTGAAGGTTCATACTGTTTCACACTCAGTGACCATTTTATTAGGTACACCCGTATACATGCTCATTAATCAGCCAATGATGCAACAGCAACTTCATAAGAGGTTCTGTTCTTGTTCAGACCAAGCTTCAGAATGGGGAAGAAATGTGATCTAAGTGACTTTGACTGTGGAATGATTGCTGATGCCAGACGGAGTGGTTTGAATAGCTCAGAAACTGCTGATCTCCTGGATTTTCATGCAAAACATTCATTAGAGTTTATAGGGAATGGTGCGAGAGACAAAAAATATCCAGCAGGTGGCAGCTCTGAGGGTGAAAACTCCTCGTTAATGAGAGACATCAGAGGAGAGTGGCCAGACTGGTTCAAATTGACAGGAAGACCACAGTAATTCAAGTAACCTTGTGTCACAACAATGGTGTGCAGAAGAGCATCTCTGAATGCACAACACATCGAACCTTGAAGAGGATGGGCTACAGCAGCAGAAGACCTTGAACATACACTCAGTGGCCACTTTATTAGGTACAGGAGGTACCAACTAGAGAGGCTACTGAGTGCAGATCTCGCCTGATCATTGACGTGAACGCAATGACCTTGAAGGAGTTACTTGCATGCTGAGAACATTACATAAGCCACTCTAGTTCTGTTAGTGCGCTGAGCTGGACCCAATGTGATGGGGTTGATCATACAACATTTTACCAAGTTAAACGCTTGAAGTAAACAGCAATTATTTTTGTCTTGCCTTTGAATGATCTAGTCACCTTAGAAGAGCATTCTACATCAAGTGTAAAATTTCCCTCCACTGAAGGTCAAAGTTAGTTGGTAAATACAAGACAAGGAATTCGTGTCACTCCTGATGAATGGTTTCAGCCCGAAATGTCGTCACTACCTCCTCCCATAGATACTGTCTGGCCTGCTGAGTTCTGCCAGCATTTTGTGTTTTTACAAGGTACTTGTCCTGATTTTAACTGTTATTGGCTTAGTATAAGGCACATGCAGCTATCCCTTTCACCTAGGTATTTTTTACAGGTTACACACCCTGTTGATATAACTCAGTGCTTAGGAATTTCGTTCCACCCACAATTCTAAAGTTTAAAGGTTTCAGCCATCAGTTTGGCCGTTTCCAATGGCACTTCTGCTAAACAACTAAATAGGTTTATTTGCATGGTATTGTTTACAATCGTGCAATGATATGACATTATTTTACCAACGACTTCAGAGATTGGTGAGTGTGATATTTGACGGAAGAAAATCCCAAATCAGAGTAGGCAGGGTGCTAGTTGCTCGACAACTGCTCGAGACAATCTGCCTCCCTAGTATATTCCTGTCCTCTTTATGTCCCTTGTTAACTGGCGCATTGTCTGTTTTTCACAGAGGCTGAGTTGCTAGCTCGGCGCTCGATTGAAAGCTTGCCAGCAGCCAGCCGGATTCATACCTGGGACCACTTGCCTCGAAGTCCAGTGTGACCATTGGCCGGCCTCTTGTTAACTTTCGCCTGTGTAGATCTATTTACTTCATGTTTAAATGCTTTTGCACATTGGTTGTTTGTCTATCTTTGTTCTGTGTGCAGTTTTTCATTGGTGTTATTGTTTTCCTTTGTATCCAGTGTGATTTCCCGCAAGAAAATAAATCTCAAGGTGACATACTCAGCACTCTAGATTGTTTATATGGTTTCAGATGGTATGGTCTCCACAGAGCGCTGATCCCAACATCATCTGAGATCACCTGGACAGACAGAAGCAAGTGAGACAGCCAAAGTCTAAAGAACTGTGGCAAGTACTCTAAAATACTTGAAACAATCTACCAGATGATTTTCCTGTAAAACTGCATGACAGTGTACCTAAGAGAGCTGGTAAGGCAAGGGCAAAGGGGTGGTTTCACCAAACACTGATTTGATTTAGACTTCTACTGTTTACTGCTCTTTATAGTCATTTTTTTGATATTTGGAAACTTTTCATTATTTTCAAAGGCATCCGAGTTTATTTACATGTGCCTAAGACTTTTACACAGTACTGCACATACTTTGATAAAAAATGCATTTTGAAGTTTTTTTAAAGAAACATGTCTACACAGCCTTCTGCAATAGGGAATCCCACAGGGTCATCGCCCACTTTCTCTTCACCTCAGTGTAAAAGTCCTACGTAATGAACTTTACTATTTGCAGACTAATCACCCTATCAGAATTTTGAACTTTCAATTAGTGTTTGTGTATAGTTTTCATTGACTCTATTGTTTCTTTCTTTGTTCTGCTGTGAATGCCTGCAAAAAAATAAACCCCAGGGTAGTATAAGGTGATACATATGTGCTTTAATAATAAATTTATGCTTGTTGGAGTGTGGCCAAGTGGTTAAGGCGTTGGTCTTGTGATCTGAAGGTCCTTGAGCAAGGCACTTAACATTGCTCTGCAATGACACCAGTGCCAAGCTGTAATGGCCCTAGTGCCCTTCCCTTGGACAATGTCGGTAGTGTGGAGAAAGGAGATTTGCAGCATGGGCAACTGCTGGTCTCCCATACAACCCTGCCCAGGCCTACACCCTGGAAACTTTCCAAGGCACAAATCTATGCCTAACAGATGCCTAATTAAATTAATTAATAAATTTACTTTGAACTGAGTTTACCCAGACCCTAATAGGAGAGGACAGAAGGCCACGGACGAAAGAAGAAGGGGGAGGAGCACCAGATGGAGGCAGTGGGCAGGAAAGGAGATAAGGTGAGAGAGGGAAAAGGGGATTGGGAATAGAGAAGTGGGGGATATTACTGGAAATTACGATTGTCCTCTCCTATTGGATTCCTCCTTCTCTAGCCCTGCATCTCTTTCACCAATCAATTTCCCAACTCTTTACTTCACCCCTCCCAGTTTCACCTATTGCCTTATGTTTCTTCCTCCACTCCCTTCTAACTCTGACTCCTCATGCTTGTTTCTCCAGTCCTGCTGAAGGGTCTCAGCCCAAAACAGTGACCGTACTCTTTTCCATAGATGATGCCTGGCCTGCTGAGTTCCTCCAGCATTTTGTATGTGTTGTTTGGATTTCCAGTATCTGCAGTTTTCTTTTGTTTGTGATGGGCTAGAACTTTATCACTTGGAGAGAGATTGGATAGAGAATCAAATCTATCTATTAGTATAATCAAATCTATTAGTATATTATATACTAAGTTATGAGGGGTATAGATAGAATAAATACAAGCAGGCTTGTTCCACTGAGGTTGGGTTAGACTACAATTAGAAGTCATGGGTAAAGGATGAAAGGTGAAATATTTAGGAGGAACATGAGGGGAAACTTCTTCACTCAGAGGGTGGTGAGAGTGTAAATAGGCAGCCAGCACAAGTGGTGCATGTGAGCTCAATGCCAACGTTTAACAGAAGTTTGGATAGACACATGGATGTTAGGGGCATGGTGGGCAGGCCAATGGGAGTAGGCAGTTTAAATGGTTCAGTACGGACTAGATGGACCAAAGGCCTGACCCTGTACGTACTTTTTGATGGTTCTAATTGGAAGATACTTTACCTTTATTCATTTAACTAGAGTGGATGATGCTACATTTCTTCACATTATGCTAACTTGCAATTTATTTGCCAAATCAAACAACCACTTTACACATTGACTCTATCTTCTGACCTTGAATATTTCCGAATTACTTTGCTATAATAGTCTTAAAGACAGTCATAGAGCTCTACAGCACAGAAACAGGCCCTTTAGCCCATCTAGTCCACACCGAGCCATTTAAACTGCCTTCCTCCATCAACCTGCACCTGGACCATAGCCCTCCACGTCTCTCCCAACCATGTACCTATCCAAATTTCTTTTCAATGCTGCAATTAAACCTGCATATATTGGCTCTTATAAGCTAGGAAGGTGGTGTTGCTTAAATGGAAAGATGTTGCTCCGCCTGCTCATGCTCAATGGTTATGTGATGTTATGTCATGCTTAAATTTAGAGAAGATCCGTTGTTCCATTTCTGATTCTAATCAAGACTTTCAAACATTGTGGGGACCATTCTTGAACTACTTTCAAAACCTTTGATGTGGTGTTAAAGTACAGATGTTGGCTAATAAAATAAATCACTATGTGATAAGGATTTTTTTTTCTCATCTTTCTTTCTTTACCATACAGCTTCAACTTTGGTAGTGGGTTTAGATTCCTTTTTATAATATAATTATTACAATTCAAATTACAATTTAATTAATGTACATGGTTGATTACGAATATAGGGTACTGCGATTGCAAGTGTGATTTAAATATAATGTATTTGGTACTATTCTATCTTTTTTTGATTCATAATATATATCCTCATGTACTCTGTATTCTTCTATGTGAAAATTAATAAAAATATTGAAAAAGAAAAAGAAAAAGAAAGAATCTATCAATCTCTGCCTTAAATATACCCAATGACCTGGCCTCCATAGCTGCCTGTGGCAATGAGTTCCACAGTTTCACCACATGAGCTAAAGTGTTGAATTCACTGTTAAATCCCAAGGATTGTACCTTGCCAAATCAACAAATCCAGATAACCAGCCCTTTCAGTTTGCATCAAAATTGGCCAGACCTGACAATAGGTCATTGATCTGAAATGCTGACATTGCTTTTGTCTGCACAGCTGCTGTCCTTCCTGCTGACTATGTCCAGCTTCCTCCATGTTTACTTCACCAACTCTGTTCGATATTAACAAGGAAGAAGCTGATCTTTATTCTTTTGACTGTTTTTCTTTATTGCCTATGAATATGCTGAGACAACACATGTCTACCAACTACACTCTTGACTGTAAACATGTGGGCATCTGCCAACAATCATGCAGTAATCCAAGATTATCTCCAAGCAGAAAAGGTCACCACTGGCTCAGAAAAGAACTAGATAATGATACATTACAACAACCACCATGTGTTATCTAGTCTTACAATGATATAGAAAGAGACTTATGAACCATCAAATTGCTTGTTGTCTTCCAGGTGAAGAGTGTAATTACACCAGTTGGATTTACCCCTCTCCTTATTTCCCTGTACTCCATTAAATTATCCTCTCTCACATGACAATCAATTCCGTTTGATTCTTTGGAGAAGCTCAGGGGAGGAGTGCCAAGGCGGAACTGTTCTCTGGTGCTCGCTCAGTGTTGTGCTCCAGTGTACACTTGGTGTTGCACTCCAGTGTTCGGTCGGTGCTGCGCACAAATGTTCGCTCTGTGCTGCTCTCCAGTATTTGCTCAGTGCTGCCCTCCACTATTCGCTCAGTGCTGCTCTCCACTGTTCACTTGGTGCTGCACTCCAGTGTTCACTCAGTGGAAGAACAAGTTGGACCTGGACAACTTACTGTCAATCTCATCATGCCACACAGGGACTTCTAGAATTGTAACCCTATGTGCTCTCTGTGTTATGTACTATGTGCAGTGTGCTGTTGGTAATGTGTTTTGCACCTTGGCCCTGGAAGAATGCTGTTTTGTTTGGCTATATTCATGTAGGTTGAATGATAATTAAACATGAACTTGAATTTTGTCATTAACCTAACTTAAATTTACAGCTAGCCAATTATGCCATCAGTAAAGCACAGATGTCGCTCCTGTCCTCTCCACACTCCTCCTTCTCTACTAATTAAAAAAACGTTGGACAGTTCTGAGGAAAGGTCACCTGAAATGCTGATTTAGTTTTCCTTTTCTACTGGATTGAAAAGGCCAGGTGTCAGGACTGTTCTGCTTGCTGCTCCGTGACATTTACTCCGCGCTCCACGGCACTGATCCTGCTTTGGACCTCTGGTCTGTGAGCTCCATTTGTGGGCCCACTCCGGCTGCTCCGGGCTCCATGTCTTTGGACCCGCTTTAGTTCTGAATGCTGTTTACTTTTATTGTTTGCACAATTTGTGTTTTTTTTTCTCTCTCCCTCTGTGCACTTTGGGTATTGTGTTGGTCTTTTTTTTAATGGGTACTTTCAAGTTACTTGTTCTGTGGCTACCTGTGTGGAGATGAATCTCAAGGTTGTATAATTTATACATACTTTGGTAATAAATGGAGTTTGAACTTCAAACTTCATAATGGTGGTTTTTAATTTGGCAGCATGCTCAACTAGAAATGATCATCGAAACTAAGTACAACTATGGAGCTTACCTTTGCAATCTTGACTGCAAACACCTTCCTGTTGATGAAGAAAGAGAGAACATTATTAAGTAACTATAATGATAACTGATCTCATATCAATGATGACTTTACTTCCTGCATTCCTTTGCATAAATTGCCATCACAAAGACGGAACACCATTTACTATACTTCATCAGGAGTCTGAGAAGATTTGTAATGTCACCAAAGACTAACAAATTCCCACAAATTCATGGTGATGGGCATTCTGACCGGCTGCATCACCGCCTGGTGTGGAGGGGCCACAGTACACGATTACAGGAGGCTGCAGGTTGTAGACTCGGCCAACCCCATCATGGGTACAAGCCTCCGCACCATCTTCAAAAGGTGGTTCCTCAAAAAGGTGACATCTTTCATTAAGGGCCATCACCATCGAGGACATGCCCTCTTCTCATTACACCATCAAAGAGGAGGTGCAGGAGCTTGGTGACACTCAGGAGTTTTAGGAACAGCTTTTCCCCCTTTGCCATCAGTTTTATGAAACTTCTCTCTTTTTTAATTGTGGCATATTATTTTATGTATTGTTGTTATGTACTGTTGTCACAAAACAATAAGTTTCATGATGTTTGTCAGTGATAATAAACCTGATTCTGACAAACCCACCACTACAACCATTTATTATGTTACTGAGTGGTAACAGTTATAAGATAACAAAGATTTTGCTTTCTTAATACTTTTGGGTGTATCTTATGGATTTTGGCCTACTCATCATGAAAATTGCCATGGAATTTCACTATCGCATCTTTTTTTAAAAAAGTCTCCTGTGTTTGTTATTTCTATTCATAAATCAAGTTAATTAAAATGTTGCCTACAAGGTAAGCTGAAACCATGAAGTGCAACATGTCCCTAAAGATTCATTTTCTAAATTCCCAGTTAGACTTCTTCCCTGCAAATCTTGGCGCTGTCAGTGACGATCACGGTGAAAGGTTTCACCAGGACATTGCGGTCATGGAGAAACAGTATCAGGGCAACTGGAATCCATCAACGCTGGCTGATTATTATTGGACACTTAAGCAAGAAGCCTAAGACACTATGTACAAATGAATATCATCAACAAAACATCTTTAGCTTTGTTGAACTATTGCAAAGGTTCAGCAACGTTATACAATTAGATGCATTATTTTTGACAACAGTTATTTTTTGTTTCTCCTTATTCCTACATATTACAAGTAGTCTGAAGTTATTTGTGTTCAACTTCAAGTGGTTTATCATAAAGAAAAAAATTTCCGAGGAAACAAATATCAAAAAAAATTGTTGTCTGGTGATATAGGAGCAGAATTAGGCCTTTTGGCTCATCAATTCATCTCTGCCTTTTCATTATTACTGATCCATTTTCCTCTCAGCTCCACCTTTTGCCTTTTCCCCATATCCCTTCCTGTCTTAATCAAAAACCTATCAGCCTCTGCCTTAGATGTACCCAATGACTTGGCCTCCACAGCCACATGTGGCAAACAATTCCATGGATTCGCCACTCCATGAATAAAGAAATTTATCTCTGTTCTAAATGGACATTCCTCTGTTCTGAGGCTGTGTCCTATGGTCTTGGACTCCCCCACCATAGGAAACATCCTCTCCACATGTAGTCTATCAAGGCCTTTCAACATTTTGATAGGTTTCTATGAGATCCCCTCTCATTCTTCTAAAATCCATTGAGTACAGATGAGAGCCATCAACTGACGATGGGTCAAGCGGGTCAATTTACAATGGGTCCCACCAATGTCGAAGGGGCCACATCGGGAGCACTGGACACAGTAGATGACCTTAGTAAATTTGCAGGTCTTACCTCCATTATGTCCTGTCTAAGTTTAGAGAAAATAAGAAGTCAAACATTTGATACATCCTTTAAATTTGAAGAAACCTGGCGACCTTATATTCAATATTTTTATATGGCTTGATTTATTGCTCTTACAGTTACTTTCTCAAAACTTTGGATTTGATCAAAGTTTCTCTTTTTTTCTTGCTTTTACTCTCAGTATGAGCTGCCCAGTTCCTTTTTTCTCTCTCTTCTTTTTTTTTGTTTAGTGGGTTTTTATGTATATAAAAATGTTAAAAGTTTCTTTATCTTTTTTCTTCTTTTCATGGAATGATAAGAGGAGAATCGATTATCTTATTTTTATTATATACTATTAGGTTAACAGACAGACAGACAGACATACTTTATTGATCCCGAGGGAAATTGGGTTTCGTTACAGCCGCACCAACCAAGAATAGTGAAGAAATACTATGTATGATCTTGATAATGTTTATTTTACCTTTTATATGAACTGTTATTGATATCGATATTTGAGATAATTCTCCTCTTGTTTATATATATATACTTTTTTTAATTGATAAAAAGATTGATAAAGAAAGAAGAAATTTACAGGTGAAATGTTGCCTCACCTGGAAGGACTGTTTGGGGCCCTGAATGGAGGTGAGGGAGGAGGTGAATGGGCAGGTGTAGCACTTAGGCCACTTGCAGGGGTAAGTAGAATCAGTGTTGTATTGACAGCATAGATATTATCCAACCAATCTATGATACAAGCAGGTGGTTGGAATGATAGGAATGGAGATTGTGGGCTGAAGGGCCAGTTTGTGGACTCAATTAGACTATGATGTCACGGTAGCATAGCGGTTAGTGCGATGTCATTACAGCTCGTGGCATCTGAGTTCAGAGTTCAATTATTTTTATTGAGACACAGTGTGGAGTAAGCCCTTCCAGCCCTTTGAGTTGTGTTGCCCAGCAACCCCCGATTTAACCCTAGCCTAATCAGGGGACAACTTTACAATTACCAATTGACCTATTAACCACTACGTCTTTGGACGGTGGACGGAAACCAGAGCACCCAAAGAAAACCCACACAGTCACGTGGAGAACGTAGAAACTCCTTACAGGCGGCTGCAGGAATTGAACCTGGGTCACTGGTACTGTCAAGTGCTGTGCTAACCACTGCGCTAGCATGCCGCCCCCAATTCCGACATCAGCTATAAGGAGTCTGTGCACCTCCTCACGGAACATGTGGGTTTTCTCCGGGCCTTCTGGTTTCCTCCCGCATTTCAAAGACGTACCAGTTGGTAGGTTAATTGGTCATTGTAAATTACCCTGTGATTAGGCTAGGGTTAAATCAGGGGTTGCTGGAAGGCCTGGCTCAAAGGGATGGAAGGGCTACACTGTACCTCAATAATAATACAGCCAAAGATAAGGGAAGGTGTGGACGGTGGGAGTTTATTGAATCCTAAATCTTACGACCTTTGTACCTTAATGACAAATCTAAGTATTATTGGCATTGAGAAGGAAGTTTAGCCTTTTGCAATTCCCTTGCAGATGTAATAAAAGTTTATAATTTTATTATTCTGGAATATTTTTAAAAGTTCAAAGTAAATTTATTATCAAGGTACAGCTATGCCCCATCTACAACCCTGAAATTTGTTTTCTTCTGGGCATGCTCAGTAAATCTAAGAACCATAATAGCAACAATGAAAGACCTCATCCAACAGTACTGACAAACTGTCGATGTGCAAAAGGTAACTAACTTTGTAAATACAAAACAAAAAAGAAAATAATAATAATAAATAGAAGCAATGATGAGAACATGAGATGAAGAGTCCTTGAAAGTGAGTCCATTGGTTATGGGAACATTTCAGTGATGGGGCAAATGAAGTTGAGTGAAGTTATCTCCATTGGTTCAAGAGCCTGATGGCTGAGGGATAATCACTTTTCCTGAACCTGCTGGTGTGAGTTCTGAGGCTCCTGTTTCTTGTACCTGATGGCAGCAGCAAGAAGAGAGCATGGCCTAGGCGGTGGGAGTCCTTGAAGATGAATGCAGCGGTCTGTAAATATGCTCAAAAGTGGGGAGGGCATTGCCCAAGGTGAGCTGGGCTGTATCCACTACTCTATTTTGATTTTCTGTTCAAGGACAACAGTGTTTCCATACCAGGCTGTGATATAGCCAATCGATATACCCTCCACCACACATCTAAAGAAGGTTATCAAAGTTTTAAATGCCATGACAAATCTTGGCAAACTTCTAAGGAAGTAGAGGTGCTGATGTGCTTTCTTTATAATTGCAGGACAGTTCCTCTGAAATAATAACAC
The DNA here is from genome assembly GCF_030144855.1 of Hypanus sabinus. Taxonomy (NCBI): domain Eukaryota; kingdom Metazoa; phylum Chordata; class Chondrichthyes; order Myliobatiformes; family Dasyatidae; genus Hypanus; species Hypanus sabinus. The sequence goes on from NC_082734.1 coordinate 5,661,456, forward strand.
TGAGGAATTTTGCTGATGTAAATTAAAAGTTATTTCCTGATTCATATCCCAACAAGAAATGAGATTAATATTTATTATTGACATGTTGCTTCCTGTTGGGTTGATGTTATTTTCCAGTTTAGATTCATAAAGTTAGATTTCCAGTTTTAGATTCATAAAGTTGGCCCAATAGTGGAACCCCACAGGCATTTGTTTATCCCTGGGGCGGATTATCTACTCCCTTCTGCTTGGTCACACAGTGGTTGATGGTGGAAGCGTACAGAGGCCTGGAGACAAGAGTTCAAACCCCATCCCTTTGCTAATTCAAGCAAATACACTTGGTGGCCACTTTGCTGGGTGCATCCTGAACGTAGTAAAGTGGCCACTGAGTGTATGCCCGTGGCCTTCTGCCACTGTACCCCCTCCACTTTGAGGCTTGATGTGTTGCACATTCAGAGATGAGCTTCTGCACACCACTGCTTTGATACGTGGTTACTTGAGTTACTGTTGGCTTCCTCTCAGCTTAAACCATTCTCCTCTAACCTCTCTCATTAACAAGGCCTTTTCACCAACAGAGCTGCCACTCACTGGATGCGTTTTGTTTATTGCACTGGTCTCTGTAAACTCTAGAGCAAGGGTTCCCAACCTTTTTTATGCCATTAACCGAGGGCTGTGTGGACCCCGGGTTGGGAAACCTTGCTCTAGAGACAGCTGTGTGTGAAAATCCCAGGAGATCATCAGTTTCTGTGATACTCAAACCACCCCATCTGGCACCAACAATCATTTCATGGTCAAAGTCACTTAGTTCGCATTTCTTCCCCACTCTGATGTTTGGTCTGAACAACAGCTGAACCTCTTGACCATGTCTACATGCTTTTGGCATTAACGAGCAGGTGTATAGGAGGCAGCCAATAAAGTGCTTCTGGGTATATATAAATCTGGGTAAACAAAAGCATTGCATTGGGAATGGTAGCCATCAAAACACTGGATGGCAGCATTTTATTCCAGTCTAGTTGTGGAACAGGAGAGGAGATCTCCTCGTGCCCTCAGGCAGGTTACCCTCCATTAACCGCTGAAACATGATCTATTTCTTATTCTCTTGCTGCTTCTGGAGTTGCCAGGCTACGTTTGTGCCATTTGTAAGACTGGTTGATAACAATCACTGCTGCCTTAACACTGCGCAACTTTAAAGAGTGTTATCACACACGGCTCGGTGTTACTGAAGTGATTCTTATATAAAAAAAGTAAAGGCCATTTGGCCAATTGGGTCCATGACATCCCAAAGGAGGAAGCTCAAAATTTCCAACTCCCTCCCACTATTTCTCTACACTCATGTAAACTTCTCTCTCATGTCTACTCAGCCAATCTCCTTTGGCTGTTTTATTCATTGCCATTAACCTACACTAAGAGTGCACAGTAGCCTAACAGTTCACACAACACTACCACAGTGCCAGCGACCCGAGTACAATTTCTACCACCAACTCTCTAATTTTTTTTGTACAGCCATTGCGCTGAGCTGAAAATGTTTACATGGTGCATGGAACTTTATTATTTACATCATATAAAAGAAAATTCCATCTGTGCGGCAACAAAGGCTATGCGCACGGGAGTATTTCAATTACCGCGGCGCAGCTAAGAAGGAACAGTGCCCACTACGGTGTATGGTCTTCCTGTTTCCTCTGAGTGCTCTGGTTTCCTGCCACATTCCAAGGACATACTGAATGGTAGGTTAGTTGGTCACTGTAAACTGTCCCGTGGTTATTCTGGGGTTTAATCGGGGGTTGCTGGGTGGTGTTGCTTTAAGGCCTAGAAGGAACTATTCTGTGCTGTATCTCAGTAAATAAATAAATCTCTAAGGAAAACAAACAAATAAATCAATAAATAAGAAGTAATTTATAGCAGCCAATTAATGTATCAGCAGAACTTTGGTATAAAATCCACGTTGGTGGTTCCACACCAGAAAGCAGGGTTGAAACCAGGTCCCTAAAGCTGAGAGGCACTTTATTGTACTGAGTGGAAAGTTCCAGTAAGTCTGCCTGGATCTACAGAAGAAAACCACAGCAGGAAATGAGCTCTGCGCACTTTTCTTCTATTTCGTGTACTCTAAACGTTTGAATCCCTAACTCTTTTCCAGGGCCTCAGAGAGAGATGCAGAGGCATTACTGCTTCCAGAACATTCTGAAAAGTGCTTGAGAAAAGAAAATCACGATGTCGGGACATTGTGATAATATTTGCATTTTTCTAGGTTCACCCTCAGTCGTGCTTGCACTGCAACCTTCAAGTTAAATATTAATGCAACTATTCGTACCAAGCTCTCACTTCCTCATAAAACAGAAATGTTAAGGAAGTTCAGAACCAGAGCCCACAATCCGGTATGGGCCAGGCAGTTTAGGACTGTGAAGCCAAGGGATCTTCTAAATGCGATAGACAGTTACATTTATTCAAGAAGGAGCTGAATACAGTTCCCCTCACTTAAAAAAAAAGATGAAGGAATATGGGAAGAAAATAGAAAAGAAAAAGTGGACTGAACTGGAATGAAAACAAATGAAACGCTGTAGATCTAAGAGGAAGCTGGCAGTATGCAGCATCTGTCGAAAGAGAAAAAGCCATATTCCACGCAAACAAGAGATTCTGCAGATGCTGGAGGGACTCATCTGGAGTAAGCAGTTGATGTTTCGAGCTGCTGACATACTTCATGTCAGAGACCCTTCCTCAGAACTGAGAGGAAGGTAATTTCAAGTCAAGGTTATTGTCATTTTGACCATAGACTGCTGGTACGGTGCCCAGTAAAATCAAAACAACGTTCCTCCAGGAACCTGGTGCTACATGAACCAACACAAAACTACTCTAGACTATGTGAGACAGCACAAGGCTACACTAGACTATGTAAATCAACATCAAAACTGCACTAGACTACAGACCAGCACAGGGCTACATAAAGTGCACAAAACAGTGCAGGGGCATTATGATTAATAAACAAGACAATAGGCACAGTAGAGGACAAATTATAATATAATAATAAATGAAGTACATGTTAGTCTAGGCTCTGAGTATTGAGGAGTCTGATGGCTTGGGGGAAGAAACTGTTGCACAGTCTGGTCATGAGAGCCCAAATGCTTCGGTACCTTTTGCCAAATGGCAAGAGGGAGAAGAGTTTGTATGAGGGGTGCGTAAGGTCCTTCAAAATGCTAGTTGTTTTGTGGGTGCATCGTGAGGTGTAAATGTCCGTGATGGCGGGAAGAGAGACCCCGATGATCTTCTCAGCTGACCTCACTATCCACTGCAGGGTCTTGCGATCCGAGATGGTGCACTTCCCAAACCAGGCAGTGATGCAGCTGCTCAGGATGCTCTCGATACATCCTCTGTAGAATGTGGTGAGGATGGAAGGTGGGAGATGGACTTTCCTCAGCCTTTGCAGAAAGTGGAGATGCTGCTGGGCTTTCTTGACTATGGAGCTGGTGTTGAGGGACCAGGTGAGATTCTCTGCCAAGTGAACACCAAGAAATTTGGTGCTCTTAATGATCTCTACCGAGGAGCCGTCGATGTTCAGCAGGGAGTAGTTGCTCCGTGCCCTCCTGAAGTTAACAACCATCTCTTTTGTTTTGTTCACATTCAGAGACAGGATGTTGGCTCTGCGCCAGTCCGTTAGCCTCTGCTCCTCCTCGCTGTATGCTGACTCATCGTTCTTGCTGATGAGACCCACCACGGTCGTGTCATTGGCCAACTTGATGTGATTCAAGCTGTGTATTGCTGCACATTCGTGGATCAGCAGAGTGAACAGCAGTGGACTGAGCACACAGCCCTGGGGAGCCCCTGTGCTCAGTGTGATGGTGTTGGAGATGCTGAGGTTGCAGAGAAGATACTGAGAGAGGTGGATAGGACAAAGGGATTTTTTTGTGTTTAGGATGAGGGTAGGTCAAATGGTTCACGTTTATTTTAGAGGAATACGATGCATCCTTGTCTATCTGATGTGTTGACCAGGATTTACTCGAAGGACCATTAGTCTGGCCCAGGGAAAAATAAAAATTGCATGGAGACTGAAAACAGAATAGTGTGGGCCCTGGCACTATTACAATGATGACAAACACAACCTCATCCCTTGCCTGGTTAAGCCGCAACCTTCAGAGCAATAATCATGATGGTGTAGCGGTTATCACAGCTCAGAGTGCTGGAGTTCGGAGTTCGCTTCTGAAGCCATCTGTAAGGAGCTTGTATGTCCACCCCGTGGAATGTGTGGATTTTGTCTGGGGGCTCTGCCTTTCTCCTGCAATCTGAAGACCTGACACTTTGGTCACTGCAAATTGTCTCACAATTAAGTCAGGGGTCGGTAGGCGCTGCAGCTCAAAGGGCTGGAAGGGCCTACTCTGTACTGTATCTCGATAAATAAATAAACTTTAGGTCACTTGTTGCATCTACCTGTTTCAAGCCTTGCCATTTCTGATGTAGCAGGCCCTCCGCTGCTGTAACATTCTGCTTGTATGACATGCATTCTGTTTTAGCATTCCATTACTGAAGCAAGCCTGGTTATAACTTCAGGGGCACAGCGCCAGTCCTTCTGCTCTAATATTTCCAATTCCTGGGTATCAATATCTCTGAGTACCTAACCTAGACCCAACGTATAGATGCAGCTACAAAGAAAGCAAGACTGGGGCTTTGTTTTGTTAGGAGTTTGAGGAGATTTGGTATGTCACCAAAGACACACAAATTTCTACAGCTGTACCATGGAGAGCATTCTAACTGGCTGTATCACTGGCTGGTATGGGGTTGGGGGAGCTACTGCACAGGATCGAAATAAGCTGCAGAGAGTTGTAAACTTAGCTCTGTCATGGGCACTATCTTCCATACTATCCAGGACATCTTCAAGGAGCGACGCCGCAGAAAGGTGGCATCCATCATTAAGGTCAATCCCTGTTCTCATTGCAACCGTCAGGAAGGAGGTCCAAGAGCCTGAGGGCACACACTTAGAGATTCAGGAACAGCTTCTTCCCCTCTGCCATTCAATTTCTGAAGGACATTGAACCCGTAAACTCTACCTCACTACCTTTTCTCTCTCTTATCATGCATTGTACCGTTGCCGCAAAGTTAACAAATCTCACGATATATGCTGGTGATATTAAACCTGATCTTTATTAGATTCCCATTGCTGTAAAACATTCTGTAAAAGGCATTTTGCTGCAATGCCTTTCCTGTAATGGTCTGTCTTTGTTTACTTATGGATCCACAACATCCATGTGGTAAAACCCCACCCATTATATCTAGCCCCTTAATATAACACTGAATTGCTGTTTTCCTCTTCGCTGTTTGTAAGCAACAACCACCGTAACTATTCTTGCTGCAACATGCCCATAATGGAATATATTCCTTTATACAACATCAATTTGCAGAAACATTTCCCCTGCTGAAATACCCATAGTAATGTTTTTATTATTGGTTATTTTATCTCTGCTCAAGCCGGTAAAACCTGAGGTAAGGACATAGCTAAGCACGTTCATTTCTGAATTGCTGGTAACTTTGGGACTATTCTGGTAATGGTTAGTATTGTAGCTTTCTGGAGATTTACATGGATTTTATTCTGCAGCCTTAATTGTTTAATGCTATTGTGTAGTGACTTTGGGAAGATACCAGTTGTAGATATTACCATCGGGACAATGTATACCCCATTCATGTTCCATTGTCTTTTAATTTCCTCTTTTAACTCAGCATATTTCTGGTGTTTTTCACTCAGTGATTTCTGTGTGTTTGGAATGGTGATATCTGTTAAGAAAGTTGTTCTTGCTGGTTTATCCTGGATTATGATATCCGGATGGTTATTATGGATTGTCCTGTCTGTAATAAAGGATTGGTCATAATATAATTTGTGGGACTCTGACTCTAAAACTAGATCAGTCTTGTACTTACAGTAAGGTATGGAGTTATTTTATGATTTTGTATTTTAAAGCAAGATTTTTGTGAATGATGGTGTCTATGTAAGTAATCAGACTGAGTTAAACTGATAATTATTATTCTGATACGGGGAGGGGGTTACTGCACAAGATCGCAAGAAGCTACAGGAAGTTGTAAAACCACCTCCACTAGCCTCCGTGGTATCCAAGGCACATTCAAGGAGCGGTGCCTCAGAAAAATACCCAGGATGTGTCCCCTGCAGGTAGGAGATACAGAAGCCTGAAGGTACCGGTTCAGTGATTCAGGAACAGCTTCTTCCCCTTTGCTATCTGATTCCTAAGTGGACATTCAACCCATGAGCACTACTTCACTTTTTTACATCTGCTTTTGCACTATATTTAATTTAACTATTTTTATAGATATTTACTCTAATTCTTTTTTTCCTATATTTATCATGTATTGCATTGTACTGCTGCCGCAACATTAACAAATTTCACAATGACTAGGGTCACGTGAAGCTAGGGGAGCAGCTGGTGGATGGTCATGTGAGCAGCTGTCCAGGGCTACGTCCTGGTTATGCAACCAGTGATGCCAGGCACACGGTCTCTGAAGAGTGGTGATAATGGCTGGGGTCACCCATCTTTGTAAAGACACTGCCCAGGAGAAGGGAATGGCACACACACGAGGAAATCTGCAGACGCTGGAAATTCAAGCAACACACACACAACGCAGCAGGCCAGGCAGCATCTATAGGAAGAAGTACAGTCGACGTTTCAGGCCGAGACCCTTCGTCAGGGAATGGCAAACCAGTTCCGTAGAAAAATTCGCCAAGAACTGTAAAAACAATCGCGGTTGATCACCCACGCTGTGTGACACGGCACATAATGATAAAGAAGATGAAAAAATTACTTTGAACTTTGAAAGCGGACCACATTTGTAACCTTGTGTGGTGACAACCTTTATTGTAATAATGTAATTTTTGTTATAATCACAAATCTGTCACAATCCGCTTACTAGGTCATGTTTTCATCCACTGCTGTAGCATGCCTTCTGTTAAACTCCTCACTCTGTCACACCCCCTGTAATACACTATTGCTGGGATTTTGGGTGAGAAAGTGACAGTAATGTCAAGAAAAGGAAAGGAGCAAAAACAGGGAAGTGTGGATAATTTATGATGAATAGACAGATTTTATAAATAGGCATAAGACAAGAGGGCCAATCGAATGTAAAAATTTTAAATGCTGGGAAAATGAAGTAAGAACTGTGAAACACTGACAAGATGCTGGAGGAACTCAGCAGGCCAGGCAGCATCTACGGAAAAGATTAAATGGCCAACATTTTGGGCCAAAACCTTTCATCAGGATTTAAGAACGGTGTTACTGATTTTTTAAAAAAATATTTGCACAGTATATCTGCTTTTGCACATTGGTGGTTTGTCAGTTTTTCTTTATGTACAATTTTTTGTAAATTCTGTTGTTCTTTTTAAACATTTCCTGTATAAACCTGAAAGAAAATGGATCTCAAGGTAGTATAAGGCGACATATATGTATTTTTATAATAAATTTACTTCGAGCATTGAAAGCAGCCCACTATTTGTAACTTCATAGAGTGGTAACCTTTATAGTAATACAGTAATGTAATTTTGGCATAATCTCACTGTAAATCCCCTCCCCCCACTCACTGCAGAATTCCTTCCGCTGAACACCTTACCTTTGATAATAAATTGACATTGACTTTGACTTTGAAAAGACTCAGCAGGTCAGACAACAACAATGGTGACCAACACAAGAAAATCTGCAGATGCCGGGAATCCAAAGCAACACACACAAGACGCTGGGGGAACTCAGAAGGCCAGGCAGCATAGATGGAAAACAGTAAACAGTCGATGTTTCGGGTCGAGACCCTTCTTCAAGACGGGGGGGTGGGGGGGGAGGTAGGAGACAGGCCAAGAAGATGGAGGGAGGGGAAACCAGGTGGGGGGGGAAGAGTCAAGAGCTGGAGAAGAAAGAGGACCACGGGAGAAAATGGAGGAGGGAACCCAGGGGGCAGAAACACAGCTCTTTCTGAGCTACCTGTCACTTGAATTCTCCTTCCCTTTCCAATGCTAACCTTTCATCTTCAACCTGCCACACTGTTCCTCGCGGAGCCCTCACAGGTCATCACTGAACTCAGATCTGGCCTATTCTAAAGTAATATCAGCTACCTGTCCCATTGACTTGTCTTCTTTCCAGAGACCAGCTGATCAGCTACATATTATCACTCTCAATCCCATTCTCCTGCCTTCTCCCCATAACCTCTGATGTCCTGACTAACCAAGAACCTATCAAACTCTGCTTTAAATATACTTGATAACTTGGCCCCTGCAGCCATCGGTGACAATGAATTCCAGGTTCACCACCCTCTGCTGCATATTATATAGTGGGGGAGTCTAGGACCAGAGGGCACAGCCTCAGGACAGAGGGACGTCCATTTAGAACAGAGCCAAAGAGAAATTTTTTTAGACCATAAGACCACAGACCATAAGATATAAGAGCAGAATGAGACCATTTGGCCCAGCGTGTCTACTCCGCCATTTCATCATGGCTGCTCCAATTTTCCACTCAGCCTTCCCCCCACACCCCTTTGTGCCCTGACCAATCAAGAATATATCAACCTAAAGACTTGGTTTCCACTGTCACCCATGGCAAAGAATTCCACAGATTCACCAATCTCTGGCTAAAGAAATTCCTCTTCATCTCCGTTCTAAAAGAACTACCCTCTATTCTGAGACTGTGTCCTCTGGTCTTAGACTCCCCTACCATAATAAACATCCTCTCCACAAACACTCTATCAAGGTCCTTCAACACTTGATAGGTTTCAATGAGGGTACCCCTTAGCCAGAGGGTGGTGAATCTGCGGAGTTCATTGCCATGGACAGCTGTGGAGCCGAGTCATTGAAAATATTTAAAACAGTTGTGGATAGGTTCTTGATCAGTCAGGGCATCAAAAGTTACCGACAGAAAGCAGGAGAATGGAGTTGAGAGGGATAATAAATCAACAATGATGGTATAGTCGAGCAGACTTGATGGTCTGAATGGCCTAACTCTACTCCTGTGTCTTATATTTTCAGCACGTCCTTCCTGTCAGATGACCAGCAACTGCCATGCTTAGTAGTTTTGTTTGCTTTTTCAATTCTGTACTGATCTCATTCGACCTCTACTTACTCCCCTTCACTGAGATCAGAAATGATTAACTTGAGTCTGGTTCTCACTTTCACACCGCACCAAATGCAGTCAAGTTTGGCTCTATAAATTATGGTCGTATGGTCCCTCTAATCAGAGAAATTCCCTTTGTTAGCTTCACCCCTCCTTCCCTTCACAACTTCAAACATATTCCTTTTCTTAATTTTTCAGTCCACTGACCCGAAATGTTAATTTTTTTTCTGTCTCCATGGATGCTTCCTAATTTTGCAGAATATCACAAGTATTTTTTCTCATTTCCTTTCCTGAACAAAGGAACAACATTGGCTACTCCTCTGGGACCTCACTAGACTAATGAGCACATCCTACACATATTGATGAAAGAGAAAATACACTCAGCCGCCATGTTTTTGGCTTCCTCCTGTACGTTATAAAGTGGCCACGGAGTGTATGTTCATGGTCTTCTGCACACCACTGTTGTATTTGTGGTTATTTGAGTTACTGTCACCTCCCTGCCAGCTTGAACCAGTCTGGTCGTTCTCCTCTGACCTCTCTCATTAACAAGGAATTCTTGGCCACAGAACTGCCATTCACTGGATGTTATTTTTTGTGTGTTGCACCATTCTTTGTAAACTCTAGAGACTTTTGTGCATGAAAATCCCAGGAGATCAGCAGTTTCTGAGATACTCAAACCACCCCATCTGGCACCAACAATCATCCCACGGTCAAAGTCACTTAGATCACATTTCCTCCCCATTCTGATGTCTGGTCTGAGCAACAAATGAACCTCTTGAGCATGCCTGCATGCTTGTGTGCATTGAGTTGCTGCCGCATGACTGGCTGAATAGATATTTGCATTAATGAATAAGTGTGCAGATGTACCTAATAAAGTGGCCACTGAGAGCATATTTGGCGAATATGTTATTTCAACCCGAGAGATTCCACAGATGCTGGAAATCCAAAGCAACACACGCAAAAAGCTGGAGGAACTCAGCAGATCAAGTGGCATCTATGGAGAGGAATAAACAGTTTTGGGCCGAGACCCTTCTTCAGAACTGAGCTGTAAGGGAAAGGATGTCAGAATGTGTTAAATGCTTCTGAGCTGGTAAGTAGCAAAATAGATTAAGAGGAAACCATTGTGGTATGCTTGGGCTTTCAGTAAACTTTTGATGAGATGTCACACGTAAATTAGAAGGGTGGTTAGGATTAAGGACTGGTTACTGAACACTGAATGGATACCAAGAATCAAATGACTGCCCTCATGTTGGAAGGCTCTGACTAATTAGCTAGAGGAGGGAGGGGCCACGGCTAGAGAACTAACTGTTCGTAATCTGCAGTTGTGATTCCTGGGGCTGAGGTGAAGATGGGATGTAGAGATGTTTTCGGGGGTGGGGGTGGGGTTGAATATAGGCAGCAAAGCAAATGGGTGAGGAGAAAGAATAAAAATGCGGAAACACCTGAAGTAATCCATTCTAGTAAAATAATGAGGAAGTGGAGTTAATCTTCCAGTTCTGTATTTACTTCACCAAAATAGATGATCTCCTGCTCAACTAAAAGTTGCTAGTGTTCAGAGGGACCTGGGTATCCTTCCACACAAATCACTGAAAGTTAATGGCAGCACAGCAAGCCATTGAGTAGACAAACAATAGTTTGGTACTTTTTGCGATAGGATTCCAACGTTCAAAGTACATTTATTATCAAATGATGTATTCGTCATACAACTTTGAGACTCGGCTCCTTACAGGCAGCCACAAAACAAAGAAACCCCCAAAAGAAACCATCAAACACCCAATGTTCACAGAGAGAAAAAAATCACGCAAACAATAAAATTAAGCCAATGGCGTTCAGAACTCAAGTCTTACAAAAGACACAAAACCAGGAATCAGTGTGGCTGGAACAGGCCACAGCCTCAGTTCAGTGCAGAGCCAAGTAAACGTCATGGAGCATCAGGCAGAGCTGGGCAGAACCAGGCCATCCATTGCCACCCAGACCAATGCACTTACATTGGGTTGTTCATAGAAACATAGAAAACCTACAGCACAATACAGGCTCTTTGGCCCACAAAGTTGTGCTGAACATATCCCCACCTTAGAAATTACTAGGCTTACCTGTAGCCCTCTATTGTACTAAGCTCCATGTATCTATCTAAAAGCCTCTTAAAAGACTCTATCGTATCCGCCTCCACCACCGTTGCCAGCAGCCCATTCCACGCACTCACCACTCTCTGAGTTTAAGACTTACCCCTGACATCTCCTCTGTACCTACTCCCCAGCACCTTAAACCTGTGTCCTCTTGTGGCAAACATTTCAGCCCTGGGAAAAAGCCTCTGACTATCCACACGATCAATGCCTCTCATCATCTTATATACCTCTATCAAGTCACCTCTCATCCTCCTTCGCTCCAAGGAGAAAAGGCCGAGTTCACTCAACCTATTCTCATAAGGCATGCTCCCCAATCCAGTCAACATCCTTGTAAATCTCTTCTGCACCCTTTCTATGTCTTCCACATCCTTCCTGGAGTGAGGCAACCAGAACTGAGCACAGTACTCCAAGTGGGGTCCTATATAGCTGCAACATTACCTCTCGGCTCCTAAATTCAATTCCACAATTGATGAAGGCCAATTCACCATATGCCTTTTTAACCACAGAGTCAACCTGCGCAGCTGCTTTGAACATCCTATGGACTCGAACCCCAAGATCCCTCTGATCCTCCACACTGCCAAGAGTCTTACCATTAATACTATATTCTGCCATCATATTTGACCTACCAAAATGAACCACTTCACTCTTATCTGTGTTGAAATCCATCTGCCACTTTTCAGCCCAGTTTTGCATCCTATCAATGTCCATCTGTAACCTCTGACAGCCCTCCACACTATCCACCACACCCCCGACCTTTGTGTCATCAGCAAACTTACTACCCATTCCTCCACTTCCTCAACCAGGTCATTTATAAAATTCATGAAGAGTAAGGGTCCCAGAACAGATCCTTAAGGCACACTACTGGTCACTGACCTCCATGCAGAACATGATCCATCTACAACCACTCTTTGCCTTCCGTGGGCAAGCCAGTTCTGGATTCACAAAGAAATGTCCCCTTGGATCCCATGCCTCCTTACTTTCTCAATAAGCCTTGCATGGGGTACCTTGTCAAATGCCTTGCTGAAATCCGTATACACTACATCTACTGCTCTTCCTTCATCAATGTGTTTAGTCACATCCTAAAACAAAGTCCCTTGACAAAGACTGCCCCTGACAAAGTCATGCTGACTACTCCTGATGAAGGGTCTCGGCCCGAAACGTTGACAGTGCTTCTCCATATAGATGCCTCCTGGCCTGCTGTGATCCACCAGCATTTTGTGTGTGTTGTTTGAATTTCCTCGTGTTTGCTGACTACTCCTTATCATATTATACCTCTCCAAATGTACATAAATCCTGCCTCTCAGGATCTTTTCCATCAGCTTACCAACCACTGAGGTAAGAATCACTGGTCTATAATTTCCTGGGCTATCTTTACTTACTTTACTTTATTGTCATCAAACAATTGATACTAGAGCGTACAATCATCACAACAATATTTGATTCTGCGCTTTTTGCAGAATCTCTACTCCCTTTCTTGAAAGGATTTCTACTCCCTTTCTTGAATAAAGGGACAACATCCGCAACCCTCCAATCCTCCGGCACCTCTCCTGTCCCCACGGATGATGCACAGATCATCGCCAGTGACTCAGCAATCTCCTCCCTCGCCTCCTACAGTAGCCTGGGGTACATTTTGTCCAATCCCAGTGAATTATCCAACTTGATGCTTTCTAAAAGCTCCAGCACATCCTCTTTCTTAATATCTACATGCTCAAGCTTTTCAGCTCCTCACTCTTGGGCTGCTCTGGGGCCTGGCCCCTACCGCCATGATTCAGCCAGTACCCGATGTTTCCAATTTGGCTGAGTGCTTAAATCAATCAGTCATCGGGACCACCCTGACTCTTGCCTCTACCATGCCTCGCCTTTGCCTCTGCCCTCACCTCCCTGGGTCTAGACTTGCCTCTGCACATCTCTCCATTGCTAATGGTGATCATTATTAATAAAATGTTTAGTACTTTCCTTTGTTCTGGGTTTTGCTGTAGGTAAGTAGTCACCAACACCAACTTAGACTGAAGTGTAAGAGTAAAGGGATCATATTGAAATGATATAAAACCTTGATGTGAGCCTGCACCACCCCATTGGTCGGGGGGGGGGGGGGGCGGTTCCTGAGGACTGAAGAATAGCCAATGTTGTTCCTTTGTTCAAGAAGGGAAATAGGGATAAAGCAGGAAACTATAAACCAGAGAGCCCCACGTTAGTGGTAGGGAAGCCATTGGAGAGTATTGCTATTGCTAGGGTTTGCCTTCATTTGGGGAAACATGGACTGATTTGACAACATTGCTTTGCGTCAGATTTCAAACTTGATTGAGATATTTGAGTTGGTGAAAAAGTTGCTTAATAAGATAAAACTATTTACCCTGAAGGAAATTATTGTTGCAATATTGCTCAGTCATAAATATATACTTTAAAATACAAAATGGAAGCATTGAGGTAAGAAAAAGAATGCAAAATATGCATTAAAAGGCAAGATGAGGGTGGGGCACTATATGAACTTCCGTAAGGCATTTGAAAAAGTCCCTCCTTGTAGGATGATTCAAACAATTAAAATGCAGAGTATCTACAGTCACCTGGTAGTTTAGACTCAGATTTCGCTGGTCCACAGAAGACAGAGGGTGGTGCTGGAATGGCATGAGCACTGATGTTCCATAGGGATCAGTTTGTAATAGAACAGAGAACAGCACAGAACCTGAACAGGCCCTTCAGCCCATAATGTTGTGCTGAACCAGCTCAAAAGTAAATCAGAAAACCCCAAGGTGTCTGGTCCTGTGCTGTCCTGTTCTATGTTCTGTAAGACAATATGAGGTATAAGTCTGGTCGTTTAGGTAAGGAAGGATATAATTGCAATCAAGAGAGTCCAACAAAGACTAGGTACTTTAAACAGGCTTGAATGATTCTCTCCAGAAATATAGGAAAACGATCCCAGGAATGAAAGGCTTAGCATATGAAGAGCAGGTGTTTTTTTTTTTGGCTCCTGGGCCTATGCTTGCTGGGCCATAGAAGAATGGGCAGGGGGAGGACCTCATTGAAGTCTACCAAATATTGAAAGACCTAGAGAGGATGTTTCCAATAGTGGGAGAGTCTTGGACCAGAGGGCACAGCCTCAGAATAGAAGGATGTCCATTTAGAACAGAGATGAGGTGGAATTTATTTAGCCAGTGAGTGGTGAATCTGTGGTATCCATTGCCAGGCCAAGTCATTGGGTATGTTTGAAGTGGAGTGTGGTTTCTTGCCACACGAAAGCAGCATCATCATTGGGGATCCCACCATCCAGGTCAGGCTCTCCGCTCACCACTGTCATCAGAAAGGAGGCACAGGAGACTTAATAATACTGGAGGAACTCAGAAAGCCAGGCAGCATCTATGGAAAAGAGTAAACAGTCGATGTTTTGGGCCAAGACCCTTCATCAGGACTGGAAAGGAAGAGTCTCGGCCCGGAACGACAACTGTTTATTCCTCTCCATAGATGCTGCCTGACCTGCTGAGTCCCTCCAGCATTTTGTGTGTGCTGCTTTGGATCTGCAGCGCCTGCAGATTTTCTCCTGTTTGTGACAGGAGCCTCAGGTCCCTCACCACGAGGATCAGGAACAGTTATTACCCTATAACCATCAGGCTCCTGAACCAGTATGGATAACTTCACTCACCTCAACTCTGAACTGACTCCACCAAGTGTCAAGGACCCTACAACTTGTGTTCCCACCATTATTTATTGCTATCATTACATTGTTTGCATTTGCACAGTTTGTCTTCCTTGGTTACTGGCCCACCTTTGCTAGGTGTGTAGGTCTTCATCGATTCGAAGGTCCTTCTTTGTATTTACTGTGAAAGCCTGCAAGAAAATGAATCTCAGGGCTGTAGATGGTGACATCTATGTAGTTTGATAATAAATTAACTTTGAATCCTATTTCTTCTATTCCTAAGTAATAAATTACCTCACTTGCTGGACCACCATGTCAGCAAGAGGGTGGTATGAGAGGGGTATTAGGATGTTACAAGGAGGGGAGTGTTACTGCGTGGAGGGTACTACGGTGAGAAGAGAGTCCCAACAATGGAAATGTTACCACAGAAACAACGCCTCTGCAAGGAGCGTGTTTCATTGTACAGTGAGGGGAATTTCCTTCGAGGGGAAGGTTAGAATGTGAATGCTGTCCAGGTGTGGAGGGTGTAAAGGCTGATTTATACTTGTACGTCGCATCTATGCCGTAGGTACCGCGTACCCTACGCCGTAGGGTGACGTGCACCTCCCCAAAAAAGTAGCTCAAGCGTTGCGGCGATGCAGACTGCAACAACTGTGATTGGTCCGCTTAGTAGCATTGCATTTCCTCCTACGTGTTTCCGATTGCTTCTTCTCCGCCGTGTCTGTACACCATTATGAAATAGAGGAACCAAATCGTCAAATCTACCTGCTGACATGCGAGAATGTTTGAAATGCATTTCCTCGTCCACGTCTCTCACGAAGAAACTCAACACAGTGGCATAGAAACCCCACCGCCAACTAGCGTTCTGGCGCACACCAACGCATGCTCACTATGGCGTAGAGCCTAAGCAGAAGTGAAAACCAGGGCTATGGCGTAACCCCTACGCACAAGTATAAATCAGCCTTTACAGCAAGGCACTGTCCCAGGCAGGGGAAGATTACAGCAGGGGGAGTAAAAGTATGAAGTCATTACAGTGAAGGGAGTCACACCAAGAAGGAAATGTAGATAGACGTGTTAAGTAAAAAAATGCTTACTCCTGGGTGGTCTCCAGTAACATGAATATTGATTTCTCCTTCCAGTTTAAAAAACTCCCCCTCCCCTCCCTTTCTCTATTCCCCACTCTGACCCTTCACCTCTTCTCACCTACCTATCACTTCACCTTGGGTCCCCTTGTCCTTCCCTTTCTCCTATGGTCCACTCTTCTCTCCTATCAGATTCCTTCTTCTCCAGCCCTTGGCCTTTCCCACCCACCTGGTTTCACCTATCATCTTCCAGCCAGCCTCCTTCCCCTTCTGCTATTGTCCACTCTCCTCTCCTATCAGATTCCTTCTTCTCCAGCCCTTGACCTTTCCCACCCACCTGGCTTCACCTATCACTTTCCAGCCAGCCTCTTCCCCTCCCCACCACTCTTTTATTCCAGCTTCTTCCCACTTTCTTTCCAATTCTGATGAAGGGTCTTGATAGGAAGCATCGACTGTTTACTCATTTCCATAGATGCCACCTGACCTGCTGAGTTCCTCCAGCATTTTGCATGTGTTGTTTAAGAAATTTTCAAGTCAAAATTCATTGTAATTTCTTGTGAGTAACCAGGGGAATCAGTGCTGAAATTTTCAAACAACCTGTATGATGAAAGGAAATCCTGAAAAACAAGCTTCGATGTAGAAGTTTGACACTATAGCACGTACCAATTGGGCTGCTCCTCCTTTCGAGGTCTCAGCCTTACTGAGAAATAGGAAACATCAGAAAAGTCACTTGAGTGAGACACATTCAACAGATATTTTAGAATGCTGAGGGGTTCACACATTTTGTTTTAACATTTTGATTGTGCTCACCATTGAATGCGAAACAGGATGAGGGTGGATGAAACTGTAATCAGGGTGTCAAAGGAAGAAGGCGAGAGAATGAGGATGAAAGGGACATTGAATCAGCCATGATGGAATGGTGGAGCAGACTCGACGGGCCGTTGGCCTAATTCTGCTCTGATGTCTCATGGTCTTATGGTCCCCAAAACAGTGCGTCCAGGTGAGGCAGCACTTTACCTGATAGTCTGTTGGTGTCATAGCTACTGTAACCAGTGCTCCCAGTGTGGCATCCTGTGAGACATGGTGTGTAGTAGATTGGGAGACTGCTTCATCGAGCACCTTTGCTCCATCCACCACACATCCGGTGGCCTCCCATTTCAATTCTGATTCCCATTCCCATTCCGACATGTCAGTCCACGGCCTTGTCTACTGCCATGATGAGGCCAAACTCAGGTTGGAGGCGATTCTGGTAATTGCCCACCTTCACCATTCTCCATTCTTGTTTCCCTATCTCCTTACCTGCCCATCACCTCCCTCTGGCACTCTCCCCCCTACCCTCTTTCTTCAATGATCTTCTGCCCTCTCATATTAGATTCCTCCTTCTCCAGCCCTTTATCTCTTTCACCAAACAACTTCCCAGCTCTTTACTATACCCCATCTCCAGGTTTCACCTTTCACCTATCACCTTGCACTTCTCTCTCCCCTCCCCCCATCTTCTTGGTCTAACTCCTTCACCCTTGCTCTCAAGTCCAAAAGAAGGGTCTCAGACCAGCCCAAAACATTGACTGTTCACTCTTTTCCAGAGATGCTGACAGCCCTGCTGAGTTTCTCCACCATTTTGTGTATGTTGCTTTGGATTTCCAACATCTGAAGACTTTGTCATGTTTGTGGTGTTACAGTCTGGATCAGGAAGAGGGCAGGGGTGATTACTGGTTGGTGAGGGTTTCACAGAGGGGGACAGAGTATCACAGTGAGGAGAGTTTTACAGAGGGAGACAGAGTGTTACGGAATTTACAGAAGTATCACATTGAAGTGAGTTTTACAGAGATACAGAAAGTAGGTTTGGCGCGTGGCCTAGTGGATAAGGCATCGGTCTAGTGATCTGAAGGTCACTGCTTCGAGCTTCAGCTGAGGCGGCGTGTTGTGTCCTTGAGCAAGGCACTTAACCACACACTGCTCTGCGATGACACCGGTGCCAAGCTGCTTGGGTCCTAATGCCCTTCCCTTGGACAACATCGGTGGCATGGAGAGGGGAAGGCTTGCAGCAAGGGCAACTGCCGGTCTCCCATACAACTCTGCCCAGGCCTGCGCCCTGGAAACCTTCCAAGGCGCAAATCCATAGTCTCACGAGACTAACAGATGCCTACAAAAAGTATCACAGTGAGGAGAGTTCTACAGAGAGGGACAGTTCAGAAAGTATCATAGTGAGGTGAGTTTTACAGAGAGGGACAGTGTTACAGAGAGTATTTCAGTGAGGTGAGATTCACAGAGGGACAGAGAGTTACACAGAGTATCACAGTGAGGTGAGTTTTACAGGGCCTGACAGAGTGTTACTAACAGTATTACAGTGAGGTGAGTTTACAGAGAGGGACAATGGCGCTAGGCAGTAAGGGAATGGTTCAGTAAAGATGCTGAGGTACATTCTCATTTGCGCTGGGACACATCATCAGTGATGTAACCTGGGATCATCGAGTATTTCGGTGCTTTCAACATCAGGCACCCTCACCCAGGTGACCCAGCCTGGGTTGACAGTCCCTGGCATGTGTCCCATCAGCGTTGGTCCATGTCCGTGTGGAGGCTCACTCAGCTGCCTCTGTGACCATCCTGGTGGCTCTTTTCTTTGCAACCCCCACAATGGAGAGACCATCCAAGGAGAGAGTAGGTTCTACAGAGTGAGCAGCCATGGAAACCTCGACAGCCCACCTCTGTAGGCTCGCATCGCACCCTCTACCCCTGTCTCTGGCACTGCCCTACCATCTCCTGGTATTTGGCTTTGTTACGTTCAAACGTCTCCTCAATCGAGACTTCCCTAGGAACTGAGAAGTATTCCGATGAAGTGGAATAACCCTCAATTCTTCTGAACTCATGAAAAGTTTGGCCTTCCTGTAACATCCCTCTTCCTGTAAGAAGCTGTTACCTTATCATATCACCCTCAATATTGCATCATTTCTCTCTGCAGCACTCTCTTGGCGTTACATTCCCTTTACCTTATCACTCCCTGATTTCATCACTGTATTACCAGTGATAAAATAACTAAAAGAACTGGGCCCAGAACACACGCACTCTTATGACTCAAATATACTTTTATTTTATTTGTGCACAAGGAGCAAGGCATGGCCCCTGGCACTCACACGGTTCAGGACAGAAAACTTGCTATACTTATCTCCTGTCTAATTAGCACAAATCTGAATATTGATTTCTCTTTCTGGTAAAATAATTTTTTCCCTTCCTCCTCCCATCTTCTTCTATCCCCTTTTACTGTGACCTTTTACAGCTTCCTTTCTGCTCATCTCTACCCCTGAGTCCTTTCCTCTTTCCCTTTCTCCTCTGGTCCTCTCTCCTCTCCTATGATTCCTTCTTCTCCACCCATTCACCTTTCCCATCTGCCTGGCTTCACCTGTCACCTCCAGCTCATTCTTCTTCCCCTTCCCCCACCCTTTTTGTGCTGGTACCTTCCCCTTTCCTTTCCTGTCCTGATGAAGGGTTTCATCACGAAAGATCGACTGTTTATTCATTTCCATAGATCCTGCCTGACCAGCTGAGCTCCTCCAGCACCTTTGTGTGTTACTTTTAGACAGAATTGGCTTTTCAGATACGGATGTTGACCACTTGCCAAATTATATATGTTTGAATTCCTTGGCGAGATCATAACACAATTCACAAGTGGTGTTAAAAGTCAATTGAAACTACAAGCTAAAACTTTGAAGTTAGTAAAGCAATTGTTCCTAAGTTGTTGAGTGTGTTTCACATTCTTCCATTAATCCTTTCTTATCTGTCTCCAGCACTTCCTATTGTGTGAAGAGATGCAATGGTTTTGGAAGAGCTTTCCAGAAAAGTCTCAACAGAGAGATCTCACTCATCTGTCGTCAGTGCACACTAACGCAATTACCCCCCAACCATCTGCCTGCAATGGGCAAGTTGACTCTAGCAGTCTCAGTTCAAAGCTCTTCCTTGTCTGGGTGTGACTACTCACTGCCACAGTCATCCATGCCTGGACGTTGTCTTTTACCCTTGCCTTACCGCAACTTCCATTACTCCTCTTAGAGTAAGAGCCCCCCAATATAACAGGTCCTCACTGTGCCGTCATGCTCACCCCGGTTTTAACACTCCCCTTACTGTAACACATTGAGCATACAACATTACAGCAAAGTACAGTCTCTCTAGCCCTCAATGTCATGTCAAACTTTTCACCTACTCTAAGACTAATCGAACCTCCATAGTCCTCCATTTTCCAATCATCCATGTCCCTATCTAAGAGTTTCTCAAACGCCCCCAATGTATCTGCCTCTACCACTGCCCCTGACAGGGAGTTCCGCGTATCCACCACTCACTGTGTAAAGAGCTTAACTCTCACATCCCCTTTCAGAATCAGAATTCTTATAGAATCTGGATCAGAATCAAATTTGGAATTAGAATCAGAATCAGGTTTAATATCACTGACAGGTTCCATGAAAGGTGTTGCTTTGAAGCAGCAGTACAATGTAAAAATTATTCTTTCCTCCAACCATCTGAAAATTATGACCCCTTTTATTAACCATTTCTGGCCTGAGAAGAGGTTTCTTGTCCTCACCCTCTTCTTGTCATACTGTAGGCCACCATTACGCCCTCCTGAAGGGGTCTCATAGCCGGCTGTAATCATTTTGCAAACAGCCCTTCACCCTAACCCCGACTCCCTGTAATAACTCAACCATCCCAGCATGACACAATGACAGCTCAGGGCTTCAGAGCACGGAGTTCGATTCCGGCAAGGAGTCTTGGTATGTCCTCCCCAATGATTCCCTTTGCTTATAAGGCAGTGGGGATCTGGATCTGGGGGGGGGGGAGGGGGCTCCACGGCAGCGTAGCGCTTAGCGCGACACTATTACAGCTCGGGGTGTTGGAGTTCAGAGTTCATTCAGGCATTCTCTGCGAGTCCTCTCTGCAGAACGTGTGGCTTTTCCCCAGGTGCTCTGGTTTCCTCCCACAGTCTGAAGACGTACTGGTTGATTGGTCATTGTAAATTGTCCCATGATTGGGTTAGTGGTAAATCGGGTTGTCAGAGGTTGCTGGGACAACTTGAAGTGAAGGGTCGGAAGGGCTTAATCTGCGCTGTATCTTTAAATTAATTAATTTAAATAACCTTCTCTGTTACCCTCACAGTTCTTTAACAGACCCTTCATGGAACTTGTCTTTCTGTTACACTGCACATATGATTTTTTTTTATATCTCCCCATTTTTCTTTTCCTAAAATAATTAACTCCCAAGACTGGGACAATGCGCCGTCATACCCAAGTGAAACTAAACAGTCTATTAAATAGTGTGACAGAAAAGGTTTGACTCACCCAAGTCAAGAGCAGTGGTAGCAGCAGCAGCCAGCAGTTAAAGGGTCTCATTCCTCTTTCCATCCAAGACCACCTCATCCTATTCAGAATCTTCCCTTTCATTTACCTCCGCCGGCAGATACCATCATTTCCTTCCCTGTGCTGGTGTTAAGCTGTTTGTCATTGTGACAGAATCTCCATTAATGACTGAGTTGCAATGGCGTGATCTTGACTTTTGCTCTGTGTGTTCAGCCCAACCCAATAAGGAAGTGAAAGTAGCAGTCAGTTCATGAACCTGCTCGATTTTGCTACGTGTGTATGTCACCAGCCCATTAGCAGCCGCTCTCTGCACAGAAGCACAGTTCAGTCCCAGGTGTGTGTTTTCCCCCCCGATCGCAAAAGGTGGCAGGGGGTATTGACCCAGACACTGCCTGCAGAGTCCCGCAGTGCATTTCTAGCCGTGGGATTGCCGGCTGGGTTTTGTTTTCATGTCAGCTCCAGGTGAGGGAAAAGCAGCTCTTTATTTCAAGAAGTTTCAGGTATTCCATTGCCTGCCACAGGGGATTTAGTTTCAATCTGTACAGGTGTATGCATTGTCTCTTCTGCGCAGACTCTCTTGCTTTCAGTCAGTGGAATGAGAAAAAAACAACTCTTTCCGCTGGGAGGGTGGCTCTGGGCAGCCTAGATTATCAACTCAACCTGCTACACTTTGCCCAGAAACAAGCCATAACTGCCTTCACAATAAATTAACTATTGTACTCTGGTCGCCCTGGAAACCGCTCTCCCTGCAGTTCAATCAGTTCCCTTATTCTCTCTCCTGGTTCTGATGAAGAGTCATTGAATCAAATCATTAATCCTGTTTCTCTTCATACAGATTGGGCCTGTCCTGGCATTGTGTGCTTTTAGTTTTGGTTTTCACCATCTACACCATTTGTTTAAATTTTCATTAACGCTTTCCCTGGACAGATTCTGAATAGTCTATTCCCTATAGTTTGAATGTTGTTATGTTATTCCTCTCTGTGCCTTGTGGTGCATCGGGTGGCCACCTTTGGAAAGTGTGTATGGAGCCGGCCGGATTCGAACCCAGGACCCATCGCCTTGAAGTCTAGTGTGGATACCGCTGCACAACTGGCTGGCATAGTTTATGATATTCACTCGTTATTCCCATGCTCAGTCAGCAGCCTGTTCCCTTGGCTGGTTAACTCTGAGACTGGGCTAATCCAGGTTCCTTCCTCATCCAGGTTTTGAATGTGATGGATTCCAGTTCATTGGGCCATTGGTTAATCGGGGCAGCTGCTTATTTGGGGCAACTCTTGAAGAGCACAAACAAATCGAGAAAATAGCTGGGATTCCCTTAATTTATTTGGGACACTAAGCTGCTTAATTGGGACAGGAGATTGTTGCCGAACAGTTTCTAACTAAGGTTAGTCATGCGCACTTGTGTGGCTGTTAGGCACTACACTGTGCTTAGAGCAAATTTTGTAATTAGCGTCAGTTGCATGTTCAAAAACAGTGATCTTTGTTAATGGTAATTGGCAAGAAATAAGCAGCAAGACAACTCAGAACTGTTTTGCTCAATGCAGTTTCAAGCATTCAGGCTTGGAAATGCCAGAAGTGTCTGGGACCAAAAATGAAACCATTTCACTACTTCAACAAGTTAGGAACTATGAGGACTTTGAAGGTACGACAATCTTCTTGAATGTTACAATGAAAATAAAGATATGGCCGGTGAAATTGCGGCAGACATTGTATGAAGGCAGTCCATTATCTACACTAGTTGTCCACATTGATTTTGTTCATCAATCAACCAAAAGCATTCAACAGTATACACTCGATCAATTCTTCCATCGATAGCTATGAGGAACTAATATACAGTTTTATAGTATTGAAGGTGTTCTAATTTGTTCTGTATTTCATTTAAATACACAATTGGTTACTCAGTTAAATGGTAGTTTGTCTTTTTATGTCATTTTAACTACTTCCATGAAACTTCATCTAGTTGGGGCAGCCTTTTAATTGAGCCATAATGTACTAGTGCTAATGTGTCCCAACTAACCAGAATCCACTGTATTCAATTTACATTTGCATCCGCGCCCTTAATCAGACAATGAGTGGTCCATTTTCCCTCACGTGAAGACTGCACCACTCTACACCACATTTAACCCTTTCATGCCTTCCCATGTACAGATGCTGAACTGTAAGTTTTCTGGTAATTCCATGCCTTCACTCAGAACTTCTCCAACGTAGGGTTTTGCAACAGACAAACCCTTCTGTCAGCTTTTCCCAGCTACAGACAGCTGCCAGTTTCCAGCAGATTAAATCACTTACTCATGTTCTGCCATAAGTGCTGACTGTTACCCCTCTCAGATTAAGCCATTCATTCACCTCTTTCCAATTGCAGACACTAAACAGCCTAGTTTCTGCAAGTATTAACTCCTTCATCTCACCTCCATCTAGATTTATGGAACAACCTATTCCCAAAAGACATCAACTCTTGAGATGTACATAGAACATGTACATGTATATATACATGTACATGGACGTATACATGCACATGTACAATGGATGTATACATAGACATATACATCCTTTGAGCAGCAGTTCTGTGGGTGAAAGTGACTTATTAATGAATTCAATTCAATTCAAGTTTAATTGTCATTTAGCCATTCACACATAGTACAAAGCACACATAGCATGTATAAGATGGAAAGAAAAAGCCGGGCTCTAAAAGAGGGAATCACCTGACGTCGCAGAAATCTGCAGACTACCTCAGTAGGGCTTGTCTTCTGCCCAGTGAACATTAGGAGGGGCAGCACTGACCCCAGCCTGAATGTCACGCCACACTGTCCCCGGTGGAGCACACCAGCTCCGATGCCTCTCTCCTGGTGGCCGTAATTAACCAGGCGACACCGTGGCTTGAGGCCTACTCCTCTCACGGACAAGATAGCCAGCACATATAACATAGCAGCAATATACAACCTCTCTCTCTGAATGCTGTACAGGAGGTTTCCCATAAAGTGCCCATAGCTGGAAGCTATTACTGAAATTGTCAAAACGCTTTACAGTTTTTAAAAATCTAATCATGGCTTCAAGTTACCATCCAAAGCATAGCAATCCACAGGATGCATTGCCCTCAGTGTGTGCGAGAAGCTGATTAAGGCGTTAATCCATGTAATTTTATTTTCACAACATTGTAGCTTAGATTTTGATTTTCAAAGGTTCAACGGTTCTATTTAATATCAGAGAATATACAACCTGAAATTCTTACTCTTCACAGACATCCACAAAACAAAAGAAAAACCTTGAATAACAGAAAACGTTAGAACCCCAACCCCTCCCATGCACAAGCAGCAGAAAAGCATGAACCCTCCGCTTCCCACCCCCACCCCCCACTTTCGTCCCAGCAGGAAGCATCAGCACCCACCCCCCTCCAAACAAGCAACAGCAAAGCCCCCAAGGAGCCCATGATCTGCAGTCCAACAAAAACCATTGTTCACCTAACAATCGGCTCCCTCTCTCACTAACAAGGGACACAGGGGAGTCTTTCCGCAGTGAGAGGGGAGACCAACAAACAGCTTGTTGTTTGGATGTAACAGCCTGCTTTTTATTCCAAGTTTCTCCAGCTCGAGAATCGACAGCAGACTCTTCCCCCACCATTGAGAGAGAGAGCGATTGCCCAAGTGCAGAGGCCTCAAACAGCTACACCTGCTGTCTTTTCAGTCCAGCTGGTAAACACATGACCTTGGGGAGAGGATGGATGCTTTTTTTTTTAAAGCGCTGAAGATCTGAAATAAAACCCGAAAATGCTAGAATATTTAACATAACAGGCAGCGACCATGGAGAGGGGAACAGGGGTAATGTTTCAGGTCAAGGCCAGTATTCAGAATCAGCACTATGGTAACAGTCTGGCTTCAGATCCACCACTGCCTGCAAGGAATTTGTTTGCCCTCCCCGTGACTGCGTGGGTTTCCTCTGGGTGCTCCAGTTTCCTCCCACATTCCAAAGCTGTATGGTCACATGAGTGTAAAATTGGTCACACGGGTGTAAAATTGGACAGCACAGGCTCATTAGACCATAAGGGCCCTTTATCATGCTGTATCTCTAAAATATAACTGGGAAAGAGAGAAAATGTTCATTAACAGTGCAGGAAAAAAATGAGAAAGGATGGGTGGGAGAGTGGAAGTACCTCTGATATGCCTCTGAGAGCCTGGGCTGCCCTGAGGATGAATGGTTGATAAAGTCACCTGGTTGATTGATCAATGAGGGAAGCTAGGAGTTTTACGTTCTCCCTGTGACCACATAGATTTCCCCTGGGTGCTTCAGTTTCCTCCCACAGTCCAAAGGTCGGTAAGTTAATTGGTCATTGTAAATTGTTCTGTGATTAGGCTAGGGTTAAATCGTGGGTTGCTAGGCGGTGTATCTCAATAAAATGATTCTACTGTGTTTCTTTGGATCTACTGTGAAAGCCCACAAGAAAATGAATCTCAGGTTTGTATATAGTGACATACACGGGACATTTAGTGAAATATTTCGATGATGGGCACCAAGGTAGTGTAGTGGTTATTTAGTCACTGCCTGTTGCACTGCTGACATTTAGGGCAGCAATGAAGGTCTTCCATCTCGGTTAGGCGTTGGCCGTATACCATTGCACATAAGTGTAAAAGGATTCTTCATTGCTGCTTCTGTAACAGTTTTGTTTGACCAGTCAGGGTTGTTAGCCCGTGAGCTGAATCCCCCGCCCCCCCGGAACCTGGAGGACTAGTGGACCACTGTTAGTCTGGCCTCTACCCTTTGACCTGTTTGGCATGGGTGACCCTACCAGGAGTCAAAGCACAAAGCCCTGACTCCAGACAGCGTAGCTCTCCAGGTCACTGAGGCGCGCAAACCTCCAAGCCCAATGACAAGGCAAACCTCCAAGCCCAATGATCCTCTTAGGGGAATGTAGCGTTTAACATAATGCTATTACATTGGCGATCAGGGCGCCGGTGTTTAGAGTTTAATCCTGCTGAATTCTGTAAGGAGGAAGCTTGCCCCGTGGAATGGCTGGGTCTTCCCCTAATGCTTTAGTTTCCTCTCACAGTCCAAAAATATACCAGTCAGTAGGATAATTAGTGATTGCAAATTGTCCCGCGATTAGGAAAGGGTTAAATTGGGGCTTGTCAGTGTTGCTAGGGTTGTGTGGTTCGAAGGGCTAGAAGGGGTTGTCTCCGCTGTGTCTCTAAATAAATGCGTAATTTGATAATGAAGTATTTTGACCTTTGGAAGCAGTGTAAAGGCTGTGGAATGCAAGTCGGCATTCCACATATCTCACCGACCTAGGAAGATCCTCTCCCTTCCCCCCCATCCGTTTGGGGAACTCAACACTATCAGTTATCAGTCATTTGAAGTCAAATGATGCAGCAATCACCAGGATGTGGACTTTTCTGAGAAAGGATAGTAGGTTCAACTTAACCCTGACGTTAGTTTAGAAGTGTGATGTTTGTGCAGGGAGGGTACTTGATTGGTGCTGTCACGAGAGGCTGGATAAACTTGTTTTCTCAGTGCAGATCTGATGGTGGTTTACGAGATTATGAGAGGCATAGGCAGAGTGGATAGAGAGTATCTCCAAGTTTAAAGTAAAATTTATTAACAGAGTACACATGTTGCCACATACAACCCTGAGAACCTTTTTCCTATGGGAATACTTAGCAAATCTATAGAGCAGTCACTGTTAAACCATATCAATGAACAACAAACTGTGCAAGTGCAAATATAAATAACAAGATACAGAGCCCTTAATGTGAGACAACACTCACAAAATGCTGGTGGAATGCAGCAGGCCAGGCAGCATCTATGGGGAGAAGCACTGTCGACGTTTCGGGCCGAGACCCTTCGTCAGAACAGTGGTTAGACCATAAGACATAGGAGCGGAATTATGCCATTTGGCCATTCGAGTCTGCTCCACCATTCATTCATGGCTGACCCTTTTTTCCTCCTCAACCCCATTTCCTGGCCTTCTTTCCGTAATCCAATCAAGAACTTATCCATCTCTGCCTTAAATATACCCAACGACCTGGCCTCCACAACTGCACGTGGCAACAAATTCTACAAATTCACCACCCTCTGGCTAAAGAAATTTCTCCACATCTCTCTTTTAAATGGATGCCCCCTATCCTGAGGTTGTGCCCTCTTGTCCTAGACTCCCCCACCATGGAAAACAACCTTTCCACATCTACTCTGTCTAGGCCTTTCAACATTCGAAAGGTTTCAATGAGATCTCCCCATCCTTCTAAATTCCAGCGAGTACAGGCCCAGAGCCATCAAACATTCCTGGTATGATAACCCTTTCATTCCTGGAATCATCTTTATGAACATCCTCTAGACCCTCTCCAACGCCAGCATATTTCTTCTAAAATTCTGACATTTACTCTGGGCTTGGGGCAAAGAGATGCAGTGGTCATGGTACATGTAGGTACCAATACCATCGGCAGGGCAAATAAAACCTTTTATATAGTTAATATGAGAATCTAGGTGCCCAGTTAAGAAGCAGACCTCAAAGGTGATATTCTCTGGATTATTGGCTGATGCACATGCTAATTGGGTAGAACCAATAAGGCAAGAGATTAATTTTGACATAGGTGTATTGAAACATACCATGAAATGTATCTGTTACATCAAGTTAAATCAGTGAGGACCATACTTGGCAGCACACAAGTGTTGCTACACTTCCAGTGCCAATATAGCATACCCACAACTCGTTAACACTAACCTGTATGTCTTTGGAATATGGGAGAAAACTGGAGCACCTGGAGGAAACTGAAGAGGGTTCAAAGGAGGTTCATGAAAATGATTCCAGGATTGAACAGCTTGTTTTGTGAAGACTGTTTGATGGCTCTGGCCTGTATTCACTAGAATTCAGAAGAATGAGGGGTGACCTCATTGAAACTTATAGAATGGTGAAAGGCCTAGCTAGAGTGGATGTGGAGAAGATGTTTCCTATGATAGGAGAACCTAAGACCAGAGGATACAGCCTCAGAATAGAGGGACGTCCTTTTAGAACAAAGAGGAGGAGGAATTTCTTTAGCCAGAGAGTGGTGAATCGGTGGAATTCTTTGGGACAGGCAGCTGTGGAGGTCAAGTCTTTATGTATATTTAAGGTAGAGGTTGATTGATCCTTGATTTGTCAGGGCATGAAGGGATATGAGGAGACTGCTGCTGAGAAAAATAATAGATTAGCCATGATGAAATGGTGGAGCAGACTCTATGGGCCAAATGGCCTAATTCTGCTCATATATCATGGTCTTATGGAAACCCATGTGATCACAGGGTGAACATACAAACTTGAACTCCCAACATAATGCTAGTGTCTTCCTTGCTGAAGAGTGATGCAAAATATTTATCCATTTCATCCACTATTTCCTTGTCTCCATTACTAACCCTCCAGCATCATTTTCCTGTGGTTCAATAGATACTTTTGCCTCTATTAGCTGAAGAAATTTGGCCTGTCCCCTAAAACCCTCACTAATTTTTATAGGTGCACCGTAGAAAGCATTCTTCTAGGGTGCATCACAACCTGGTATGGAAGTTGTCCTGTCCAAGACCGGAAGAAGCTGCAGAAGATCGTGAGCATAGCCCAGCACATCACACAAACCAATCTTCCATCCTTGGACTCACTTTACACCGCACGCTGTTGGAGCAGTACTGTCAGGATAACCAAGGACATGAACCAGCCAGCCAACACACATTTTGTCCCTCTTCCCTCCGGGAGAAGGTTCAGGAGCTTGAAGATTCATATGGCCAGATTTGGGAACAGCTTCTTTACTGACCCAGATCTGGTCTGTACATACAAATATCCAGACCTGACTTGCACTACCTTACTTACCCTTTTCTATTTTCTAATTATGATTTATAATTTAAATGTTTATTATATTTACTTCGATTTGCACCAGGGAGCTTGAAGTGCAGAATCGAATATCGCTGTGATGATATGATGATGATGTGATCGCTCTAGTATCAATTGTTTGGTGACAATAAATGTAAAGTATTTTACTTTTTATATATCTGAAAAACATCCGGTACCCTCTTTGATATTATTGGCTAGCATACCTTCATATTTCATCTTTTCCTTCCTTATGGCTTTTTAGTTGCCTTCAGCTGGCTTTTAAAAGCTTCCCACTAATTATTGCTCTGTTACATGCCCTCGCTTTTGCCCTTACATTGGCTTTGACTTCTATTGTCTGCCATGGTTGTATCATCCACCCTTTAGAATACTTCATGTTTTTTGACATGTATCTATCCTGTGCCTTCAGAATTGCTCCCACAAAATCCAACTATTGCTGTTCTGCTAGTGTCCCATTGCAATCACCTTTGGCCAGATCCCCTTTCGTGCCTCTGTTGCTGCCCTTTCTCCATTATAATACTGATACCTTTGACTTTAGCTTCTCCCTCTCATATTTCAGGGTGAAGTCTATCATATTATAATCACAGTCTCTTAAGGGTTCCTTTACCTTAAGCTCACTAATTAAATCTGATTCATCACACAACACCCAATCCAGAATAGCTGATCCCTTATGTAGGCTCAACCACAAGCTGCTCTAACAAGCCATCCCATAAGGATTCTACACACTATCTCTTTTGGGATCCAAAATCAGCACCAACCTGATTTTCCCAATCCAACTGCATATTGAAATCCTCAATGACTCCCAAAAGATTGTCCTTTTGGCATGCATTTTCTACCTTGTGTTGTTATTTTTAGTCCACATCCTGGCTACCGTTCAGAAGCCTGTATATAACTCCCATCAGGATCTGCTTACCCTTGCAGTTTCTTAACTCTTCCCACAAGGATTCTACATTGTCTGATCCAATGTCACCTCTTTCCAAGGTCTTTATTTCATTTTTTACCAACAGAGCTACACCACCTCCTCTGCCTAACCAACTGTTGTGATACAGTGTGTATACTTTTGGATGTTAATCTCTCAACCATAATCTTCTTTCAGCCGTGACTCAGTGATGCCCACAATTATCATACCTGCCAGTCTCTAACTGTGCTACAAGATCATCTACCTTATTCTGTTTACTGTGTGCATTCAAGTATAACACCTTCAGCACTGTATTCATCACCCTTTTCAACTTTGTCCCCCTGTTACACTTCAACTCATCCTAATGACTGCAATTTTGCCCCATCATCTGCCTGGTCCCTCTCACAGTCTCACTGCACACTGCCTCTGCTTGCATACCAACTTCTCCATCCTCAGTCCTGTCATACTGGCTCCCATTCCCCTGCCAATTTAGGTTAAACACTCAACACATTTAGCAAACCTGCCTGCAAGGATATTGGTTCCCCTGAAGTTCAGGTATAACCTGTCCCTTTTGTTCAGGTCTTACCCGAGATCCCAACGTTCCAGAAATCCGAAACTCTGTCCCCTCCACCAGTTCCTCAGCCATACGATCATCTGCCAAATCATCTTATTCTTACCTTCACTGGCATTTGGCACAGGCAGCAATCCAGAGATTACCAGCCTGGAAGTCCTGCTTTTCCGCTTTCTATCTAGCTCCCTAAATTCTCCCTTCAGGATCTTCTCCCTTTTTCTACTTATATCATTGGTGCCAGTATTGGTGCTCACCTTCTCCTTTAGAATGTTGTGTGGACCTGATCTCAGACATCCCTGACCCTGGTACCTGGGAGGCAACACACCATCCGGGTGTCTTTATTGCATCCAAGAATCTCATGTCTACTCCTCTAGCTATGGAATCCCCTATCACTACTGTAATCCTCTTCTCCCCATCTTCCCTTCTCAGCCACAGCGCTAGACTCAGTGTCAGAGACCCAGTCTTTGCCAAGTGGTAGGTTGCCCCCCTCCACCCTCCTACAGTTGCCAAAGTGTTTTACTTATTATTGAGGGAATCACCACAGGGATACTCTGCACTGGCTGCCCATTTCCTTTCCCTCTCCTGACAGTCACTCGGGTACCTGCTTCCTGCAACTTAGGAGTGACTACCTCCCTGTAGCTCCTAGCTATCATCTCCTCAGTCTCCCATATGAGTCTAAGGTTATCCAGCTGTAGCTCCACTTCCTTGACACATTCTCTGAGAAGCTGCAGTTTGGTGTGCCTGGTTCAGATGTGGTTCTCTAGGAGGCTGGAGGTCTGCCTGGATTCCACACCTCACATGAAGAACACAACACAGGCTCTGGAGCCATCCTCACTGCTCTAACTCTGTACAAACAGAGGAAGAATGAAAGAAGAAGAAACTTACCAGCTATGTACCTCACCTAGCCTTTTCTTGCCCAAGCCTGTTGAGCCAAGGCGTCCACGCTCTAATACTGGTCCACTCCAACAATCGCTGCTCCGCTTGTCCCAACCTTATTTTTATTTGCCTTTGCTAATCACTATTTGATTGGAATGCTGGAAAATGCCAAAAGACCGCAAATTTTTCTTTTTTAAATCCCACTCACTAACCTAGGGTTTGCTTCCTCTCCCGCTCCTGATTCGATTGGGCTGTCAGAAGTGGCTGGTATTGAACCTTGATCTTTCGGCTGGCCCTGTCATAACGTTATGCCAACTGCGATGCTACTGTGCCAGTTGAAGCTCGACTTCGTCAGGAATTGAGGAGACTTGTGTATCACCAAAAAGCTCTTGCAAATTTCTATAAATGTGTGGCAGAGAGCAAGCCGACTGGCTGTATCAGAGCCTGGTATGGAGTCGCCAATGCACAGGACTACAGGAGTCAGTGGAGAGTCGGAGGCCCAGCTGGCTCCATCACCAGGCACAACCCTCTCCACCATATCAGAAGATGGTGCCTCAAGAAGATGGCATCACCATCTGGGACATGCTGTCGTCTCATCACTA
The DNA here is from genome assembly GCF_030144855.1 of Hypanus sabinus. Taxonomy (NCBI): domain Eukaryota; kingdom Metazoa; phylum Chordata; class Chondrichthyes; order Myliobatiformes; family Dasyatidae; genus Hypanus; species Hypanus sabinus. Next base: position 5,693,477 of record NC_082734.1, read on the forward strand.
CCTTCAGGGAGAAGGTCCAGGAGCCTGAAGACTCAAAGTCAATGATTCAGGAACAGCATCAGATTTCTGTACAGTCCATAAACCCATCTTTCTTACACTATTTGTTTATTCAGTTAGGCTGGTGGTTGTGGAAATTCAGAGCAGACATGTCTAAAGCTTACCATATATTTTTACAGGAAAAAGTGTTATTCATAAAGTATTTTGTTGTTATTCCTTGCTTTATGAATTGCCAGTATGCTGTTCGGTAAGAAGGGGAGGAACCAGGGGAGAATGAAGAGGATTAAGTGCCCCGGGGCAGACGTGGCCACCTTTGAATAGGTTTACTGGAAAGCTCACTCACTTGCAATCCCCAGAGTAGGAAAAAACTGCATCTTAAATTCATTATGAAGCAGTTTTTGTAGAGCCCCATCAAACTTCTCAGGTAAGCCTTATAATGGGTGAGACTGACAATAAAGTTCTTTGTGCTCCATCACATCAAATCACCTCCAGGAGAGGGAATCCATGCATTAGTACCATTAGTACTCCCAGAGGGATCAGAAGAGGGGAGAGTGAGCAATTTCAGCTTCCTGGGTGCCAGTATCTCCGAGGACCTAGCCTGGTCCCACCATGTCACTGTGGCTTCAAAGAAAGCAAGGCAGTGACTATATTTCATTAGGAGTTTGAGGAGATTTAATTTGTCACCTAAAGCAATTGGAAACTTTTACAAATATACTACAGGGAGCATTCTGACTGGCTGCATCACCATCTGGGTATGGAGAGAGGGCTACTGAACAGGACCAAAGTAAGCTGCAGAGAGTTGTAAAATTAGTCAGCTCCATCCAACCTCTGTAGTATCCACTACATCTTCAAGGAGCAGCATCCATCATTAAGCAGCTCCACCACCCAGGACCTGCTCTCTTCTCATTGTTACCATCGGGAGGGAGGTACAGGAGCCTGAAGACACACATTCAGTGATTCAGGAACAGATTTTTCCCCTCTGCCACCTGATTTCTGAATGGGCATTGAAACCTTGAACACTACCTCAGTATTTTGTTTATTTCTGTTTTTGCACTATTTATTTTAACTTAACTGTTCAATTTACATATACATATTTATACACACACACATATAAATAACTACTGCAATTCAGTTTTTCCTTTAGTTATCATGTTGCATTGTATTGTACTGCTGCTGCACAGTTAACAAATTTCATTACATAAGCCGGTAATGTTGAACCTGATACTGATTGTGAAATGCTTCTAACACTGTCTTATCAGAGGGTCTGTTCCTGGCACTGGCCAAGGTGCCACTCATACTCCAGTCGACAGGCCATTGGAGTATCTCTACGAGCCGACCGCCTGCCACTCTCCTGAGAAAACATTAATACTCCAGGAGGGGAGGGAGGATGCACAGTCCATTCGATCACTGGAATGTATCCAGTGCAGACTAGAGTGCATCCACTTAGCAAGGATAACACTTTAATTTAAGTGTTCTAAAAAAAGTTATTTTTTAAACAAAATGAGGAACTAGGTCTAAATTCAAAAATAAAACGTGAGACAGACAGTAAAGTTCCCTCTACACTTTCCTGTCAAACTCTCCCATGAGGAGACGTTCACACTGTATTACTTTTACCATCTAAATAGACTTTATTCATAACAAAGAATAAACATTGCAATACTTTTTCATTCTTTGTATTCATAGTCAATGCTTTCAGTCCTGTTCTGTTGCATTCCTATATACCAATAGCAGAGTTTCCACTCACATGAGCTCTTTATTACAACTGGACAGACTGGAAAATTAGGTAGGTCTTTCCGGTACAGAGATTTATATCGTATTTACAGGGCAAGGTCTATTTTGTATTGATTGGCATCCAACCAAACAAAAATGACATGCTGAATGCCTCAAAAGTCATATACTCCCTCCCTCATGCTCCCTCTAGCTCAAACCATGGTGAGCAACAAAGTATCTTACCCTAATTATGTGGATGACACTCAGATTTATGCAACTGTGCCGTCAAGTGACTATGGTTCCACACAGTCACTTAAAAACTGTATTGAACAAATCACTGATTGAATGGGTCAAAACTTCCTCCAGTTAAACTAAGAGAAAACTGAAATAATTGTTTTTGGTGCCAAAAAAGAATGGCGATAAGTCAGTGCTCACCTAGAATCCTTGTCATTACAGATCACAAACCAAGCTAGAAATCTTGGCGATGTGATGGACTCTGACTTAAATTTTAACTGCCATGTTAAGACAATTTCAAAGTCAGCCTACAACCGTCTTAAATATATAGCAAGAGTTAGGTGCTTATGTCGCAGCAAGTTCTAGAAAAACTCGTCCATGCATTCATTTTTAGTAGGCGTTTCACAGGTTTCTGTAAAAAATCCCTCCGACAACTGCAGCTCATTCAGAACGCTGCTTCTGGAGTCCTCACAAAGACCAAGAAAGTAGACCATATCACTTCACTTCTCTTCACTGACTTCCTGTCCAGAGGATTGACTTTAAAATTGGTTTATAGAGCACTGAATGGTCTCGGGACAAGTACATTTCTGATCTCCAGCTATATCATGAACCTTCCCGAGTTCTCAGGCTATCCAAGGTGGGTCTGCTTACTGTCCCCAGGGTCAAAACTAAACATGGTGAAGCAGCTTTTAGTTAGTATGCTCCATGTATCTGGAATAGCATTCTGGAGGATCTGAAGTCTGCCCCAACTTTAAGCTCTTTTAAATCGAAACCTAAAACTTTTCTTTTCGCTGTAGCTTTTAATTAGAATCTCCTGCATTGTAACTTCTATTTATCATATCTATTTTTCCTGTGATTTTAATCTCTTATATATTGCCTGAAATTTGATGCTTGATTTTTATATCTTGTTCCATGTGAGGCACTTTGAACTGCCTTATGTTTGGTAAGTGCTACACAAATAAAATTGCTTGCTTGCTTACGGTAACTGAGCGGTTTCCTCACCCAACCCGGGCTCTGGCCGCACCCTCTCCAGTAGCAGAGAACCCTATACTGTGGTCCTTCCCCACCAAATCTCCCAGGACGTACTCCTGCAGCTTGGAATGTGTTTGTTCTCACCGTCCCCAGATTCTATTGACCACCGATAGATATATATATACACACACCGTGGGCAGCATACAGTAACCAGATAATCTACCAACCGGTACATCTTTGAGATGTGGGAGGACACTCGAGCACCTGCAGGAAATGCAAGGGGTCACAGGAAAAAAAAACATGCAAAGTCCTCCCAGATTGACTTCAAGTGAGAAGCCTGAAGACACCCACTCAATGATTCAGGAGCAGCTATATATAAGATGGGTGGCGTTGTGGATAATGAGGTAGGTTTTCAAAGCTTGCAGAGAGATTTAGGCCAGTTAGAAGAGTGGGCTGAAAGATGGCAGATGGAGTTTATTGCTGATAAGTGTGAGGTGCTACATTTTGGTAGGACTAATCAAAATGGGACATACATGGTAAATGGTAGGGCATTGAGGAATGCAGTAGAACAGAGTGATCTAGGAATAATGGTGCATAGTTCCCTGAAGGTGGAATCTCATGTGTATAGAGTGGTGAAGAAAGCTTTTGGTATGCTGGTATTTATAAATCAGAGCATTGAGTATAGGAGTTGGGAAGTAATGTTAAAATTGTACAAGGCATTGGTGAGGCCAAATTTGGAGTATTGTGTACAGTTCTGGTCACCAAATTTATAGGAAAGATGTCAACAAAATAGAGAGAGTACAGAGGAGGTTTACTAGAATGTTACCTGGGTTTCAGCACCGAAGTTACAGAGAAAGGTTGAACAAGTTAGGTCTTTATTCTTTGGAGCTTAGAAGGTTTGAGGGGGGACTTGATAGAGGTATTTAAAATTATGAGGGGGAAAGATAGAGTTGACGTGGATAGGCTTTTTCCATTGAGAGTAGGGGAGATTCAAACAAGAGGACATGAGTTGAGAGTTAGTGGGCAAAAGTTTAGGGGTAACATGAGGGGGAATTTCTTTACTCAGAGAGTGGTAGCTGTGCGGGACGAGCTTCCAGTAGAAGTGGTATTGTCGGTATTGTCACTTAAAGTAAAATTGGATAGGTATATGGACAGGAAAGGAATGGAGGGTTATGGGCTGAGTGCAGGTCGGTGGGGCTAGGTGAGAGTAAGCGTTCAGCATGGACTAGAAGGGCCGAGATGGCCTGTTTCCATGCTGTAATTGTTATATGGTTAGTTATATGGTTCCTCCAGCATTTTGTGTATTTTGCTCTGAATTTCCAGCATCTGCAGGGTCACCTGAGTCTAGTTCTAGAAACAATGGACTAGGCAGCATTTATAGGGAGAAGCACTGTCAATGTTTCGGGCCGAGACTCTTCGAAGGGTCCTGATGGTCTCAGCCCAAAACGTCGACAGTGCTTCTCCCTGCAGATGCTGCCTGGCCTGCTGTGTTCCACCAGCATTTTGGGTGTGTTGTTTGAATTTCCAGCATCTGCAGATTTCCTCGTGTTTGCTAGAACCAATGGGATGGCAGAGCCACATCGCCACAAAGAGCCAAGAGCATGTAGGGCAGGAAATAACTCAAGTTAGACAAGATGCAGGAACTCAAGTGCGTGGGGCAGCATCTATAGAGGGAAATGAAGAGTCAAAGGTTTGGCTTGAAAACCTTCAAGTAGATACCTGACCCGTTGAGCTCCTCCGTATTGCTCCAGATTCTATCAACTGGAGTCCCTTGTGTCAAAATGAAAATAAGGGGGCCTTGTTCACAATTTGTTGGTGTTAAGTGGTTGAAGGGTGGCTGGCTGACTCAGTGTGGTCCTGTGGATGGCAAGGAGGACAATACAGGGGAGGATAGGCTGAAATGGGGCAAGAAAGAATAATCCCTGGACCCCAACAAAAATTTGGATAAATTGTGGTAAGATCCCCCAAGGTGCTTTGCAAGAGTGCCATCAGACAGACTAGGTGAGGGGAAGCTGGGAGGAGATAGGATGAAGAGGTAAAAAGTTAAGAAGAAGAGAACTGATAGGAGAGGACAGTGAACCATGGGAGAGAAGGAAAGAGTGGGAGTAGATGGGGGCAGGTGAGGAGAGAGAGTGAGAAGCAAATAGAAGCAGCTAAAGCTTTAGGTCAAAGGCCCTTTGTCAGAACTGGGAAAGGGAGGTGATAAAGGCATTTTAAGTTACAGAAAATGTTGTGGGAGGGACCAGTGCAACAGAGAGTGATGACAGAGAGTTGTTTTTGTGTTTGGACACCTGTGTCCCAAGAAAGACTGAAGCTGGGACATTTCCTGATTGTCAAATATCTGAATAATTTGGATGTGGATGTCAGAGGCATGATCACAGATGACATGGCGGAGTTGCTGATAGAAGTGGAGGGAAGTCTTGGGCTGCAGAGTGATATCTATACTCAGTGACCACTTTATCAGGTTCCTCCTATACACCTGCTTGTTCATGCAAATGTCTAATCAGTCAATCACGCAGCAGCAACTCACAGCATAACAGCATATAGACATGGTCAATAGATTCGGCTGTTGTTCAGACCAAACATCAGAATGGGGAAGAAATGTGATCTAAGTGACTTTGACTGCGGAATGATTGTTGGTGCCAGATGGGGTGGTTTGAGTATCTCAGAGGCTGCTGATCTCCTAGCATTTTCATGCACAGCAGATATCTACAATCTCTAGAGTTTACAGAGAATGGTGTGAAAAACAAAAAAAAGACATCCAGTGAGTGGCAGTTCTATGGACAAAAACACTTTGTTAATTAGAGAGGTCTCATTCCCTCTCATTTGCCTTCCTCACCATCGACTCTACCTTTATGTTAAACTTCAGGGGCTTCTACACAAGGACTCCCAGGTCCCTTTGCATCTCAGTCATTGGCAGCCAATCAGTAAAGGATCCTCTTATTCCCACTCACTGCCTCCTACCAATCAGTCAATGCTCTAACCATCCCAGTAACTTTCCTGTAATACCAGGGGCTCTTAATTTAATTAGCAGCCTCATGTATGGAATCTTGTCAAAGGCTTTCTGAAAGTCCAAATATATAACATCCACTGGATCCCCTTTATCTATCCTATTTGTAATCTCCTCGAAGAATTCCAACAGGATCGTCAGGCAAGATTTCCCTTAAGGAACTCATGCTGATTTTCTCCCATCTTGTCTTGTGTCACCAAATACTCCATCACCTTGTCCTTAACAATTGACTCCAACATCTTCCCAACCACTGAGGTCAGGCTCAGGACTCACACCACCCCTCAACCATGGAACTCTTGAACAAGAAGGGATAACTACACTCGCTCATCATTGAGATGTTCCCACAATCAATGATCTTACTTTAAGGACTCTTTATCTCATGTTCTTGTTATTTATTGCTATTTATATATATTTTCATTTGCACAATTTGCTGTCTTCTGCAATATGGCTGATTCCTGTTGTAGTTACTATTCCATAGAATTGCTGAGTATGCCCACAAGAAAATTAATCTCAGAGTTGTATATGTACTTTGATAATAAAATTTACTTTGAATTTTGAACTTTACTTTGATCTCAATGAAGTGTACAGTAAATGAACAGTTTGATAGATCCGATACAGGGTTGAAATAATGGTTCCACCCACTGAGGACAGAGATGAGAAATATTGAATCTTTGGAAGTCAATATGCAAGAGAGAATGTAGCACCCAACTTGCTGAGTATACTGACTCAAAGGACCTTGCCCACATCATCTGCCTCCAAGCACAGCTTCCCCTCCTTTATCCTTTATTCATTTCTGGTCACCTCACTACAGGAAGGATGTGGAAAACATTGAAAGGCTACAGAGAAGATTTTCAAGGATGTTGCCTGGATTGGGGAGCATGCCTTATGAGAATAGGTTGAGTGAACTTGGCCTTTTCTCCTTGGAGCAACGGAGGATGAGAGGTGACCTGATAGAGTTGTATAAGATGATGAGAGGCATTGTTCATGTGGATAGTCAATGACTTTACCCCAGGGCTGAAATGGATAGTACGAGAGGGCGCAGTTTTAAATTGCTTGGAAGTAGGTACAGAGGAGATGTCAGGGGTAAGTTTTTTTTAAACGCAGAGTGGTGAGTGTGTGGAATGGGCTGCCGGCGACGGTGCTGGAGATGGATACAATAGAGTCTTTTAAGAGGCTCCTGGACAGGTACAGGGAGCTCAGAAAAGTAGAGGGTACCTCTAGGTAATTTCTAAGTTAGGGACATGTTCAGCACAGTTTTAAGGGCCGAGAGGACTGTATTGTGCTGTAGGTTTTCTATGTTTCTGTGTTGTCCTATTTATCCTATTCAGCACTTCCCTTTATTCTGTGGGCCCCACAGGAAAAACAAGCATTTATTATCAGGATTAATTGTCATTGAACTGAGAAGTCTCCAAGTTCCAGTTCAAGTTTATTGTTATTCAATCATACACAGCTAAACAAAACATCGTTCCTTAGGGACCAAGGTGCAAATCACAGGACATATATCACACACCGGACATAAGATGAATAATAATATTAACAGATTAAAAATGTACTCTGTAATTGACTCTGTGTTGACATAAAAAGCATACACAACATATAGCTAAACATGCAACTGTATTATTGCTTCTCCGCTTCATAAATAACGTGTACTGGGAATACCGTCACACTCAGATGTAGAAGGATCCATCATTGCTGCTTCCGTAACAATTTTGTTTTACCCTGAGCTGAACCCCCGAACCTGGAGGTCCGATGGGCCACTCTTAGTCTGGCCTCTACCCTTTGACCTGTTTGGCATGGGTGACCCTACCAAGAGCCAAAGCATAAAGCCCGGACTCCAGCCAGCATAGCTCTCCAGGTCATTGAGGGACGCAAGCCTCCAAACCCTACAACAAGCTTGTGGTCCTCTTGGAGTCAGTACATTTACACTGCGTTGATGTGAAAAATGTCTGAGTGTTTCTGACACAGGGAGACCTCTTGTGGTAGTACTGGTTTATTGCAGTGTGGTGAACAATGTATACCTGTCTGGACGCGCCCCCTGCCAACTGCTCCTGTGCCTCCTCCCACAGACCCCGGTATAAAGGCCTGAGCCCGGCCTCTCAGTCTCCAGGATGTAGTATGATGGTCACTCACTGCTTGGTCCTTCTTCCAGTCAATAAAAGCCGATATCTCGCCTTACGTCTCAGAGTGAGTTATTGATGATGCATCATGCAGGCAAACAAGAGAAAATGGAGACAAAGAGACAAAGTGTTAGAGGTTTCAGATGATATCACTTTCGTAGGCCATATCTCAAATAATGATGCGCCGGAGTACAGGAGGAAGGTAGAGAGTTTAGTAGCAGAGAGTTGTGTGAAAATAGCAAATATTAATTTAAATTTCCTGTTTAAGGTGGTGCTACTGAAGTTGGGCAACAGCTTACTGATAGTTAATAGAGCAAGAAATAAGACTGAATACTTTATCAATAACATTTTTTATGTGGTAATTTGTGGTAAACTATCACCGCAACCAACGAAGAGGTGAGCAAAAGCAAGGCCGACTCGAAGGCTGGGCCGTGCGGATGCGACGCAAAGTCGGAGCCTGGCACGCTTGAGGAGAAGTGGTCAAAGTGAGGTCGAGGCATGGTCGGGATGGTGTTAGAGTTGGAGATGGAGTTAGAGCGAGTGAATTAGAGGAGCTTCGGAGTGAGGTTGGATCAATCTAAACTGCAAGCCGATTTGGAAAGGTCAGGCTGGGCAACGTGGTCCAGGCCCAGAGTGTATCGCTGTGGCAGTGCCCAGGTATTGGGGGGGCTGACCCGGTGTTTGGATTATCTAAACGCTGTCCCAGATAGACTGAAAACGCAGGGGTTAGGACTGGAAGCGAGGGTCGGACAATCCCGCTCGTTCTTCCTCCTCGCGGCATTTACTCCTCTCTGCAAAACGCGGAGGCTGTGAGATTCCGGCTGCTGAAACAAAATACCGTACAGTAATTACAAGCTTCCTGAGGCTGCAAATTACTCCAGTCTATATTTGCCTGGATTACTGCAGGGCAGTGAGCGCAGCCCCATTGTGTTAATGCTTCACTGATGTGTATGCAATCACTGAGTCCGTGGGGGAGCCTGCTCTTGAGGAAGTGTAAAGGCAAGCGTTTAACTTCAATTCACTGCTTGCTTGCAATTTATAAATCACATTAAGAACTGGTTCGTGTTTCAAAGTTTCAAAGTACACTTACTATCAAAGAACATGTAAGTTATACAACCTTGATATGCATCTGCTTACAGGCAGTCAAGAAATGTGAAAGAACCCAATTAAAAAAAGACCAACATCCACTGCACAGAAAAAGAAGGAAAAAAAAAACACACACAAATCATGTAAGCTATCAAAGCAAGCAACAAACAGTACTCCAACCAAATTGAGTCTGTGTACCTGGACCAGCCGGGGTAGGCCCATAGCTTCACATAGTGGGGCAAATCGCTGTGAAGCTCACAGACATGAAGCGTGTAGCAGCTGAGGTGGGCCCACAGTACTTGGTCTCAGCAGAGAGCACAGTAAACGTTGCAGGCAGAACCGGCCCGACCCTCAGCCTTTTCAATCTATTTAAATCATCTGAATATCAGGTCGATCCCCCACTGAAATTCCAGGCCCCGTTGCCTGGATCAGATGAGGGCTGATATCATGCAGAGTAAAGCTCCCTCTACTCTGTTATACCAAATACTCCCAAGGCAGCAATAGCAGAACCTGCTGGAGAAACTTGGCAGATCAAACAGTCTCTTGTGTCTCCAGGAACAACTCAGATTAGATTTGGAGAGCGTCACACAAAGTCAGGCCATGCAGTAAGTTTCAAGGTTGCTTCACACACTCCCAGGGTGCCAGCCATTTCTGGAAACCATGTTACACATATCTATGGAGTGTGAGAGATTGCATTAGGTGTCATAACTATTCCTTTTCTTTAGAGATACAGCATGATCACCGGCCCTTCTGACCCACCCAGTTACACACACGTTGACCCACTAACCCGTATGTGCTAGGAATGTACTGGAGGAAACCCACGCGGTCATGGAGAGAACGTACAAACTCCTTACAGACAGAGGTGGAATTGAACTCAGGTTGTTGGTGCTGTAACCGCATTATGCTAACCAGAACACTGCCATATTGAGCACACAGTATATATCTGTGAGTTGGAGTGTGGCCAAGTGGTTAAAGTGTTTGTCTAGTTATCTGAAGGTCACTAGTTCGAGCCTTGGCTGAGACTTTGTGTGTCCTTGAGCAAGGCGCTTAACCACACACTGTTCTGCGATGACACCGGTACCAAGCTGCTTGGGTCCTAATGCCCTTCCCTTGGACAACATCGGTGACGTGGAGAGGGAAGACTTGCAGCTTGGGCAACTGCCGGTCTCCCATACAACCTTGCCCAGGCTTGGGCCCTGGAAACTTTCCAAGGTGCGAATCCATCGTCTATCGAGACTAACGGAGGCCTACCTACCTACATATATCTGTGTGGTTGTGCTTTTATTAATATTCTATATGCTTCAAAGCCGTGGTGGCACCTAGTGGGTGATAGGACTGCTCGACAGGTGATATTGGTGGGCTGGGGTGGAGGAGGGGAGGGTGTCTGGTCTATACACATGCATATTCTATGAGGGCTTGTTGAGGACTGGGCGTCGGGGCTCTTATTGCCCGATTGTGATCGTGTCTGTGCTTACTGCGTGTGACTGCTGGTAATGTGTCTTTGCACCTTGACCCCTCAGTATTCATGTATGGTTAAATGACAATCATGCATTACTAACCTCCTCAAACTCCTAACAAACTATAGCCATGCTATATCCACAGCGACAGAGGGTCCTCCTTTATGAGTGAGGAGCTGCGCCAGTACCTGCTAGCTAGGGGCATTGCTACCAGTCGGACCACGAGTTATAATCCCCGGGGTAATGGCCAGGTGGAGCGGGAGAATGCCACAGTGTGGAAGGCCACACTTTTAGCCCTCAAGTCAAAAGGGTTGCCGGTCTCTCGATGGCAGGAGGTCCTCCCTGAGGCACTGCACTCTATCCGCTCTCTGTTATGTACGTCCACCAATGCCACAAGCCACTGAGATGCTTTCGTCATAATTGCATTGATACATATGGAATTGTTGCAGAGTAAAGCTCTTTTTGCATCATCCTGTCAGTTACAGTGGCATGCAAAAGTTTGGGCACCCCGGTCAAAATTTCTGTTACTATGACTATCTAAGCGAATAAAAGATGACCTGATTTTCAAAAGGCATAAAGTTAAAGATGACCCATTTCTTTAATATTTTAAGCAAGATTACTTTTTTATTTCCATCTTTTACAGTTTTGAAAAACAAAAAAAGGAAAAGGGCCTGAAGCAAAAGTCTGGGCACCCTGCGTGGTTAGTATTTAGTAACACCCCCTTTGGTAACTATCACAGCGTGTGAACGCTTTCTGTAGCCAGCTAAGAGTCTTTCAATTCTTGTTTGGGGGATTTTCACCCATTCTTCCTTGCGAAAGGCTTCTAGTTCTGTGAGATTCTTGGGCCGTCTTGCATGCACTGCTCTTTTGAGGTCTACCCACAGATTTTCGATGATGTTTAGGTTGGGGGACTGTGAGGGCCATGGCAAAACCTTCAGCTTGTGCCTCTTGAGGTAGTCCATTGTGAATTTTGAGGTGTGTTTAGGATCATTATCCTGTTGTAGAAGCCATCCTCTTTTCACCTTCGGCTTTTTTACAGATGGTGTGATGTTTGCTTCCAGAATTTGCTGGTATTTAATTGAATTCATTCTTCCCTCTACCGGTGAAATGTTTCCCGTGCCACTGGCTGCAACACAAGCCCAAAGCATAATTGATCCACCCCCGTGCTTAACAGTTGGAGAGGTATTCTTTTCATGAAATGTTGCATCCCTTTTTCTCCAAACATACCTTTGATCATTGTGACCAAAAAGTTCTATTTTAACTTCATCAGTTAAAATCTAAACAAGCCTGATGAATTTTGGAAACAAGTCCTGTGGATTGATGAAGTTAATATAGAACTTTTTGGCTGCAATGAGCAAAGGTAGCCTTTCTAATTTTCATCTTTACGTCTGTCTCTTTACAGATGCAAATGAAAATCAAGCCAGTTTTGGAAGCCAAAGTACAAAGTGGATGGTTAACTCTTGTCAACACTGTGCAGAAACCGGCATGAGGGGAGGCTGACAGTAGCACAGCCCCACATCTCCAGATTCCCAGGTTCAATCCTGCCCTCAGGACCATCCTTGTAGTTTGTGTGCTCTCTGTGTGAACGTTCTCCCACGTGAGGGATTCCTCCGATTTGCTTGTTTCCACGTCTGAAAGGGTTGGTAGGTTAGTAGGGTTGAGAGAGAAAATAAATCAGCCATGATCGAATGGTGGAGTAGACTCAATGGGCTGAATGGTTTAATACTGCTCCTATGTCTTTTGGAGTCAGGGTAAAGGAGGGGACAGTGGAAGTGCAGGTATTTGATCCTGACCTCGGGGGCTGTCTGTGTGGAGTCTACACGTTCTCCCTGTGACCACATGGTGTTCCTTCGGGTGCCCCAGAGATTCCTCCCTCATCCCAAAGAGGTGCAAGTTGACAGGTGAATTGCTCCTAGTGTGTAGGTGAGTGGTGGGATTTTGTTGGGGGGGGGGATTATGGATGGGAACGTGGGAAGAATAAAGGGGTGGCAACAGTAGTGTAATACTATTACAGCCCCAGTGACTCAGTTCAGTTCCCACCACTGTTTGTAAGGAGTTTGCACATTCTCCCTGTGAAGATGTATGTTTCCTCCCACATAGAATCATAGCTGCAGAGCACCACAGCACTGCAACAGGCCCTATGGCCCATACTAAACCCTAATTCTGCCTAGTCCCATTGACATGCACCTCCCATCCATGTACTTATCCAAACTTCTCTTAAGTGTTGAAATCAAACTTTCATCTGCCAAATTCCAATATTCCAAATACTAACCAATTAGTGGGTTATTTGGTCCCATGGGTGTAATTGGGCAGCGTAGGCTCAATGGGCCAGAAGAATACACCTATTGTGGTGTATCTCTGAATAAAAATAAAAATAAAGTAAGTCAGGTTAGGACTAGTGTGTGTAAATGCTAGGTTGCTAGCATTGACTTGATGGGCTGAAGGGTCTGTTTCCAAGTTGACTCAGAGAAAGGAACTCTCCATGGTGACCTGATCAATAATTACCCCCTCCCAGGAAATACCTATAGATTCAATTCCAAGGATGCTACCGCTCGTGTTCTCAGTTTGTATGTTTGTGTTGTAATGTGAACAAAGTCACCAGCGAAACACTGAAGCTAGTGGATATAGAAGCATGTTATTCAACAAAAACGAGTAGCAATTATCATATTGAAACACTCTTGGAGGAGGAGGCCTCCTGACCCAAAATTTTTATATGCTAAAGATCAAAGGTAACGGCAGAACAATTCTAAAGTTACAATGCTTCCTTTGAACTACATATAGTTGTCACACACCTTCTTTGCACCCACAATCCAGACACCCAGAAGGAATGTTCATCAGCAATGTCTAGTTTGCAATCAGCCCCGGTGCACGACTCCATGAAAACAATAGCTCTGGGCTGCATTTTACATTCAACCTGCAATCCATGTTCACATCTGAAGACTGGTCACTATGTACCCCAACTCCAGAATATGCCTAACATGTGTATTTATTTATTTGTTTGTTTGTTTATTTATCTGTCTATTTATTTATTGTTTTATTATTTGTTTCATTTTTTGTATTTGCGGTTTATCTTTTGCACATTTGGTTATTTGTCAGTCTGTGTATAGACTTTCATTGATTCGGTTCTTTGATCTTCTGTAAATGCCTTCATGAAAATGAGTTTCAGAGCAGTATATGCGCACTTTGATAACAAACTTACCTTGAACTTTGAACTATAGAATGCAAGCTTCCTCTTTCCTTCCACGCTGTCCTGCCAAACACACTAAGGGCCACAGTACATATTAAATGGGAGTCTAAAAAACTCTGCCTTCTCCCTGGTGTTTCACAACCACAAATGCTTCCTATTTGCATGTGGCATTTGCAATCGTCTTCACGCAGATAAGCGATGTGGCAAAAGAGATACAAACACACCCTACCAGTTCAACCTATCAGTGAATCCAGGTCTCACAGACTGCCCTACCCCTCGTTCTAACATCCTGTGGCTCTAAGAACAATGTCCAGAAAATGTTAACTTTCCAGTCAACAATATTTACAGTATACATGAACTCAGGCGGAGCAAAATTAGCCATTGCCATTTTTAATTCCAAAAATAGACTTTGTTTTTATTTAAAAAGCATATGCAAAGGAAAAAACAGTGCAAAAAATCTCTCACGCTCATGAATGTTAGAGTCAGTAGTTTAAACTTTAACAAAAAGACAAACATAGCACCATCGCCACTCATGAGATGATAGCTGCCCCCCAGCCCGTGGACTTCTCCACCCAACTCTGCCCCTCCAGGTGTGGTGGCACACGGAGCCTGAGTATTGTCTGCACTGAGCTCAGAATGTACTCCAGTCTTTAGCGTAACCTTATGGACATCTCGCGGTGCTGGACATCCAACAAATTTCAGACAAAGGGTGAGCTGATGACCTACCACTGGCACCTGACATCTGTCTCCCATGTGTGCCTAGGGAAAGCCCACAAATCAGGGAGTCCTCTGTTACACAGCTGCTAGGGAGGAACTGGGATTATTTTGCATCTATTTCCACACCTTCTTAGGAAATCTGCGAAGAGGTGGGTGGCCTTCTCTTCCCCATCATAGCCATCCCGAGCGTAGCTTACTTCAGGAATGGTTTGCTGTCTGTACAGGAAGGCTCTAACCACCAGCCAAGTGAGGTCTTGTTGCTTGTGGCCAGATCTGGCGACGAGGCATCCTGCCATATGGTTTCTACGGGAGCAATGCGCAGAATCCATCATGTCCCTGCCCTGGTGAGTCCACAGTACATTCCACTCTGATCGCTGCCTGACAGTCTTGCGTTCAAAGGCGTTAACGAAACGGATAAACATTTTCAAAAAGGGCCTTGGTGCCACAATGTCCAACTGACTAGGTTGCACAGTAATTGGGTCAGACCTTTCCTCTACACTATCTCTGTCTGCATTTTGTGTGGGTTGCTCATCGTTTTCTTTGAAAACCATCTCTTCTTTAAAACAGTGCCCTGAGAAATTTTACACCTAGTTGTGAAGCCAGATGGAGCCATAGTTAAACATTCCTGAGGCAGCTCCTTCAGCAGTGAAACATTCCCTCAATGCTTTGCACTGACTGGAGCCCAGGGCCCCTGTGCTGCTGTCACACAAATTACATCCCATCACTTGCCTTCTCACTCTCTCCTCCATCCTTCACAAGAAGGGTCTCAGCCTGAAATATTCCCCTCCATGGATGCTACCTGACTTGCTGAGCCCCTCCAGCACTTTTTGCATGTAGCCACGAGAGCATACTGCAGCTGTTAGCCAAGTTCTTCCCATTTCCACCAACCTAGATTTTGTTTTACCTTCCCAATCTCAAAGTTCAAACTAAACTTCTTATGAAATACGTATATGTCATTATATACTATACTGAGATTCATTTTCTTGTGGGTGTTCACAGTAAATGAAAGACCGCATACAAGCAACCAACGTGCAAAAGACACAAAAATGTCCAACACGATGTACTCCACGAAAGCAACAATCTGCTCCAGTCAGTTCTTGTTGCATACCTCAGTCCTTCAGAGCAGCAGCACCTTTAGATAGTCAGTCCTGACAACGGCGGGATATCGGATCAGTCAGGCCAGCAACCAAAGAGCATGGCCTTGCTCTTCCTGCGGTCGACTCTGGCCCCTGAGGCAAACTGAAACCGGTCGCAGATACTGGTCAGTCTGCAAGCTGAAAGAGAATCAGAATCAGGATCAGGTTTACTATCACTGACATGCGTTGTGAAATTTGATGCTTTGTGGCAGCAGTACCCTGCCATGGAATCAAGCAAAAGCTGGCGACATATTTATAGGGAGGGTTTGACATACGTCCCTCCACTGCCCAGTGATCTCACCCCATCATACTCTCGTCCTTCCTGACAGATTCAGCAAAGGTTTTCTATGCAGCAAATGAACGAGACAGGGGAGTTTCAACAACCCTTCCTGACTCAGATTTGATGGGAAAACTATATGCCCTGTCCGCAACCGCGTGGGTTTCCTCCGGGTTCTCCGGTTTCCATCCACGTTTCAAGGACATGAGGTTTAGGGTTAGTGAGTTGTGGAAATACTCTGCTGGTTCCAGAAGCGTGGCGACACTTGCCGGCTGCCCCTAGCACATCCTTGGACTGTTTTGTTCATTGACACAAACACTTCACTGTACATTTTGACTTTTCAAGGTACACGTGACAAACAAGGCTGACCTGTCTAATTTTCATCTTTATATCTGTCTCTTTGCAGATGCAAATGAAAATGAAACCAGTTTTGGAAGCCAAAGTGGATTGGTTAACTCTCGTTTATACCGTGCAGAAACCGGCATGAGGGGAGGCTGACATAGTGGCACAGCCTCACATCTCCAGAGTCCCAGGTTCAATCCTGCCTTCAGGACCATCCTTGTAGAGTTTACGTGCTCTCTGTGTGAACGTCCTCCCCTGTGAGGGATTCCTCCGGTTCACCTGTATCGTCCTACATCTGAAAGGCTCAGGAAGTTAGTTGGGTTGAGAGGGGAAGTAAGTCAGCCATGATTGAATGGTGGAGTAGACCCAATGAGCTGAAGAGCCTAATTCTGCTTCTATGTCTTATGGTCTCATGGGGCATCAAAGGTTATGGGGAGAAGGCAGGAGAATGGGCTTGCGAGGGAAACCAAACCAGACATGATCGAATGGCAGCACATACTCAATTAGCCTAATTCTGCTCCTTTTTCTTACGGTCTTAATTGGCCATGAGTAAATTATGCTTAGTGTGAGGGTGAATAGTAGAGGGAGAATAAAAAATGGAATTGGTGTAGGATTAGTGTTGATGGCCAGAAAGAATGGAGAGACGGAAGCAGCCATTTTGTGAGATGACCTTTGCAGCCACCGTTTGGTGAACAGTTTGACGAGCTGACTCCTGCTCCGGGATAACTTAATCAGAGCAATTGAATGCGGACACAAGTAATTTCAGCTAATGACCTGCTAAACCTGAGACAATAGACTGTAGGTGCAGGAGTAGGCCATTTGGCCCTTCTAGCCAGCACCGCCATTCGCTGTGATCATGGCTGATCATACACAATCAGTACCCCATTCCTGCCCTCTCCCCATATCCCTTGACCCTGCTATCTATAAGACCTCTATCTAACTCTCTCTTGAATGCATCCAGAAACTTGGCCTCCACTGCCTTCTGGGGTAGAGCATTCCACATATCCACCACTCTCTGGGTGAAAAAGTTTTTCCGCATCTGTTCTAAATGGCCTACCCCTTATTCTTAAACTGTGGCCTCTACTTCTGGACTCACCCATCAGTAGGAACATGCTTCCTGCCTCCAGCGTGTCCAATCCCTTAATAATCTTATATGTTTCAATCAGATCATTCTCAGTGTGGTGAACTACATATACCTGTCTGGACACGCCCTCCCCCCCGCTGACTGCTCCTGTGGCTCCTCCCACAGACCCTGGTATAAAGGCGATTGGAGCCTGGGCCCTGCCCTCAGTCTCCAGGATGTAGTATGGTGGTCAATTGCTGCTGGTTCTTTCTTCCAGCCAATAAAAGCCTATATCTCACCTCATGTCTCAGAGTTATTGAAGGTGCATCACTCAGACAAATAGCTATTCATTATGTAAAGTTGTAAGCAATCTGTAGCCTTAGAGTCTGGATTGCCTGGTCAGACTGGTTTGAACCAGTCAGAATTGAAAAGAACAATGGCGCGAGGCTGAGAGCAGAGACACAACACATTTGGTTGTATCCCTGGGCCAGAGCCAGTAAGAAGGTCAGGTGAGCTTGAGCCAACAGGACGGAAACTCATCATTTGAACTGATGAGGAGCACTAACAGTCAGGAGCTTCAAATGCAAAGGAGCAGCAACTCTCCGGAGACAAACTATCGCACAGACACGTGACATTATATTGGGACCACGGGAAGCACAGACTCCTTTTCCGGATGTTACCTTTTCTACTCTTTGACTGTCCATGAAGGGTCAAACTTAGTAGGTGTGCACACAGGTACTTGGTTGTGTAAATTCCTGTGGCTTTTAGTTGAGATAATAAAGGTATTTGTTGGTAAATACAGATTCTTTCCATGCCTCTCTGATCATTATTACTAAAGAGTAATCCTTATATGGGTCAAGACAGACTTGATGGGCTGAAGGGTCTGTTTCCCTGCTGTATCCCTCAATCTGTGACTCCTGGGGCTGGAAATCTGCAGAAGCCAGATCTCTCACACCCTGTCCTCGCCATGTGTGGGTGGTGCGTGATAAACCCAGCACCTCCTGAACTGACTGCTGCCCCGGCCAAACTCGATCAATTGCAGGCAGCAGCAGAGCACGGCGAACTGGCAGAGTGTGTTCCTTGTCAGATGCAGTCGCAGGTGAGACAGAACCTGCACCGGGAGTGCGAGGTGTCCATCAACCAACTCATCGGCCTCAAGTACTACACTTCCTACGTGTACCTTGCTATGGTAAAGAAATCATCTTTTGTATTTAACATGAGAACGATCTTGCAAAGCAGAACCTGTCTATGGTTTCATCTTACAGTGTGAAGTTTTCCAGTGATGGCTTGATGGTTTTGTGATTGCCTGTCGTAAAAATTTGTTGTGAATTTACAAATGCAAGCCATTCTACAGATGCTGGAAGTCCAGAGTGTCTCACACACACTCACACACACTTGGAGGGACTCAACAGGTCAGGCAGTATCAGTGGAGGAACAAGCAGTCGACATTCCAGGTGAAACCCTTCACTGTCCCGATGAAGGGTCTCAGCCCAAAACATCAACTGTCTATTTCTCTCTACAGATGCTTCCTGACCTGTTGAGTTCCTCCAGCATTTTGCGTGTGTTACTCTGCTAATTTACAGATTTCTTTCAACAGAATTTCTATATTCTGTATGGATAAATGTAATTCTGCTAGAAGTTGGGTACTAAGTGAAGGTTTTTCAGTGTCAACGTATGTCAAATTGAATGACAAAGTATTCGTACCAAGTGCTTGTCTGGGCTGTTTCAGTAACAGCTTAACCAACTGTTGTGGATCAGGAGTAATAGATAATGCAGAAAATTGGCTGACAGTCTGGTGTGGATAGTGACATCCAGTGTTCAGAATCAAAGAAAACTTACAGTACAGAAGGAGGCAGTTTGGCCCATTGAGTCCATACTAGCTCTAATGCAAGAGCAATAGCCCCTCACCATAGCCCAGCAAAATTTTCCTTAACTCAGTCTGATATTGGCTGTCCTGCAGGATAATAGCATAGGACTCTGGATTTTGGGAATTCCACCAACCTATTACGTCCTAGACTGGTCCCGATTTAGACGAATCTAGAATGGTATTTAACACACTGCAGAAAGCTCACCTCTGACTCTCAAAATAAGTAAAATTGACCTTAAAGTGACGTTCCCAGCAGAAACTGTGGGAAACAGCCAGGGCTGGAGGGGAGGACGTCTACAGACAATTCCCTCCGCACAGCTGTCTAAACCAGACCTAGAAGGGGATTGATAGATTCACATCTCAGATGCCCATCAGTGACCTGAGTGGGCTTTAACAGTACCAAGGATACTGGGGATCATTCAGCCCATTGTGTGTAGATCCGTACTGTCCCGATGAAGGCTGTTGCCTCATAGTATCAACTGTCCATTTTCTCCCGCAGATGCAGTCTGACATGCCGAGTCCCTCTCACCTTTAGTTTGTTGCTCAGTGGGCCTCGACCCAAAACATCACCTGGCCACTACCTGCCACAGATACTTCCTGACTCTCTTATCTCCTCCGGCAGTTCTTGTTTTATTTCTGTTGCAGCAGGTTCCAGCATCTGCGATCTCTCATATCTCCACTGTGACTTGTGTTACTCAATAAATATAACTACCTAGCCTCATCCCACCTTCCAATCAATATTAAATAAACAGCCTTGTTTCAGTGTCTGGAGGGTTTCTGCCTCCACCAGACAATGAGTTCCAGCCCTCCATTATCCTCACCTCCCCTCTAAACCATCTACCAATTGCAAAAAAAGATGCAATTCTTAGGAAATGGGAATTCTTCCCCTCCACTGTCAAAGTTTTAAACAAAGAACCAACTCATGAACACTACCTTGATATTTTTATTCTCTTTTTGAACTATTTATCCTGCTTATTTGTATCTATATACAGATCTGTACAAAAGTCTTGGGCATATACAATATATATAGCTAGGGTGTCAAAGACTTTTGCACAATTTTATGTGTCACTCGGTACTGCTGCTGCAACAAAAAACAAATTTCATGACATATGTTGAGTGATAATAAACCTGATTCTGATATGGGTTTCTATTGTGGACTGAGAGTGGGAAGGGGATTGGGAGAGGGGAATCATGGTTGGGAAAAGGGGAATCATGGTTGCGAAAAGGGGAAGGGAGAGGGGAATCATGGTTGGGAAAAGGGGAAGGGAGAGGGGAATCATTGTTGGGGAAAGGGAAGGGAGAGGGGAATCATTGTTGGGGAAAGGGAAGGGAGAGGGGAATCATTGTTGGGGAAAGGGAAGGGAGAGGGGAATCATTGTTGGGGGAAAAAAAGGAAGGGAGAGTAGAACACACATAAAATGCTGGTGGAACACAGCAGGCCAGGCAGCACTGGAGAAGCACTATTGATGTTTCGGGCTGAGACCCTTCATCAGGACTAACAGAGTAGAATCTTGTTGGGAAAAGGGAACGGAGAGGAGAGAGAGCAGAAAGCACCAGAGAGACATTCTGTAAAGATTTATAAACCAACTGTTTGGAATCAAATTAGCTTGCCTGGTATCTCAGGGCTGGGTATCTTTAAATAAATATTTTGTTTGATTAATAGGACTGGCTGTTACAATCCCTAAAGTTTCTGCACTGCACTCGACTTGAGTGGAAGTAGTTCTTAAAGATGACCTCTAGGTGATGTTACTACCATTACAACACATCTTCAGTTGTGTACCTCGACATCACTGGGTGTTTTGGCCTTTTATCACAAGACACCCTCACCCGAGGCAGGCCCACCACAGGCTGATCAGTCCTGGGTGTGTGTCACATGGTTAGTCACATGATGGTCACTTGGCAGCCCAGACAGCATCCCTACTTTTCAGCCACAGCCAGTGACTGCGCATCTCGGCGGCATTAGCAAGTGCTTTGATTGCCTTCCTATGGGCCTGCCCTCTGACTCCTACTTCCCTCAGCAGCCTTACGGTGGAACTGGCTACAAAGCCCCTGCACCCCACCTCAACTGGGCGCTCTTTTACATTCCAGACTCGCTGCTCTGCTTCAATGCAAGGTTGGCATATCACAGTCTTTTCCGTTCGTAAGCCTCATCCACAGCATCCTCCCAGGGGACTGTCAGCTCTGTGATAAAGACAGGAGTTGGACCAAAGGACCAGGTCAGGCCGCAGGTTGGGAAGGTAAGTTTCTGGCCTAAATCGACACGCACTTCCCAGTCCCTGGCTGCATTCAGTGGGCATGAGTCGTGAGGCAAGGGGTTAGCCCCCGTTTTCTCTCCTTCCGGGATGAAGGATGGTAATTGTGGGACCGTTGTCTGGGCATTGAGAGGCCTGGAGTTGGTGGTTACTCTTTTATGCTCAAGCTCAGCTGCCAAACACCTCAGCACTTGGTTGTGTCTCCAGGTGTATCTGCAGGCTGTTCTTGCAACTAACCAAGATGTGCTTGAGGGACGCCGGAACTGCACACAGAGGACAGGCCAGTCCTCTCCCAACCAAAGATTTAGGTTTGTAGGAGAGGGCAGGACATCATATGTTGCTCTGATGATGGAGCTCAATCTGTTTGACTCCATGCTCCACAGGTCACTCCATGTGATTTTCCTGCTCTCAACACCCTCCCACCTCATCCAGCAGCCTTGCTTGGCTTGGGATATTGCTTTGGCACATCTGGCTGCTTCTTCTTAGTGGCGCACTGCAATTTGCAGAATCAATGACTTGGGTTCAATTCCCACCACTCCTTGTAAGGAGTTTGCGTGCTCTCCCTGTAACCCCATGGGTGTCCTCCGGGTGCTCTGGTTTCCTCCCACAGTCCAAGGACATACCAATGAATTGGTTATTCAATCATTGTGAATTGTCCAGTGATTAGGTTAGGATTAAATCAGGGATTGCTGGGCAGTGGGGCTTAAAGGGCTGGAAGTACCTATTCTGCACTGGATCTCAATTAATTAATCAATAAATAGATAGATAATTAAAAAAATTAAAACTTCAAGGCTGGCCTGAATCAAAGCTACTTTGGAGCATCAAATCTTGTTAGGAGGCTGTCATTAAACTGGAAAGGATGCAAAAATGATCCAGAAGGATTTGAGGTCGAAGGCTGAAGACTGATAGTTTTAAAGATTATCTTTATTTGCCATATGTAGACCGAGAATCATACAGCGAAATGAGGTGGTTGCATCAGTGTTTGCGATGTACGAGGGGCAGCCAACAAATGTTGGCATGCTTCTGGATGCCACATAGCATGCCCACAACATACAAACCCGACACTATGTCTTTGTTTTGGAATGTGGGAGGAAACTAGAGCACCTGGAGGAAACCCACACCATCACAGGGAAAGCATAAAAACATTTCTTACAGGCAGAGGCGGGAATTGAACCTCGATCTTCTGATTGCTGGTGCTGTAAAGTGTTATGCTAACCACTGCCCAAAGTATAATAGAGGTTTATAGAAGTATGAGGGTCATAGATAAGATGAATGTCCACAGTCCTTTCCCCAGGGTAGGGGAGTCTAAAACTAGAGGGCGCAGATTTAAATTGAGATGGAAAATATTTGAAGGGGACTTGTGGACCAATATTTTCAGAATCAGAAACAATCATCAGCATGTGTTGTGAATTTTGTTGTTTTGAGGCAGCAGTACATTGCAATTCATAACAATTTAAACTATAAATTACAATAAATATATATAAAAAAGAAAATTAAATTAAATAAGTAATGCAAAAAGAGAGGAAAAAATACTAAGGTAGTGTTCGTGAGATCATTGTCCTTTCAGAAATCTGATGGCGGGGGGAAGAAGCTGTTCCTGAAAGATTGAGTATGTATCCTTCAGGCTCCTGCACCTTGGTCTGATGATAGTAATGAGAAGAGGGGTTCTGGGTGATGGGGTACTTATTCATGGATGCTGCCTTTTTGAGGCATCTTTTCAGACAGAGGTTGGAACGAGCTGCTAGGGGAGGTGGTAGGGGTGGGTACAATGACATTTGAAAGGTACTTGGATAGGTACCTTGATAGGAAAGGTTCATTGGGAGATGCACCAAGAGCAGGCAAATGGGAATAGCTCAGGTAAGGAACTTGGTCAACATGGTGTGCAACCATGACTCATCCAGAGTCTCAGAGGATTTTGAAGTGCAGAGGTGTGGCTCTGCACTCTAGGATCTCACACAAAAGGCATTTCAACTTACACAACCAAGTACCTGTGTGCACACCTACTAAGTTTCTCTGACCCTTCATGGACAGTCAAAGAGTAGAAAAGGTAACACCCGAAAAAGGAGTCTGCACTCCTCGTGGTCCCAATATAACGTCACATGTCTGTGCGATAGTTTGTCTCCGGAGAGTTGCTGCTCCTTTGCATTTGAAGCTCCTGACTGTTACAGTGCTCCTCATCAGTTCAAATGATGAGTTTCCGTCCCATTGGTTCAAGGTCACCTGACCTTACTGGCTCTGGTCCAGGGTTACAACCAAATGTGTTCTGTGTCTCTGCTCTCAGCCTCATGTCATTTTCTTTTTAATTCTGACTGGTTCAAACCAGTCCAACCAGGCAATCCAGACTCTGAGTCTACAGATTGCTTACAACATTACATAATGAATAGCTATTTGTCTGAGAATGGTCTCAGGTTTAGCAGGTTTAAATCTTCCATCACATCCACCAGGTCAGTATCGGTGTAGCTTCACTCTTCATCTAGCCCATGCTGTTCCTGTTCTTGGGGTGTGTGATGGGACAATGTAGAAGGAGATTCTTTCTGTATCTAACTGGACATCTTCCTTGCTTCGGGAATATGTAATTCTTAAGGAAGTGTTCACATTGGAGAGAGCCCAGAAGTAATTTATGAGAATGATCCTGGGAATGAAAGGGTTAATGTATGAGGAGTGCACTGGGCCTGTACCACCTAGAATTTAGAAGAATGAGGAGGAGGATTTCATTCAACTCTACCAAATAGTGAAAGGTCTATATAGAGTGGATGTGGAGAGGATGTTTCCTGTAGTGGGGGAGTCTAGGACCAGAGGACACAGATAGAGTGGATGTGGAGAGGATGTTTCCTATAGTGGGGGAGTCTAGGACCAGGGGACACAACTTCAGAATAGAAGGACTTCCTTTTAGACGAGAGGGAATTTCTTTAGCCAGAGAGTGGTGAGTCTGTGGAATTCATTGCCACAGACAGTTGAGGAGGTCAAGGGGTTGATACGTTCTTTGATTTGTAAGGGGATCAAAGGTTACAGGGAGAATGCAGGAGAAAGGCAGTTGAGAGGGATAATAAATCAGCTATGATGAAATGGTGGTGCAGACTTGATGGGCCAAATGGCCTCATTCTCCTTCTATGCCTTCTGTCTTCTGGTCTTAACTGCTTTTGAATCTGGTGGTCTTGGCATGGATGCTACGTAGCCTCCTCCCTGAAGGGAGTAATAGTGTGCAAAAAAGAGCAAAAAAACCCCCACAATAAATATAAATAAATAAGATGTTATGTACATAGATTGACTCTATGGCCATAAAGTGACTGGTGAGAAATAAAGTAATGGTGGAGGTGATGATCAGACTTATTGCTTGGGAAAGTAAATGATTTTAAGATGGAGTTTTATCTTCTATCCATTCTGCCCTAGCAGATACTGACACAATGGCGAAGGGGACAAAACAGTGGTCTGTGCTGTGTGCTCTAGGGGAACGTGGAGGGAGTTTTATTCTCTATCTAAACTGTGATGCCTCGCTGTCCCAGGATTGTTCAATGGGACAGTGTCCTGGAAACTTTGTTCTATACAAATGGGCTGCACACGACCCAGGTCAATTGTAAATACTAGAAGCCCTCCTGTTCAATAAGACTTGTTCTGTTCACAGAAAGACTGTTCTGCCTCAGCCCTCTGTCACCAGACCCTGTGCATCTCACTGGCCTCTCTGGAAGTCAAAGTTCCAAGTACATTTATCAAACATGTATACATCGTATAACCTTGAGATTCATCTCCTAACAGACAGCCATGAAACAAAGAAATCCAAAAGAACCCAATTAATAAAAAACTAACAAACACCTGATGTGCAGAGAAAAAAAATCAAATAATGCAAGCAATAAACACAGCAAGGAATGTTCTAAACTAAAATTCACAAAGAGAGTTTGTCCACGGACCCTCAGTTCAGCACAGAGCTGAGCAGCAAGCTAGACTGGCCCATCCCTCACCTTGGGCCCTGACACCCTGACGTTTTCAATCTGGCCCATGGGTGCTAAATCATTGTCCAAACATTGCGTTCAATTGCTTCAATGTGTTCCAGGGCCTCAATTTGGCCTGCTCCCAACCTTTCCAATTTGGCCCAGCACTTAAATCGTCGTCCAAGGATCAGATTCAGTCGCTTCAGTGCACTCCCTCATTTCTTCATTTTAAATCCTCCTTGCTTCAGGTTTTCAGTAACCCCGACGTAAACTGACTGAAGGATCTCGGCCCAAAATGTTGACCCTCCATAGATGCTGCCTGACTTGCCGAGTTCCTCAAGTATCGTGTGTTGCTCTGTTTCTATTCTCTCAGTGAAACACCGGAACTCCTTTTCAAAGTTAAACTTTTAGCTTTTTCTTACATGTGGACTGTTGTGTGCATTTGTGTATGCCTAAAGGCTGATTTATACTTGTGCTATGGGCCATGCCTTAGGCCTGATTTTCACTTTTGCATAGGCTTTACGCCGTAGTGAGCATGCGTAGGTGTGCGCCAAAATGCTAGTTGGCGGTGGGGTTTCTACGCCACCGTGTTGAGGTTCTTCATGAGAGACGTGGATGAGGAAATGCATTTCAAACATCTTCGCATGTCGGCAGGGAGATTTGACGATTTGGTTCATCTATTTCACATCAGTGTACAGACACGGTGGAGAAGAAGCAACCAGAAATGCAAAGGAGGAAATGCGAGGCTACCAAGCGGACCAATCACAGTTGTTGCAGTCTGCGTCACCATGACGCGCGAGTTACTTTTTTGGGGAGGTGCACATCATTCTACGGCATAGGTACAGCGTAGAGTACGCGGTACCCACGGCATAGATCTGACACACAAGTATAAACCATCTAATACCAGGCTATTCAACTGGAGGAGACATCTTACAAAATCAGCTCAACCTCTCATCAGAGGTCTGCAGCCTCTCTCACAGTGGGACACACACATACTGAGACACAGACACATGAATACATCTGGGCACACTAAAGCACGTACAGCACAGCCTTTAGGGTGGGCATGCATGAGCTTAGGTATAGGTGCACATGTGGGTACATTGTGCATGCATGTAAATGTGCCCATGTGGTCTTCCTGAATGTGCATGTCCAAAGTTCAAAGTGCACTTAGTATACTGTTACAAAGGATGAACAGCTCTGATGGGCAGAAGGGTGCAAGGTTGCCTATGTCCCCCTCCCTTGGGAGAATTACAAACCATTACTGTTGCCACACTGCTAATGAGAGAGAAAGAAATGGAACAAAAACATACTGGGACTGGAACATTTGCTTCAGACAAGGGCGAGATAACACCGGGGGAGAGAGACCATATTATGACTCCTGTAAGACTTATAGCTCTGGAGAAGGATTGTTTAATTTGTACTATTCTGCTTATTAAAATTCCTCAGTAGACAGCCGGAGTGGGCTGGTTTGATGGGCTAAGCCATTCAAAACTGATTGACACCTGAGACCCCGTGATTAGGGATAAGAGTGAGATCTGGGGAGACACCCCTCAGACACACCAGGAGACTCACCAAGAGACACACTAGTGAGCACTGTTTAAGTGTTGGAACCCACGAGAAAAGTGTGGGGCATCGGAGGCTGAACAAAGGATCAGTCAATTTTAACTCAGTGTTTATAGCGAGGCCGGTGGGGGCTTGTGTGTGTGTCCACCCTTGCCTGGGTGATGAGTCCACTATAGAAGAACAGTCTAGCTAAAGGACAGAGGGGTCATACCTGAATGGCCACAACAACACATCGACGGATCAAGAAAGTAAAGGAAGGTTTGCAAGACAATAGCTGTTACTGTTTACTCGCTCTCTCTCTCCAACAATTACAACACATCGAACAACTACCTCAGCCTGTATGAACTGAACTTTATACTTTCCCATGATAATTCATTTTCCCCTAGACATCGATAGAGCTTGTTTATTGATTATTATTATACCCACACTTCTAGGTTTAGTATTGCTAATGTGTATTATCTGTATATTTGCATTGTTGATATTAATTTGTATATTTTACTAATAAACACTGTTTTGAAAATAGACTCCAACGGACACTTCTATCTTTGCTGGTAAGACACCCAGTTACGGTGTACATAATAAATTGGGGGCTCGTCCGGGATTTGATATCAATTTGGGGGCCCAGTGAATCTGGCTATAAGTCCAGAATTTGATCTGGTTGTGTGGGTAACCAGACAGGAAACCAGAAAAGATGGATATAGATTAATTTATAGAAAACTCGACTTTGAAGGTGCTAGAGAATGCTAAAAAGATGGACGGTGAATATTGCGAAAGGTTTAAATCTCCCAGAGGTGAAGTCGTCAATGAAAAAGTGGGAAATACAGAGGGCCATAGCCCAGTATTATATGTACAAGGATGTGTTTTCAGCTGGGGTATTGGATCTGGAAAAGAAACCAGTTGTTGGGATGGTTCAGTTAGAGTTGGAAAAATTAAGGTTGGACGCGGAGCAGAAGAAAAGGGAGTATGAGCTCCAGCTAAAGGAGAAAGAGAAACAGAGGCAGCATGAGCTGGTCATGGAGAAGTTAAAGAAACAGGGAAGAATCCAAGGGGCAGACCAAGAGGAGAAGTTTAATGTTAGTAGGGAGTTTAGGTTAGTACCTCCGTTCGAGGAGACAGATGTTGATAGTTACTTCTTGCATTTTGAAAAGGTGGCAGTGAATCAGAAGTGGCCCAGAGATCAGTGGGTGGCATTGTTACAAAGTGCATTAAAAGGGAAGGCTCAACGGGCATATGTGGCATTGTCCATGGACGAGTCTGTGGATTATGAGGAAGTAAAAGAGGCTATTCTTCGGGCCTATGAGTTGGCACCTGAGGCATATAGACAAAACTTCAGAGATTTAAAGAAACTGTGGAATCAGACGTATGCAGAATTTGCCTATGAGAAGGGTGTGCTCTTGGATCGTTGGTGTGCTGCAGAAAAGGTGGAGGAGGATTTCCATTGTTTCAGAGAGTTAATTCTGATTGAGGAATTTAAAGATTGTGTTTTGGATAATATCCAGATGTATCTGAACGAAAAGCCAAATACGTCTATATGAGAATTTGCCAGGTTCGCAGATGAATATGTCCTAACCCACAAGACAAAGTTTTTCTCAAATAAGAGTAATCAGAAAGGCAGTAGGGATGGTAGGGAAAGCCCACTGGCTAAGGTAGAGAATAAGCCGGGAGCTAGTGGTAAAGGTAAGGGGGAGGACAAGCAGGCTGGCAGGAAAGTTCCTGGCTTGACTTGTTATAATTGTGGAAAGGTTGGTCATATTGCATCTAAGTGTTTTGCTCCGAAGAAGGAGACAGGAAAAGGGAAAACGGCAGTCCCTACAGGGTGTATTGAGTCAATCAGCAAATCGACAAGGAAGGCAAAGGTAGATAGAGTACGAGAGGGGTGTGAGCAATTTATTTCAGAAGGGACGGTGTCTGTGAAAGAAGGAGAGACCCCAGTTCCAGTGAGAATCTGGAGAGATGCTAGGGCTGATCAGTCATTAATCCTAAGTAAGGTGCTAGATTTTGGTCCTGAGACTGGAGAGGTAGTTTTAAGAGGTATAGGAAAAGGGACAGAAGCTGTGCCTTTGCTTGGGATCATCTTAAAATGTGACCTGGTATCTGGACCAGTCGAAGTAAGGGTGCAGTCAGAATTACCAAGAGACAGCGTGGACGTCCTTCTTGGTAATGATTTAGCAGGTGGTGACGTGTGTTCAGCAGTGAAATTAATAAGCAAGCCTGTGAGTGCTGAGGACACACCCCTGGATTCTAAGATCTATCCCGCATGCGCAATCATTCGCAGCATGTTGAGAAAGGCGGCTGAGAAAGAGGACAGTTTAAATGAGTCCAGTGTTGATTTGGCTGAGACGTTTTTACCGACCCTGTACCAAGAGGGGTTAGGGGATGGTAAAGCAGAGAATAGGGAGGTGAAAGAGTAAAGGAGAAGAGGTAGACCTATCCTTAACCAAGAGGGAATTTATAGAGGCACAGAGTAAAGATGAGAAACAGATAAGGCAGTTTGAAGTTAAAAAATTTAAATATGTTCCCAATAATGATATAGCGGCAGTCCTAGATGAAAAGGGTGCCATTACCTTGAAGGAGTCTGCTGGGTTAGCAGATGAAGTTGTTTTAACCTGCAAGGTTGAGTTTACTCTGGATGGGAGTTGCCTAAAGAGTAACTGGGAGGATCAGGGGAACTTAGAATTTGAAAAAGGGGCTGGTATGGAAAGCCTGGAAGAGGTAGATGTCCCGTTTGAGTGTGTTCAGGGTGTGGATGCACAGGGTACTGAACCTAGTATTGAAACTGAGGTATAAGTCTGAGGTATCTGATTTAGTTGAAAAGGAATGCAGTCCTTCTGGGTCAAATGGACTTGGTTCAGTGAAGAAAGGGTTATACCTTGGTACCAGTGGAAAGTGAGAATTCTCAGTTGTTTGTGTTAAAAGTTAGTGAGGAGATGAAAGGTGGTGATGTGAATATTATTGAAGGAGAAGGGAAAGGTGTTGTTCCTAAATTGAATAAAGAAAATTTAAAGTTGAATTGGTTTTAGAAGCAGTAACCATGCTGAAGGAACAATGGCTTGTTAACAAGGTGCCTGTGAATCAATTACAGTTTGTTTTGGAATGTAAAGATAAACAACTTGCTAATGTTATTAAAGGAGGTGATTTGGGGGGACAGAATCAAAAGTGTTGTTTTGACAAAGAGGGATCACTTGCAGATGTTGAACTGAAAACTAATAGAATGAAGGGTCTTGAAGATAAAATTAATGACTTGCTCAAAAATAAAGAATTGTGTGGAAGTTCAGAAAATGGGCTGAGTTTGGAAACATTGGTGATAAAATAACTCCTATGAAAGGAGTATGTGAAGGCCTATTCCACACTGGTGAGCAAGCTAACTATGTGAGAGTTAAATGGAAAAGGGGCAAAGGTTGACAAAAATGCTACGTTGAATAACGGGATCTGGTTTTGAGGGATTTTGACAAAGCATGTGGAAGATAAAAACATCATGGAAGATTGAATGTTAAATTTAAAAGTAAAATAGAGATTAGTATTTGCACAAACTTTTGTAATGTACTATATTATAACCACACATGTATTAGTTCACATTTTGTAATATACACTTAAGCTAAGGTCACAACCCTTTAGTTTTTTTTTGCTGACGAAAAGGAATAAAATAGGTGGTTATTAAATTGGAGTTTGATGCTACAAGAGTTTGATATTCAGATACAACGTATTAAAGGAAGTAACAATGTAATCGCTGACTGTTTATCTAGATGCTAAGTGAAGGTATATCTGTATTGCTTTGTAGTTAAAACCACTTCTGTATTTTTGCTAAACTCTGTAATCCTGTAAAACACTGTACTAGTTAATTTTCCCCTTTGGTGAAAATTCCTAGAAGGATGGGGGTATTACGAAGGATGAACAGCTCTGATGGGGGACATGGGCAACCTATGCAAGGTTGCCCATGTCCCCCTCCCCTGGAAGAATTACAAACCGTTACTGTTGCCAGGCTGCTAATGAGAGAGACAGATGGAACAGAAACTTCTGGGACTGGAACATTTGCTTCAGACAAGGGCGAGATAACACCAGGGGAGAGAGACCATATTATGACTGCTGTAAGACTTATGGCTCCGGAGAAGGATTGTTTACTTGGTATTATTCTGTTTATTAAAATTCCTCAGTGGACAGCCGGAGTGGGCTGGTTTGATGGGCTAAGCCATTCAAAACTGATTGACACCTGAGACCCCGTGAGTAGGGATAAAAGTGAGGTCTGGGGAGACACCCCTCAGACGCACCAAGAGACACACTAGTGAGCACTGTTTAAGTGTTGGAACCCACGAGAAAGATGTGGGGCATCGGAGACCGAATGAAGGATCGGTCAATCTTAATTCAGTGTTTATAGCGAAGCCAGTGGGGGCTTGTGTGTGTGTGTGTGTCCACTCTTGCCTGGGTGACGAGTCCACCATAGAAGAACAGTCTAGCTAAAGGACAGAGGGGTCATACCTGAACCCATCGATGGATCAAGATCGTAAAGGAAGGTTTGCAAGACAATAGCTGTTACTGTTTGCTCTCTCTCTCTCTCTAACAATTACAACACATCGACCAACAACTACCTCAGCCTGTATGAACTGAACTTTATACTTTCCCATGATAATTCATTATCCCCTAGACATCGATAGAGCTTGTTTATTATTGATTGTTATTATACCCACACTTCTAGGTTTAGTATTGCTAATGTGTATTATCTGTATATTTGCATTGTTGATATTGATTTGTATATTTTACTAACAAACACTGTTTTGAAAATAGTACCAGACTCCAACGGACACTTCTATCTTTGCTGGTAAGACACCCAGTTATGGGGTACGTAACAATACAACCTTGAGATTCATCTCCCTAAAGGCAGCCACAAAATGAGAAACATGAAAGAATCCATTTTAAAAAATGCAACAAACACCCAATGTGCAGGGAGAGAGAGAGAAAGAAAAACACACAAATCGTGCAGGCAATAAAAGCAATCACACAGCATTCAGAATGGAAACGAGTCCATTGACACGAAGCCCAGAGCAGCCTGAGCAGGCCCAGGGCCTCAGCCTCAGTTCATCACACAGCAGAGCCAAATGTCACTCAGCCCACCGGCATGAAGTCCGAACAGGAGCGGAGCAGTGAGAGGAACCAGCCCAACCCTCACCTCTGGTCTGCAGATCCTGCCTTTGCAATCCATCTGGCCTCACATTTAAAACATACAAACATTGGTTCATTCCTTGAAGACCCAGGCCCTGTTGTATTGATACACTCTGGGCCTGGACCCCATCACCACCATCCAGCCCATACCGACCTTAGACCGATCAAGCCTGTTTAGGTAGATGGGCTCCGAAACTCCTCCGCTTCGCGTGCCCTGACTCCATCTCGACCTTGCTCCGACTTCTCCTCGAACATGCATCAACCTCACTCACACCTGCATGCTTCAAACTCCGAGTCAGCCTCACCTCCGCTTGCCCCTTCATTGTTTGCGGTGACTGGTTACCATAATTTCTTTTACAGAAAAATTGTATTAATAGAGCAATTAGTTGTATTTCTTGCTTTGAGAACCTTCAGCAGCGCCATCTTAAACCCATGAACGTGTGCCTGCTTCTATGCGTGGGCATGGGTGCCCATATGTGCCTGAGTGCACGCTTGCAAATGTACCTTTGTATTGATATATGTGTGTGTCATTATACGTGTCTATATTCAGATTGATTCATTTATTTATCACACGTACATCCAAACAAGAACAATACAAAAAAAAGGGGACAGACACACACACACACCTCTCCAACCCACCAATAAGTGCCACCTCCAGAGTATTTGGCCCCAGACACGCGGACTCATAGACATCGAGACCCCTCCTACAGAATCGCCGGCTTCAGTCGTCAACCTCTGGTAACCTCTGAAGACCTACACTCAACATGGCCAGGTGGTTAAGGCATTGGACTAGCCAACTGAAGGTTGTGAGTTCAAGCCCCAGCCAAGGCAGCGTGCTGTGTCCTTGGGCAAGGTACTTAGCCACACACTGCTCCAGTCCACCCAGCTGAAAATGGGTACTGGAAAATTGCTGAGGGTTAACCTCACAATAGATTGGCGTCCTATCTGGGGGGGTGGGGGGAGTCTTAGTCACTTCACGTCACAGAAACTGGCATAAGCACCTGCCTGATGAGCCTATAAGGCTCCTTTCTTTGCACTGTAATTTATAGATGCATTGCCCTGTACTGCTGCCACAAAACACAAATTTTGTGCCGTTTGTCAGCGATAATAAACCTGATTCTGGTACTGCCTGTGTACGTGCTTTAGTGTGCCCAGGTGTATTCATGTGTCTGTGTGTCAGTATATGCATGTCCCACTGTGAGAGAGGCTGCAGACCTCTGATGAGAGGTTGAGCTGATTTTGATTAGCCTGGTATTAAATGGTTTATTCCAGTAAATAATTTTTAAATTATGAATTAATTTTATGTTGATATGAAAAGAGCACCACCAGCAGGCAGGCACTGTTCCTAGATCTATTAATTCTCATTGTTCAGCTTCAAAGAGCCCGTAGATCTTCAACAGGATTATTGATTTTGTTTTGTAGTCCTTCTATTTCGAACAGGATGATGTCGCGCTGGAGAACTTTGCAAAGTTTTTCCATGAGATGTCGGAGGCCGAGCGCCAGCAGGCGGAGAAACTCATCGAGTACCAGAAGCTACGGGGTGGGCAACTCCAGCTGCAGAGTATCGAGGTGAGCGCGGCGGGCAGTCACAAACTCGCCCTTCCCTGACCCGAGGGTGTCCACACGCCCACTTCTTCTGGGATTTTATTTCTGTTTTAGAGATGCGGTGTGGGACAGGCCCTTCCGGCCTAACTAACCCCACTGCCCAGCAACCGACCTGTTTAACACTAGTCTAATCGCAGGACAATTTAACCTACTAGCCAGCACGTCTTTGGAATGTGGGAGGTAACTGGAGCACCCAGAGGAAACCCACGTGAATCGGGGAGGATGTACCAACTCTTTACAGGCAACGTCAGAATTGAATTCCAAGCTCCGACGTCCCAAGCTGTAATTGAGTCACACTACTGTCACATCTCTGTTTTAGCATTCAAACTCAACTTTTCTTTAATGTCACAAAAGTGTCACTGGATCTATTTAAAACGGAGTTTGATAGATACTTATTAATAAGGGTGTCAAAGATTACAGGGAAAAAGGCTGGAGAATGAGGTTGAGAGGGAAAATAAATCAGTCATATTCGAATGGAGGAGTAGACGCAATCGGTCGAAGGGCTTAATTCTTCTTCTATGTCTTATAGACAAAATATCTCCCCAGGCTCAAACTAAATGTAACACCAAACCTCTTTTATAGTTACCTAGATTTGTCGTTGCATGGAGGGAGTCCATTCAGTCATCATGCCAGTGCTAGCTCTTAATGGAGCAACTTGGTTAATCCTATTCTCAATTTTTCCATGTATCCCCACCCTCTTCACAAGTGTCTGTTTGATGAAGGCCAGCTCTATTCGGAATGTAACACTCCAACTTAGCTGCACAACGGATCTCTGACACTCGGGGGCAAAAGGACGTCCTTCATACCCTCAATAAAACTTTTTACCCAGTGTTTTAAATCTGAGTCCATTGCTTCTTGAATAGTTAGAATGGGACATAGTTAGAACTTCTACCCGTCCTAAATTAACATTGTTAGGATGTGAACAGAAAAAATGTAACAAACAGGAGTTGCCAACCAGCTTCGGGAGTCTGCTCTATGCTTCAGTGAGAGAATGTCTGATCCAGTCTCGACCTGAACTGACCTTGGCCCGATCTGAACTTGGGCTGAATTCCATTTTCCTGCCTGGTCCCCACAATTCTCCATTCCCCCCAACCCCAGTGGTCCAAATATAGTTTCAGTAAGATAATGGCTGGTCTGTTCTTGGCCTGAGTTCCATTGTCCCCAGAACACTCTGGTCCATCTGTGATCCAAGTATAGTTTCTCCAGATCTTGGATGTACTCAAGCACTGCAAGGACACAATGGAGCTGGAAAGCTCACCTGGCCCCTCAGTACATCCCTGCCTTCAATTTGATCATGTTGTAGCTGCCCCAGGGCTCAACTGTTCTGTTAATTCTATTTTTAATATTATCCATCTTCTTTTTAAACATCTCAAACACAACGAAAGCAGGCTCTTTCCACTGAATTCACAAGACACTGACGCTGGAAATCCAGAGCAGCGCACACACACACAAAGCCTCAGCAAGTTAGGCAGCGTCTATGGAAATGAAGATAGCTGACATTTCGGGCTGAGACCCATCAGGACCAAGATGGAAGGGGGGAGATGCCAGAATATAAAGGTGGGGGGGGTGAGGGGAAGGAGGCTAGCTGGAAGGTGATAGGTGAAGCCAGGTGTGGGGGAAAGGTTAAGGACGGGGGAAGAAGGAATCTGATAGGAGAGGAGAGTGGACTATGGGGGAAAGGGGAGGAGGAGGGGACCCAGGGGGAAGTGATAGGCAGGTGAGAAGAGATAAAAGGTCAGAGTGGGGAATAGAGGAAGCGTGCTGGGGGCAATTTGTTTACTGGAAGGAGAAATCAATACTTATGCCATCAGGTTGGAGGCTACACTAAAGTTGGGTGAGATTACAAGAAGAGGTTAAAGGTGAAGGGTGAAATATCTAAGGGGAACCTGAGGAGCAACTTCTTCATTCAGAGGATGGTGCAAGTGTGAAATGGGCTGCCAGTGGAAGCGGAGTATGTGGTTCCAATTGCAACAATTAAGAGAAGTTTGGACAAGTACATAGATGGTTTGAGGTATGGAGGGTGCAGTCCAGCTGGGACTAGATGGGCTGAAGGGCCTGTTTCTGAGCTGTGGTGCTCTATAAGTATCTCATAAGCTCCTGATCTCCCAGGATTTTCACACACAACAGTCTCTAGAGTTTACAGAGAGTGGTGTGAAAAACATAAGAAAATCCAGTGACCGGCAATTCTGTGGGGGAAAACACCTCGTTGATGAGAGGGATTCAGAGGAGAATGGCCAGGCTGGTTCAATCTGACAGGAAGGCAGTAGTAACTCAATCACGTTTTTCAGCTGTGGTGTGTAGCATAACACGTCGAACCTTGAAGTGGATGGGCTACAGCAGAAGAACCATACACTCAGTGACCACTTTATAGCAGGAACCCAAGGGACTCTTGGAAGAGGAAGCATGATCCAGCCTTCCTCAGCAAGCCTTCCCTAAAGCAAAGTAGATGTACCTGCAGTGTCATGAAGATCCAAGGATTGAATGGAGGTAGTGAAAGGCAAGGAGCTCCCTAGATCGTGATACTGCAGTACAGGACCTCATGGTAGCATAACGTTCAATTCCAATGTTATCTCTAAGGACTCCATGGAATACGTGGGTTTCCTCCAGGTGCTCTGGTTTCCTCCCATAGTCCAAAGATGCACCTGTCAGAAGATTAATTGGTCAGTGTAAATTGTCCCATGATCAGGCAAGGGTTAAATCCGGGGTTACTGAGCAGTGCAACACAAAGGGCCAGGAGGACCTATTCTGCACTGTATCACAATAAACAAACATACAGGTCTATCTTAATTGGGGATTTGCCTGCAAAAAACAAAGGGGACAGGCCAGTCTGAGGTGTAATCCTGGATTTTGCCACTTACTCACACAGAATCCGGCCAAGAGCAAGTGGAGGAATGGGCTGGAAGCCACACAGGATGCTCTCGACCTACAGAGGAACATCAACAAGTCTCTCCTTGACCTGCACCAGACGGCGTCCAATAAGGAGGATCCTCAGGTATCTGTGCCCTATGGAGGGGTCTCCCTGGCAGTGGAGAGCCTGGTCAATGATTGTTGTTTTGATCCCTGTGGTGCATCGGGTGGCATTTTTTTTTACCATTTTTTTTTACAACGATGAGTTTCTAGATGAATGGATGGAAAGCGTGCAAGGAGCCAGCCAGATTCGAACCTGGGTCCATTCACCTTGAAGTCCAGTGCTAATGCCACTACACCAGCAGCTGTCTGCCATCATCAATGATGTAGGAAGAAAGGAAATCCTAGGAATTATTGGTGCAGCCAGGTTGCCATCCACATGAGAGATCAGGATTCTTGGGCACAAGAAAAAAAGAGTAAATTACATCTTTACCACAACCTCAGAATACAAGGACACCCCTTTGAAATAGAGATGAGGAGGAATTTCTTTAGCAGAGGGTGGTAAATCTCTGGAATTCATTGCCATAGGCGGATGTGAACACAAGTCATGGCGTGTACTTAAAGCATAGGTTGATAGGTTCTTGATTAGTCAGGGTGTCAAAGGTTACAGGGAGAAGGAGGAGAATGGGGTTGAGAGGGATAATAAATCAGCCATGATGGAATGGCAGAGCAGACTTGATTGGCTGAATGGCCTAATTCTTTTGAAGGTTGAAAAAAAAGTTACTAGAGTAAGCATCAGATCTATAGAAAACAAGTCTGGAGAATTAATAATGGAAGGTTAGGTGAAAGCTGGATTTAACAGGTATTTAGCTCCATTCACTGATTCATTGGCCAGATCGACACCTAGGGTGTTGCATTCCCTTGGCTGTGGTGAGGATTCGGCCAAGGCTGAGGCCACAGGGTCGCCCAGGGGAGAAGACAGCCAGATGGTGCACACTCGGTGCTACTCTCCAGTGTTTGCTCGATGGAAGAACAAGCTGGACCATCAGTCTAGTCATACCAAATCAAACTAGTCACATCTGCCTGCACATGATCCATATCCATCTGTTCACAGGATATTCGTGTGTTGATCTAAAAACCACCTGGCCATAAGGCGGTGGACAGCCACTGCAGGAGGAGGATTCTATACATATAGGTAGGTTCCCTGAACAGAGGGAACACCATCTGGCAGAATGCCTCGCTGCCAGGCCTCACCAACAGGCACCAACACCTGGCCCTCCCAGTCAGATCTTCCCTGCTTGCCTGGAGCATCACTCCCACTGTGGGACTGTAGCGGGGGAGAGATAGTGGCTCTCCTCTTAGCAGACTGGGGGTTTGTGAAGAGAGTGTAGAGAAAGATGCAAGGGCCTGTGTGAAGGTTCACCCCAAGCAACTGCCTGACAGAGCACTCATCGCAGAAATACTGTTTTGCTTGGCCACATTCATGTATGGTCAAATGACACTTAAATTTAAAGTTGAACTTTAGAACTTGTGTGTGGTGGGTTAATATCTAAAAATAAGTGGAAACCCATTTCAAGCAGAGATGAACTGAAAATTTCCCCATGAGGATGTGATTTCTTGGAACTCACTTCTCCCAGAGTGGTGGAAGCTAAGACTTCAAATGGTTTTGTTTAGGAGGTAGATAGATATTTAACACATGGCTTGGGGCACCGGAGTTCAGAGTCCAATCCCGGTGTCCTCTGTAAGGAGTCTCTGTACGCCCTCTCTGTGGAATGCGATGAAATAACTGGTTCTTTGAGTCTCAACAGTAGAGGCCTGGACACGCAGTTTTAATAATAAGGAATTCATTTACAAGGGGAAGTCGGGTCAACACAAGCAACTACAATACACAGGAAGCGGTGTGGGGACAGGGTACGGTTACACATACAAAGAACAAGGGAAAAGCACTACAACAGCTATCCCCCTTGACCTCGGATAGCTTCGGCTCCCTTACCAGGACAAATGATAGACCTTCCCAAACATAAATCAATGCACTTACCTTCAATGAGGTGGTCTGTAAGAGAGACCAAGCCAGGCGCATGTCTCACCTTTTATAGCATGGGGCTGGGTGAGATAATCCAATTAAGGTGACAATGATTTAGATGTGCATTGATTAGTTGGGAGGGACCAAATGTTGATTGGCATGTGGTGTGTCCTCCAACCAGCCAGGTGGCAGTGCATCTGTCACATGGCCAGTATCTCTGGATACAACAGCCTCTCTAGGTGCTCTGGTTTTCTTCCACAGTACAGAGTAGGTTAATGGGTCGTTGTAAGTTGTCCCGTGATTATGTCGGGGTTGTCAGAGGTTGCTGTGCGGTGTGGCTCAAAGGGCCAGAAAGGCCTATTCTGCGCGGTATCCTAAAATAACTACAAATAAACTGAGTGACCTTCCTCTGCTTATTTTGTTCACCTGACCCATATGCACCATACTGTTCCACT
This sequence comes from Hypanus sabinus, assembly GCF_030144855.1. Classification (NCBI taxonomy): domain Eukaryota; kingdom Metazoa; phylum Chordata; class Chondrichthyes; order Myliobatiformes; family Dasyatidae; genus Hypanus; species Hypanus sabinus. The sequence continues at coordinate 5,732,474 of NC_082734.1, forward strand.
AAACGTCACAGATACTAGTCACCACCCCCCCCCCCCCCCAGACTCTGTCAGATTGATTTTGTCACGTGGAAGTGAAAAGCCGTTTAAAATTTTATTTTTCAGCTGTGCAGCTTCCTCGAGACCAACTTCTTGAACAGCAATGTGGAATTCATGAAGAAGCTGGGAGATCACGTGACAAGCCTGAAGGGGCTGACTGCGGGCCGCGCCAGCGGAATGGGTGAATACCTGTTTGACAAGCACACACTGGGTGAAGGGACTTGATGTGGGATGAAGCAGCCTCTGTCCACCCACCGCACTCCCCTCCCTGTGTGCTGCCATGGAAACCGAAGTACTTTACACTGAATGTTAAAGTAATTGTTTCAGAAATAACTCTACTATTATTAGCATAATAAATGTTTCCAGAAAAAACATGGTCATTTGGTGATACACATACTTTTTAGTCATAGTCACAGAGCACTACAGCACAGAAAAAGGCCCTTCAGCCCATCTAGTCTGTGCTGGACTGTTACTCTGCCTCGTCCCATCGATCCATACTACCCCCCTCCCAGGGCACCACTGCTCAATACAAGAGGAAGTGGCTTTAAGGTAAGGGGTGGGAAGTTCAAGGGGGATATTAGAGGAAGGTTTTTTACTCAGAGAGTGGTTGGTGCGTGGAATGCACTGCCTGAGTCAGTGGTGGAGGCAGATACACTAGTGAAATTTAAGAGACTACTAGACAGATATATGGAGGAATTTAAGGTGGGGGGTTCTATGGGAGGCAGGGTTTAAGGGTCGGCACAACATTGTGGGCTGAAGGGCCTGTATTGTGCTGTACTATTCTATGTTCTATGTACTTATCCAAACCTCTATTTTAAATGTTGTAATCAAATCCACGTCCACTACTGCAGACATCTAGTTCCAGACTCGTACCACCCTCTGAATTTAACGCGTTCCCTCTCTGGTTCAGTTTAAGTATTTCACCTTTCACCCTTAACCTATATCCTTTAGTTCTTTTCTCACCCAACCTCAGCAGAAAAAGCCTGCTTGCATTTAACGTATCTATATCAAATCTCACCTCATTCTCCAATGTCCCAGGGAATAAAGCCCTAACCTATTCAAACTTTCCCTCAAGTCCTGGCAGCATCCTTACAGATTTTCTCTGTACTCCTTGAATCTTACTGCTATCTTTCCTGTAGGTACGTGACCAGAAGTGTACAGAATACCCCAAATTTGACCTCACCATTTTCTTTTACAACTACAATATAAAATCCCAAATCTTGTACTGAATACCCTGATTTATGCAAACCAATGAGCCAAAAGATTTCTCTGTGACCCTATGTACACTTTCAAAGAATTGTAGATCTGTAGTCCCTGATCCCTTTGTTCTACTCTACTCCTCAGTCCATTAATTTTTTTTGGTGTTCTTAAATCTTAGTTTTAAACCTATTTCCTAAGCTGGAGTCTACAGGTCCCTTGGTTAATGGTAGGGGCCCATGGCATAAAAAAGGTTGGGAACCCCTGACTGGCAGGGTATTGGGGACTGGCTCTTGTGCTGGGGGGGGGGGGGGGTGGGCAACGTGGTAGCATTGCGGTTAGCGTGAAGCTATTACAGCTCAGGATGATGGAGTCTAGAGTTCAATCCTGGCAAGTTTGTATGTCCTGTCCAAGAAATCTGTGGTTGTTTTTCCGGGGGCTCTGGTTTCCTCCCACAGTCCAAAGACATACAGGTTGGTAGGTTAATTGGCCAGTGTAAATTGTCCCGTGATTAGGCCAGGGTTAAGTTGGTGGCTACTAGGCGGTGCAACTCATTGGCTGGAAGGGCCTATTCAGCACTGTATCACTAAATAAATACATACATGCATACAGACATAAATAAGTTAATAAATGGTTAAGGCAGAAACCCTAAACTGCAACTGAAAAGGACGTAGGTTGCGTCCTGCACAGCTGCAGGCCTGGAGGTGGAAGGTGACCTTTCTTTACCAACATGAGCTCAAATGCTCAAACAACCTATATTAGTGTCATAAGCATATGGCACTGTTGTAGACTCAGTGGCCATTTTATTAGGTACGCCTGAACACTTGCTCGTTAATGCAAATTTCTAATCAGCCAATCATGCGGCAGCAACTCAGTGCATGAAAGCATGCGGGCATGGTCAAGAGGTTCGGATATTTTTCAGACCCAACATCAGAATGAGGGAATAATGTGATCTAAGTGACTTTGACTGTGGATTGATTGTTGGTGCCTGATTGGGGGGTGTTGGAGTATTTCAGAGAGGTCAAAGGTGCGATGTTTGCGAATGCGAGCCTGACAGAGGCTGGAAGCCGAAGAAGATGGCCTGGCCTAGGTTTGGAGGAATGTGTGAGTGCTTGCGTGGATGGAAGAGAGGAAAGTGTTATTTGTAGTGTTCTCTGGTGCTCTGCCGAGCTTTGTGGGCATGCTGGCACGGAATGTGTGAAATGGTAGCAGTACAGCCCAATGTATAAATTACACTGTAAATTAGAAACAGAAGTATCTATATAATTAGCAAATAAATAAATAAGTAGTCCAAAAAAGAGCAAAACAACGCTGCTTACTGAAGAACCAATGGCTGTAACTGTACATTTTAGCTGTAGTCACATGGTGTGAGCAGAATCATCTGCAGCTTAATGTGAAAAAGAGTAAGGAGCTGGTGGTGGACCTGAGGAGGGCTAAGGCACCAGTGACCCCTGTTTCCATCCAAGGGGTCAGTGTGGACATCGTCGAGGATTACAAATACCTGGGGGTACAAATTGACAATAAACTGGACTGTTCAAAGAACACTGAGGCTGTCTACAAGAAGGGTCAGAGCCACCTCTATTTCCTGAGGAGACTGAGGTCCTTTAACATCTGCTGGACATCTGAGGATGTTCTACGAGGCTGTGGTGGCCAGAGCTATCATGTTTGCTGTTGTGTGCTGGGGCAGCAGGCTGAGGGTAGCAGACACCAACAGAATCAACAAACTCATTCGTAAGGCCAGTGATGTTGTGGGGGTGGAACTGGACTCTCTGACAGTGGTGTCTGAAAAGAGGATGCTGTCCAAGTTGCATGCCATCATGGACAAAGTCTCCCATCCATTCCATAATGTACTGGTTAGGCACAGGAGTACATTCAGTCAGAGACTCATTCCACAGAGATGCAACACTGAGCGTCATAGGAAGTCATTCCTGCCTGAGGCCATCAAACTTTACAACTCCTCCCTCAGAGTGTCAGACACCCTGAGCCAATAGGCTGGTCCTGGACTTATTTCCACTTGGCATGATTAACTTATTATTATTTAATTATTTATGATTTTATATTGCTATATTTCTACACTATTCTTGGTTAGTGCAACTGTAACAAAACCCAATTTCCCTTGGAATCAATAAAGTATGTCTGTCTGTCTGTCTAGTAACCTTTCTAGAAGCTGAAGGGCAGGACCTCCAGGGTAACAATCTCAGGATTGCTACCTGTGCCATGTGCAAATGAGGCAAGGAACAGAAGGATTATACAGATTAATACGGAGCTGAGAGGATGGTGCAGGAGGGAGGGCTTCAGGTTTTTAGATAATTGGGCTTTGTTCCAGGGAAGGTGGGATCTGTTCTGACGGGACGGTTTACACCTGAACTGGAGCGGTACTAACATTCTTGCAGGAAAGTTTGCTAGTGCTTCTCGTGGGGGGGGGGGGGGGGTTTAAACTAAATTTGCAGGGGGCAGGGATCCAGAGTGCGAGAGAAGATAGTGAGATGAAGAATAAAGGACAGGTGGGGACTACACGGTTCCGGAATATTAAGTGTGTAGTAGAGAAAGGTGAGGTGGAACAAGTGATAAGGAGGACACACGTACAGAGGGATGGTTTGACGGAACATGGAGTTAAATGTGCAGAAAGAATAAGTAAATTTAGGAAGGACAACAAAATTCAAGGGGCTTATAGCCCAATGGGAGTTTGGGGAGCTGGGTTAAGCACAATAGGCAGTGATTTAAACAGAGAGAGAAGAAATGGGATAAAAATTCTATATCTGAATGCACGAAGTGTCAGAAATAAGGCAGATGAGCTTGAAGCTCAGGTGCGAATGGGTAACTATGAAGTTGTTGAGATAATGGAGACATGGCTGCAGGGAGATCAGACCTGGGAAATGAATGTACAAGGGTATACATGCTATCATAGGGACAGAAATGTGGGCAGAGGGGGTGGGGTGACCCTGTTGGTGAGGAATGAGATTCAGATTGCAAGGGCGGACATAGGATCAGGAGAAGCAGAGTCTGTGTGGATAGAACTGAAGAACAGTAAGGGCAAAAAGACCCTAATGGATGTTGTCTACAGGCCACCAAATAGTGGCATGGATATTGGGTGCAAGTTGAATAGGGAGTTAACATTGGCATGTGGCAAAGGTAATGTCGCAGTAGTTATGGGGGATTTCAACATGCAGGTGAACTGGGAGAATCAGGTTGGTGCAGGACCCCAGGATAGGGAGTTTGTAGAGTGCCTAAGGGATGCATTCTTGGAACAGCTTGTACGAGAGCTGACCAGGGACAAGGCTATTTGGATTTAGTGTTGTGTAATGAACAGGATTTGATAAGCGATCTTGAAATAAAGGAGCCATTAGGAGGTAGTGACCATAATATGATAAGTTTTTATCTGGGATAAGGGCAGATCGGAGGTGTTAGTGTTGCAGTTGAACAAAGGAGACTATGGAGCCATGAGGGAGGAGCTGGCCAAAGTTAAATGGATGGATATCCTAGCAGAAAAGGCAGTGGAACAGCAATGGCAGGTATTCTTGGGAATAATGCACAAGGTGCAAAATCAGTCCATCCCCCGGAGAAGGAAGGATTCAAAGGGGGGAAAGGGGCCACAGTGGTTGACAAAGGAAGTCAGAGATTGCACAGCATTAAAAAAAAGGAAGTATGACAGAGCTAAGGTGAGTGGGAGGACAGATGATTGGGAAACTTTTAAGGAACAACAGAACTTAACTAAAAAGACAATACATGGAGAAAAAATGAGGTACGAACGCAAGCTAGCCAGGAATATAAAGGAGGATAGCAAAAGCTTTTTTAGTATGTGGAGAGAAAGAAGATAATTAAGAACGATGTTGGACCCTTGAAGAATGAATTGGGTGAAATTGTTATGGGAAACAGAGAAATGGCAGAAGAAGTTAATAAGTACTTTAGATCTGTCTTCACTAGGGAAGATACAAGCAATCTCCCAGATGTATGGATGGGCCAAGGACATAGGGTAACAGAGGATTTGAAACAGATTGACATTAGGAAGGAAACGGTGATGGGTAGACTGATGGGACTGAAGGCTGACAAATCCCCAGGTCCAGATGGTCTGCATCCTAGGGTACTAAAGGAGGTGGCCCTGGAAATTGTGGATGCATTGGTAATCATTTTCCAATGTTCCTTAGGTTCAGGATCAGTTCCTGAGGATTGGAGAATGGCTAATGTTATCCCACTTTTTAAGAAAGGAGGGAGGGAGAAAACAGAGAACTATCGTCCTGTCAGCCTAACATCCGTAGTGGGGAAGATGCTAGAGTCCATTATTAAAGACGAAATAGTGGCATATCTAGATAGCAGTGATAGGATTGGGCCGAACTAGCATGGATTTACCAAGGGCAAATCGTGCTTGACTAATCTATTGGAGTTTTTCGAGGATGTAACCAGGAAGTTAGACAAGGGAGATCCAGTGGATGTAGTGTACCTCGATTTGATAAGGTCCCACATAGGAGATTGGTGGGTAAAATCAGAGATATTGACATGACAGCAAAGGGTAACGGCAGATTATTATCTGAACGGTGTAGAGTGAGGTAAGGGAGAAATACAAAGAGATCTACGAGTTCTTGTTCATCAGTCACTGAAGGTGAATGAGCAAGTGCAGCAGGCAGTGAAGAAGGCTAATGGAATGTTGGCCTTTATTACAAAGGGAATTGAGTACAAGAGCAAGGAAATCCTTTTGCATTTGTACTGGGCCCTGGTGAGACCACACCTGGAGTATTGTGTACAGTTTTGGTCTCCAGGGTTAAGGAAGGACATCCTGGCTGTAGAGGAAGTGAAGCGTAGATTTAATTCCTGGGATGTCTGGACTGTTTTACGCAGAGAGGTTAGAGAGACTGGGCTTGTACATGCTGGAATTAAGGAGATTGAGAGGGGATCTGATTGCAACTATAAAGGGGGGTTTCTTCTTTTTTCTTTGTTACTGTGTATGTAATCAAAAGGGCTTTGTTTTGTTAACTAATAGGAATGCTTCTTTGTTGCGAGAGAGTGCTGGAAGCTTGTTTGGGTTAAAATTTACTGATAATGAGAATGGTATTCCTTTGTAAACCAAATGGGGATTAATGTTCTTTCTTCTGAGTCTGTAAGCTTTTGTTGACAGGCTTTTGGGCAGATCGGCGCGAGGGGGTTGAGAGAGAGGACACAATGCTGTAAACTGGGCGAGGAACGGACCCCAAGCGGGGGTCCGAGGCCAGGAGGTACTCTGAGGAGGGGGGGGGGGATGAAGCTAGATGTGCTTGGTTGACCACTCGGAGGGTCCTGAGCTGTGAGTCGAGGAGTTCGGAGGGGATCGAATCGTGGCCAGAAGACTTCAGTAATTGAGCTCCAACGGTTGTGCACGAAGTGGTTTGGACTTTGATAAGTTTGGTGCCTTTTCTTTATTTTTTCTCTTCACATATGCTGTATCGTTATTAATCACTTAGTTATAGTAACCTTTATAAATGGTACTCATTTAATCGCTTATGGTGTACTGTCTGTTCTTAGGCGAGGCGGGGACATCACACAGCATCCACACTAGCTGATTACCCAGTTTGGCGGGGCCGAAGGCTGCTCCCCCTAGATGAGAACGAGCTGAGCGAGCCTGAGGTGACCCAGGAGGTTACATTGTGGGGGCTCGTCCGGGATTGATTTCTGTGGAAGCTGTGTGATCACCCTCTTTAAATTGTGTCTGCGGCGAAGAGCTGGTGTGCCTTTGTAGGTGTGCGATTGCTGGTTATCACTGCGTGTGTGTTGGGTGGGGTGGCTGCTGTTAGTAGCCTGGAGGTCGTTGTTCGAGTTCCAACTAGTGCTGACGAAATGGTGGTGGGTCCATGGGTTGTCCGTACTGTTTGGAGAGTGAGGACTGACAGGTTGGGATGTTTCAGCAGTGGTAGGCTTCACCCGGTTGTTGAAATAATGTCCAGCCCTAAAGGGGCGGAAGCGTGGGCGGAGCGGACCCCTCAGTTGTTGGGTGAGTGGCAGTGCTTGGCTGAGGAAAAGCGACAGGGACGGGTGGAACGTTTGAGTAGGCGGGCTGGTGACGTTGTTAGAACTGTCGGGCGCAATTACCTCGAAGTGACCGCTGCCAGTTCTGGGAAAGTGTGGGAAAATGAGTGTGGTTTGACTGGAAGTCAAATGCCGCAGCTGGGGAGCTTATCATATCCGTGGCAGGAGATTGGTGGAAAGTTTTTAGGGTATCCCTTTTGCCTAGGGGGGCAGGTAAATTGCTTGTGGTGCCAAGGGGATCTGTCAAGGGGATCAGTTGTTCCATTGATTCAAGAGGTGTCGGGAAACTTAGAGGAGGCCCAGTGGGGGAACGGCTTGGGGTCTCTGGGGGAGCACGCACCCAGCAATGTACCAACGAACTCCCGAAAGGAGCAGACCCTATTCCTGAAGGCTTAGAGGGACCAAGCGCACAGGTGTTGTTACGGATGGATGGAAGTCAAGTTAAAGCCATCCTCGGCACCGGGGCGTCAGTTAAGTTGCTGTACAGTTTGTTTTATAACCGTTATTGGAAGCACTTGCCCTTGACGACATTGAGGGCACTGGAGATTTGGGGTACCAGTGCCGTTGATTATCCAGACGACGGTTGTTGGTCAGTGAAAATGGAGTTCTTGGAGGCAAAAGTGGAGGTGACTGAGGTTCATGAATCATCAATGCTGATGTGTCCGGACACTGTTGAGACGGGCAGCATTTCTGTTCTAGAGAGAACCAATATCCTGCTGGTGTGCTTGGGGGCCTGCCCGGAGGAGGCGGATGAGCGCTGTTTGGAGGCAGTGTCGATGCACCCAGAGTTTCAAGCTGCTTGTGCGGACGTGTGTAGCAGCATTGGGCCAATACCGAATTCAAACAAGAGCCAGTGGTGGTACGGCCTGGGGGAAGTATCTGAGGGTGAGACCCTCTTAGTGGATGCTGCGAAATACCACGAGGGAGGGGAGTTGACTGCTGAAAACACCTCAGAGAGAGAGAGGCTGCGGTGACTGGCCCCTGAAGCCATGGAAGACTTAGGCAGCGTGTGTGTGGATTATATTGCGCTGAAGAGGCGCACTGTCAGTGACCAGAATATGGCCCTGAGGGCCGAAGAGGCGATGGCCTATCTGAGTGGTGCGATGTGGTTTAAGGTGCTGGATCTGAGGACTGGATGTTGCCAGATCCCGATGAGTGGGGCCGACAAGGAGAAGACGGCCATTATAAATTCCCTAGGAGTCTTCGGGTCCAAAAAGATGCCACAGGGCATATCTGGAGCCCTTGCAACCTTCCTGTGGGGCAGGTGGAAGACCATAGGGGATGTGGAGTTTTGGTGTATGTGGATGATCTCTTGGTATTTGGATTTGCCTCAGGAGAATATGAAGTGAGGTCGTTGCAGGAGCAGCTGAGAAGTACCGAGTTAAAGTGTTTTCTGGACACGTGCCAGGGCTGGCAAAGGTCGCAGCTCGTGAGTGACTGTCTCTACGGAATCAAGTTTGAAATAAAGACGGAGAGACTGGAGAAAGTGATCTGGAACCATTCGGAAGACTTTCAAGTTGGAGAGAATGAAGAAAGTTGTCTGACTGAGGGCAAGAGCAAACTGAGAACCTGGAGAGGGGAATTTGCGGAGGTGAAGAAATTACAGACAAAACTCAGAAGAGGGAAGCGGAAGCTTGAAGGGAACCTGAAGATGACCATCGACAGTTCAAATGAAGTGCAAAACCTGAAAGTTGATCTGGAAGTCATGAGGAAGAAAAAGCTGGAGAGAAGTGCAGTGAATACTGAACAGGAGGCTGAAGAGACTGCAGGAGCAGTGCAGGCCACGTGTTTCCGTTTGGAGAAGACCAAACAAGCTTCCAGCACTCTCTCGCAACAAAGAAGCATTCCTACTAGTTAACAAAACAAAGCCCTTTTGATTACATACACAGTAACAAAGAAAGAAGAAACCCCCCTTTTCACTCTCCCCCCACCAAAATAAAAGTCATGTCCTCATGACCATTAAATAACTCTCCACCTTTCCTGCCAACACACCGTAACCCAAGCACAAACAGTGACATCTCCTCCCCACACAGTGAACCTCACGCTCTGTTCCTCAGGCGCTACTTAGGCCAACCCTAACCCTAACCCCTAACCCTAACCGTTAGTTCCCTAACCCTTCTGAGACCTCCGTACCAATCGCAGAAATGAGGAAGAATACAGATTCAATGGATGATGTGCTGGATGTGTGGTACATGCTGCCTTTTGCTGACTTTCCCTCGATTGAGGAAGAGACCTTTGGCCCTTCTCCCATTGAGTCAGGTGTAGCGGGGAGGGTTAGCTGTGTGCAGTGTGGGGCATGAGTGAGAGGTTGAGAGAGGAGTTGGTAGTGGGCCCAAGGTATCCCCAGTTGTGTCCAAGCCTGAAGGGTTTAGGTGAGGGGGTACGGAGGTCTCAGAAGGGTTAGGGAACTCCCAGATAGTTGGCCTAAGTAGTGCCTGAGGAACAAAGCGTGAGGTTCACTGTGTGGGGAGGAGATGTCACTGTTTGTGCTTGGGTTACGGTGTGTTGGCAGGAAAGGTGGAGAGTTATTTAATAGTCATGAGGACATGACTTTTATTTTGGTGGGGGGAGAGTGTAAAGTGGGGTTTCTTCTTTCTTTGTTACTGTGTATGTAATCAAAAGGGCTTTGTTTTGTTAACTAGTAGGAATGCTTCTTTGTTGCGAGAGAGTGCTGGAAGCTTGTTTGGGTTAAAATTTACTGATAACGAGAATGGTATTCCTTTGTAAACCAAATGGGGATTAATGTTCTTTCTTCTGAGTCTGTAAGCTTTTGTTGACGGGCTTTTGGGCAGATCGGCGCGAGGGGGTTGAGAGAGAGGACGCAATGCTGTAAGCTGGGCGAGGAACGGACCCCAAGCGGGGGTCCGAGGCCAGGAGGTACTCCGAGGAGGGGGGATGAAGCTAGATGTGCTTGGTTGACCACTCGGAGGGTCCTGAGCTGCGAGTCGAGGAGCTCGGAGGGGATCAAATCATGGCCAGAAGACTTCAGTAATTGAGCTCCAACGGTTGTGCACGAAGTGGTTTGGACTTTGATAATTTGGCGCCTTTTCTTTATTTTTTCTCTTCACATATACTGTATCATTATTAATCACTTAGTTATAGTAACCTTTATAAATTGTACTCATTTAATCGCTTATGGTGTACTGTCTGTTTCTGGGTGAGGCAGGGACATCACACAGCATCCACACCAGCCGATTACCCAGTTTGGCGGGGCCGAACGCTGTTCCTCCTAGACGACAACGAGCTGAGCGAGCCTGAGGTGACCCAGGGGGTTACACAACATATAAGATTATTAAGGGATTGGACAAGATAGAGGCAGGAAATATGTTCCAGATGCTGGGAGAGTCCAGTACCAGAGGGCATGTTTTGAGATTAAGGGGTAGGTCATTTAGGGCAGAGTTAAGGAAAAACTTCTTCTCCTAGAGAGTTGTGGGGGTCTGGAATGCATTGCCTCAGAAGGCAGTGGAGGCCAATTCTCTGGATGCTTTCAAGAAGGAGCTAGATAGGTATCTTATGGATAGGGGAATCAAGGGATATGGGGACAAGGCAGGAACCGGGTATTGATAGTAGATGATCAGCCATGATCTCAGAACGGCGGTGCAGGGTCAAAGGGCCGAATGGTCTACTTCTGCACCTATTGTCTGTTGTCTATTAACTGAGAACATTCGATGATTCCCTTCTGAGCTGCACATGAGGAGTCGCCACTCTCCGGCGCCATCACCGGAAAGGAATAAACTGCTGGGTTAGAGATTAGATATTTGCATTAATGAGCGGGTGTACAGGTATACCGCTGAGTTAGGTGGGGAGAATGGGGAAGGGGATGCAATTCCTCTGTTGGGACTCGATGGTCCGAATTCAAGTTTCGAGATTCAAGATTGTTTGTTGTCATTCTACAGCGCACAAGGGTAAAGGAGAACAAAACGATTGTTACTCTGGATTCAATGCAGCACAAAAAAACCCCACAATAAACATAAAGAATACAAACAAACAACATCACAATAAATACTGTATAACTACAAGACCTATGTTTATAAGAGTGAAGGGGGAAAAGTTTAAAGGGAACATTAGGGAGGGCTTCTTCACACAGAGAGTGGTGGGAGTGTGGAATGAGCTGCCAGATGAAGTGGAAAATGCGGGCTCACTTTTAACATTTAAGGAAAACTTGGACAGGTACATGGATGAGAGGTGTGTGGAGGGATATGGGTCGGGTGCAGGTCAGTGGGATTAGGCGGAAAAATGGTTCGGCACAGCCAAGAAGGGCCAAAAGGCCTGTTTCTGTGCTGTAAAGTTCTATGGTTCTATCCTATAAAACACCATGTACAATTCACTGTTAGAGACAGCGACTGTATGTACATTCAAAGATACAAAGTGCATTTGTTATTAAGTATGTATGCAGTGTACAACACTGAGATTTGTCTTCCCGCAGACAGCCACGTAACAAAGAAACACCGTGGAACCCGTTCAAAGAAAAACATCAACTCCCCCCCCCCCTCACCACCACAAGCAAAAAGAAAGAAATTGTGCAAGTGGTAAAGAAAAGCAAGTGAAAATCACAGAATAGAAAGTGTCGGCATATTGAGTTCAGCTCCGTTCCAGTTCAATGTTGCGTTGCTTTGTTTGTTATCTGCAGGCCACCCCAATCAAAATCACCCAAAATAGCAATGAGAAAAGCCAGAAACACATCATAACATGAACTACAGAACAACTAAAAAACAACTTTGATTAAACCTTGCCCGAGACCCAAGACTCTGCCAGCATCGAGGGAGAGAGAGACCATTCAAATAGCGGGACTCTCCTCCGGCAGCAGTGAGTGAGACACCAGCTGCAAGCTGCCATCTTCCTCCGGTGTCAGCGAGCGAGAGGCTGGTAGATACTGCTGAGCACCTGCTCGCCTTCAACTTTTGCCTCAGCCTCGATGATTTCAGTCTTCCTTGACAATTTCACCAGAACAATCGGTGAGAAATAGAGTCAATCATGGGCTCCAGGCTTCTTGGCCTCAAGGCCACACGCCTCACCAAGCACCCTTGGAGACAGTGCTAGAGTGCTCATTTTGTGTGTGCTGTTGCAGATTTCCTCGTGTATGTTTCTGAATCTGGTGGCTCCTGTGTGCAGGCTGTGTTGCCTCCTCCCTGATTACATTCTGCGTCACAATCAGTCAGATAAAAGTGGACATCACTACCAGTAAGGGGTGTGGAAACAGTCAGGGCTTTCAGTACAGAGTCAGATGGGGAAAAGGGCTTGCATTGGGAAACAGGAAGTGGGTTGCTGCAACAATTTGATCACGTCATTGTGATGTCGTCAGGCCAACAGCAACATGTCCTGATGTGTTCAGACTGAGCTTTCAAAATGGGAATTCACCTGAACTGTGAAAGACTGGTTTCTAACTTGCTGGAGGAATGCCATGTGTTATTTATAGAGATACAGTGTGTAATAGGCCCTTCCAGCCCTTCAAGACATGCAACCCAACAACGTGGGAGGGTGTTCACCCGGAAACAAAGCAATGATGGTGATCTTGTTGTATAAGCACAGCATTAAGCAGTTCAGTGATGATATGTTCTAACATAAACCCATGCCAGGTTTGTCTTTATTAAGAACAAACATAACAGGTTCCAGGCCATAATGACACAGTAGATTCCAAACTGAAAATATTTCCCATCCAGTCCTCAAAGAGTGATCATAAGTGGAGAGAGAGTGAGCAATTTCAAGTTCCCAGGTGTCAATATCACTGAGGACCTAACCTGACCCCAACACATTGATGCAGCTATAAAGAAGGCAAGACAGCGGCTATCTTTCAACAGGAGTTTGAGAAGATTTGGTTTGTCACCTAAAACACTCGGAAATTTCTCCAGGTGCGCCGTAGAGAGCGTTCTGACTGACCGCATCACCGTCTAGTATGGGAAGGGGAGGGGCTACTGCACGGGATCAAAGTAAGTTGCAGAAAGTTGTAAAATTTGTCAGCTTCATCATGGGCACTACCCCCTGAAGTATCCAAGACATCTTCAAGGAGCGATGCCTCGGGAAAGTGGCTTCCATTATCAAGGACCCCCACCACCCAGGACGTGTCCTCTTCTCATTGCTACCATCAGGAAGGAGGTACAGGAGCCTGAAGGCACACACTCAATGATTCAGGAACAGCTTCTCCCCCTCTGCTGCCTGATTTCTGAATGGACAATGAATCCATCAACTCTACCTCACTACTTTTTTTTATTTATTTCTGCTTCTTGCACGGCTTAACTACTTAATATGCATTCATTTACTTACTGTAATTTAGTTTTTTCTGTATTTATCATGTATTGCATTGTACTGCTGCAGTAAAGATAAAAAAATTTCACGACTTATGCCGGTGGTATTAAACCTGATTCTGATTCTGATTCCTAACCTCTCCGTTCAGGGAAAGGGTTCTTCACAAGCAACTGAGAACAAGGAAGGTACAATGACTCAAATACTGGAATCAGACTTTGTGGCAGAACATCTGAGCTGGACAAACGTGATATGTAGTTAAGAATATAACAACATAAGAAATAGGAGCAGGGGTAGGCCATCCGGCCCTTCGAGCCTACCCCCGGCATTCAATAAGATCATGGCTGATCTGTCTGTAAGCTCAGCTCCATCTACCTGCCTTTTCCCCATAATCCTTAATTCCCTTACTATGTAAAAACCTACTTAACTGTATCTTAAATATATTTAGTGAGGAAGCCTCAACTGCTTCCCTGGGCAAAGAATTCCAGAGATTCACCACTCTTTGGGAAGAACAGTTTCTCCTCATCTCCGTCCTGAATCTTCTCCCCTGAATCTTGAGGCAATGTCCCCTAGTTTTAGTCTCACCTACAAATGGAAACAACTTTCCTACTTCTAACTTAACTATTCCTTTCAAAAGTTAATGGGCAATACCACATTGTATTTCAGATAATCAGGAGTTTGAGGCACATTTAGATTTAGGAATATGCTCTTTCAGCTCCCCTTGCAGAACAAATGCATCTCCTAAGACGGCAGGCCGAGATAGCTGAGCTTGATGTCTGCTGGCACTCCCTGTGGGAAGTATTCCCTCCCATCTTCCACTGAACCCTCGGCGACAGGACACACTGGACAGAGAGCTTCACTCCACACTCTGGTGAGCCCAGTTGCCCGCTTTCATCTGAATTCCGTTAAAGCAGGGGTTCCCAACCTTTTTTATGCCATTAACTGGTTTGGAACCCCTGCACTTGGGGATTATCCGTAATTCTATAGAAGCAGATTAGAAGTTGTCCTTAAACCTGGCAACACGTCACTTCAGGCTTTTGTATCTTCCACCCGATGGGAGGGGGTAAAGAGAAAATGTCTGGGTGGGTGGGGTTTTTGATTATATTGGGTGCTTCACAAAGGCAACAAGAAATGTAGACAGTCAACCGAGAGAGAGCAGTGATGTGATGTGCTGAGTTAAGTCCACAGCACTCTGCAGTTTCTTCAGATCACGGCTAGAGCAGTCGCTATCTCAAGTCACAATCCATCTGAATAGATGATCACGTATTAGTATTGGTAAGGATGAATGGGTACATGCCAGATTTCACTAGACTCCTGAGGAAGTAGAGCTACTGGTGAGTGTTCTTAACCATGACATCTATGTGGTTAGATTAGGACCTGATGCTCTCAAACTTCTCGACATCAGCACAGTTGACATAAATAGGAACACGTGCACCTCCCCTTTCCTGAAATCAACGACCAGCGTTTTTTGGATTTTTTGGTCCCTTGACCTCGCTATCTTTAAGAGCTCTATCTAACTCTTTCTTGAAAGCATCCAGAGAGTTGGCCTCCACTGTCTTCTGAGGCAGAGCATCCCATAGATCCACAACTCTCTGGGTGAAAAAGGTTTTCCTCAACTCCATTCTAAATGGCCTACCCCTTATTCTGAAACTGTGGCCTCTGGTTCTGGACTCCCCCAACATCGGGAACATGTTTCCTGCCTCTAGCGTGTCCAATCCCTTAATAATCTTATACGTTTCAATCAGATCCCCTCTCATCCTTCTAAATTCCAGTGTATTCAAGCCCAGTCGCTCCAATCTTTCAACATATGACATGCCCACCATCCCGGGAATTAACCTCGTGAACCTACACTGCACTCCCTCAATAACAAAAATATCCCTCCTCAAATTTGGAGACCAAAACTGAACACAATACTCCAGGTGTGGTCTCACCAGGGCCCTGTACAACTGCAGAAGGAACTCTTTGCTCCTATACTCAACTCCCCTTGTTATGAAGGCCAACTTAGCTTTTACAATAGCTCTATATTTGATGGTAGAGTTTGTCATTGAAATGTCAGTTAAAATCGACACCTGTACCCAGCTGGAAGCCCGAAAAGAGTTTATTCATCAAAGAGTAAACCATCTACTTGCTGTCTCAATCCTGTCCCTACCATACTTTTTTAAGGTCTCTTTCAATAGAGTTGTCAATTCTGTTAGGAAAATTATTAACACTTGCCTTGAATTTGGAGTTTATCCAGATGCCTTCAAAACTGCGGCTATCCAACCCCTACTTAAAAAAGCCAAGAGTGAGCTACTAGCTAGCTACAGGCCCAGATCAAATTTTCCCTTCCTGGGCAAGATTTTTGAGGTCAATCAACTCAACAACATTCTGAATGAGAAAAATACCCTAGAAAAGTTTGTCAGGTTTTAGAACAAACCATAGCACAGAGACGGCCCTTACCAAAATTGTCAGTGACCTTAGGCTCGGCTCTGATGCCAACAGAATCTCACTTCCAATTCTCCTAGATCTAAGTGCTGCCTTCAACATAATTTACAAAACATCCTCCTAGATCACCTTGAGAACCGGACTGGCCTCTCTGGAAGTGCCCTCAATTGTTTTTGCTCATATACAGTATGTTAGAGAGAACATTTCTTCGTCTGTCTTGGAGACCAATTTTCTAAGAGATACAATGTGCCTTTTAGTGTTGCTCAGGGAAGCTGTCTTGGTCCCCTACTCTTCTCCTTATACATGCTCCCCTTAGGAGACATCATAAGAGAGCATAAACTTCATTTCCCCAGTTAGAGATGACACACAATTGTGTATCTCATGGTACCTTCTCTGACTTCGGGTAAGGCTGCAACAAACTAAAAGATGACCCATAATTTCCTAAAACTAACTGAAGATAAAACTGGAATATTGTTGGTTTGTCCCAAAGCCAAACCAAATAAACTCTGGATAAATTTGGGAACTTGGCCTCCCTTGTACAAACAGAAGTAACAAGCCTGGATGTTACCCTTGATTCAGATTTGAATTTTAAATCCCACGTAAAGAAAGTGACCTGAGCAATATTTCTACACTTAAGCAATATTGGAAAGGTACGTCTATTTTTGACACTTAATGATGTTGAAAATCTAATTCTTGCCTTTGTATCGAATAGACTAGATTACTGTAATGCACTTCGTACCAGTTTCCAAAGCTTCAACTCAACCAGAATGCTGCAGCTAGATTTGTAACTAAAACCAGGATGAGGGAACATATCACTCATCTCATACTAGTCACTCTGTTTTGGCTTCCTGTATCTTACAGAATTGATTTTAAAGTTATCTTAATTGTTTTTTAAAGCTTACAGTGCCCTGGGATCAGAATAAATCATTTTCATTTTATGATCCTGCTTGAGCTCTCGGGTCTTCTTCTGCCAGTCTTTAAAATTTAACCAATCTCCCTCAAAAGATGGTTGGCAGGTCAGCTTTTTTAAACTACAATCTGAAACTGTGAATTCAATACCCAAAAATACAAGGGATGTAGACTCAGTAGACATTCTCAAATGCCAGCTTTAAAAACTATTTACTCTATTTAACTTTGCTTTTAACTAACACCTTTTTTGTCTTTTATTTTCACATTTGCACCTTATCCCGTTGTAATGCACTTTGAACTATGTTTTCTGTATGAAATGCGCTCTGTAAGTAAGTTATTACTATTATTAAACACATCCAAGAGGACCACAACCTTGTCGTAGGGTTTGGAGACTTGTGCGCCTCAATGACTTGGAGAGCTATGTTGGCTGGAGACAGGGCTTTATGCTTTGGCTCTTGGTGGGGTCACCCATGCCAAACAGGTCAAAGGGTAGAGGCCAGACTAAGATTGGTCCACCGGGCCTCCAGGTTCGGGGGTTCAGCTCAGAGCTAACAGCCTTGACTGGTAAAACAAAATAGTTAGGGAAACAGCAAAGAAGAATCCTTCTACATCTGAGTGCGACAATATTCCTGAGTCTCCGCCTGGGACTTGCATGACTGACAGTGGCGAAAACCGAGAGGAAGCTACTGTCTCGATGAAGGGAGCCCTGAACGCCACCAGAGACGTAGGACCTCCTTTGCTGCCCTAAATGCTAGCGACGTAACGGGCAGTAATAAGTATTAATTATTAACCAATGTGCACAAGACAAATTACGGAAATACAAAGAAAATAATGATAATACTGAGAACACGAGTTGTAGAGTGTTTGTGGAAGTTGGCACAGCAAGTAGACAGACAGGCTGAGTCAGGATCTGGTGCCATTTTATCAGGAGGACCAGAGAGTCAATGCACTGACTACAGAAGGCTGCCTCACACTCACAGGTTTTCACTGCTGCCAAAACAACATCAGCACAGACTGTTTGTTACATTGAATCGAGGTCACCAATGAGTCACTGGAGACAACTCCGGTCAACAGTGACTGTGCAGTTTTTTGTGTGGGTCTGGGTTACCACCGACCAGTGTTCTGAAGACATACTGCTATCTGAGGTTTTCCATCTGCCTCAGTTACACACGAAAGCCGCTGCTTTGCAAACCAGAGGAACCCAGCAATTTGCATTTGTCTTTTTAGAATAGAGACGGAGGAACTTCTTTAGTCAGGGACCCGTGAATCTGTGGAATTCATTGCCACAGGCAGCTGTGAGTGTTAAGTCTTTATGTATATTTATGGCAAAGGTGGATAGATTCTTGATTGGCCATGGCATGTAAGTATATGGGGAGAGGAAAACTGGATCAGCCATAATGAAATGGTGGGACAGATCAAAAGATGTAGGAGCAGAATTGGGCCATTTGACCCATCGGTCTGCTCCACCAGTATTCTTCAGCTGTGTTCCTGGTCCCTAACCTTGTGTGGTTTTCTTCAATCCCAACAATCTTCAAAGGTCACTGTGCATCTCAAAACTCCAACTCTTGAACATCTCGAAATGATTGTTCCACCACAGGTGGCTGTAGTTTTATTGTTGGGGCCCCCACAGCCTGGAATTCTCCCCAGACCCACCTTCACTCCCTATTTCCTGTTTCTTCTTTAAGACACTTCTCTAAACCCGCTGATCAAAATGCTGATCACTTGCTTTATGATTTCCCTGTGTGCCTTGTGTCACGTTTCATTTGATAACACTCCTATTGCACTTTTTGTTCTATCAAAACTGCTGTATAAGTGGACGTTGTCCTCACTGATCTATATTATGTTTCTAACATTCTCTGTTTTTCCACATTCGCTATCTTGCTCCCCGCACTGCCCAATTCTGAACTGTTTTGGTTGGCTCCTACACACGTAATACAGAAACTGCTCCAACATGTCATCTAATCCCTGTATTCACATACCTCAAGTACGTGTTTCAATGATACCTCTTCCTCATTTACAACACATAATAGATAATTAAACAGGAAAAAGACACATTACAAATATTTATAGGTAATAACACTGTATCGTCCAAAGTGCGACTTATCAGATGAACTTGACACTGGACCACGTGAAGTTATCTGGAGGCAGGTGACTAAGGTAGCTTGGAGATTAAAAGTGCATGTTTTAAGGAATGTGTTATGGGGGCAGGGGTGAAGTTAAAATAGAAGATTCTAGCTAACAAGGCCTGAATGTCAATTACCAGATGGCACGTATTGAAGGTGAGAGAGGGGTAGGTTGAAAGGGGGTGTGAGGGTTAATTTTTTTTATTCAGAGAGCGGTGGAGACCTGGAATGTACTGCCTGGTATGGTGGTAGAGACAAACACATTAGGGGCTTTTAAGAGACTGGTAGATAGGGACATGAATGTGATGAAGGTGGAGGAATACGGACATTGTGCAGGTAGGAGGGATCATTTTTGGGTTTTTAAAATTCACTTTTTATCTGGTTTAGCACAAAATTGTGGGCCGAAGGGCCTTTTCCTGTGCTAGGTTCTATGTTCGATGTGACACAGTGGAGCAGCTAGAGCCACCAGCTCTCTATGCCAAAGACCTGGGTTCAGTACTGACCTCTGGTGCTGTCTATGTGGAGTTTGCAGGATCTCCCTGTGATTACCTGGGTTTCCTCAGAGCACTCTGGTTCGCGCCACATCTCAAAGAGGTTTAGGTTGGTTGGAAAGGCACAGTAGCGTAACAGTTAGTGTAATGCTATTATAGCACAAGCTGAAAGATTGGGTTTCAGAAAAAGTGCGGCACAAAGGTGTAGCGTTATTTCAGTGCTAGTGATCAGGGTTCGATTCCTGCCACTGTCCTTAGAGAGTTCGGACGACCTCATCAGACTGGGAACTCCAGCTTCCTCCCAAACTCCAAAGCTGTACGTTTAGTGAGTTGTAGGCAAGGTATGTTAGCACAGGAAGCATGCCAGTAATTGTGGGCTGCCCAGCGCTAAGCTTGCTGATTTGATTTGACACAAATTACATATTTCACTGTACATTTTGTTGAGTTAAAGGAAGTGAATCTTTATGTTTAGAGCTTAAATGACTACTGTAAATTGCCCTTAATGTATAGAACCTGGAGGAACAGATGGGAATGCGGGGAGAATCAGAAAGTGGGATTAGTGTAAATGAGTAGTTGATGGTCAATGGACGCACCATAGCACAGTGGCTAGAGCGAGGCTTTTAGAGGTCGGGGCATCAAAGTTCAGGGTTCAATTCCAGCAGCCCCTGTAAGCAAGTTGTATGATCCTTTCCGTGACCACATGGGTTTTCTCCGGGTGCTCTGGTTTCCTCCCTCAGTCCAAAGACGTACCAGTTGATAGGTTATTTCATCATTTTAAGTTGTCCCGTGAATAGGCTGGGGTTAAATCGGGTGTTGTTGGGTGCCAAGGCTCAAAGCGCCAGAAAGGCCTGTTCCATACTGAATCTCTAGATAGATAGATACATAAACAAATACACAATAGAAAAATAAATAAACAAGCGGTCAGACAATTAAATAAATAAATAAATAAAAATGTTTAATGTAGACTAAGAGGGCCAAAAAGCCTAATTCTGTTCTATGTCTGACCATGGCTGTATTTATGACTCTGTGACATCAAAGCAACACACACAAAATGCTGGAGGAACTCGGTAAGAAGTGAATAAACAGTCAACGTTTCGGGCCGAGACCCTTCTTCAGGACTGAGAAGGAAGGGGAAAGATGCCAAAATAAAAACGTGGAGGGAGGGAAAGGAGGCTGGCTGGAAGGTGATGAGTGAAGCCAGGTGGGTGGGGAAGATCAAGGGCTGGAGAAGAAGGAATCTGATAGGAGGGGAGAGTGGACCATAGGAGAAGGGGAAGTAGGGAGGTACGAAGGGGGAAGGAATAGACAGGTAAGAAGTAAAAGGTCAGAAAGGGGAATAGAGGAAGACAGGATGAGGGAAAATTTGTTAACCGGAAGGAGAAATCAATATTCATGCCACCAGGTTGGAGGCTACCCAGATGGAATATAAGGTGTTGCTCCTCCAACCTGAGGGTGGGCTCATCCTGGCACGAGAGGAGACCATGGATCGACTTGTCGGAACGGGAATGGGAACTGAAATTAAAATGTTTGGCCGTGGGGAAGTCCTGCTTGTGGCACCAAGATGTCATATATGGGGGAAAAATTCATATTTATGTGGCACCTATTGCACTCTGAGATCATCCAAAAGGGGTTGACAGCCAAAGAAAACCTTCTGAGTTATCACAGTTTGTCCTATGAGCAGACTTTTTTTTACTCTTGAGAGAAAAAAAGCTAAGAAATCATAAACACTGGAAAGGTTGGATGTTTTTGATACAGTGGATTAACATAAAAATTGTTATTATTTGAGGGGAAAACCATTACTGGGATCCTGTATATTTTTGAGGATATCTTATGGATCTTATGCTGCTGGTCATGAAAATTACCATGAAATTTCCCTACCACACACCATTGTAGTGAAATCATCTGTATTTGTTCTTTCAATTCATAAATGAAGTCAGAGTAAATGATGACAAGATTAAGAAAGGCATTTTTGTTGGTCCACAAATCAAACAGGTCATCAATGACAGGCAATTCGAAGAACTTCTAGTAGGACCAGAGAAAATCACATGGAAGGCATTCAAGGAAATTGTTGAAAATTTTCTTGGCATCTACAGAGCACCAAACTATTTGCAATTGGTTGACAACGTGTTTCGAGCATACAAAACCATGAAGTGCAACATGTCACTAAAGATTCATTTTCTGCATTCCTATTCAGACTCCTTCCCTGCAAATCTTGACACAGTCAGTGACGATCATGGTGAAAGGTTTCTCCAGGACATTGCGATCATGGATAAACAGCATCAGGGCAACTGGAATCCATCAACGCTGGCTGATTATTGTTGGACACTTAAACGAGAAGCCTCAGTGTCTAAATGAAAATCATCAGCAAAACATTTTTAGCTTAGTTATAGTCTGAAATTATATTTGTGTTTAGATTCAAGTGGTCTTTCATGGTCACAAAAACTCTCCGAGGAAGTAACACTTCCAAAAGAATTTGCTGTTCAGTGAAGAATTTAGGAGGATGCTTCTGTATATGGTTGTCACATATTCAGGTGCCACCATATTGTGTCCACCAGGTTCACAGAACAACAGAAGCAACAACAAAACAGCTACAAAACCAAAAAGCAAAACAAGCTCCATCCAGTCACCCACCCATCCAGTCCCAATCTAATTTTTAACCCCCAACCTCCAGTGGACTTGCAGACTCATAGACTTTGGGCCTTCCTCTTTCTCAGCGGACTCACAGACTCGCAGGCCCTGCGTACTGGGCATCGAACCTTCGGGCTTCAGTCTTCTGTATTAGACCGCAAGGCCATGAGACATAGGAACAGAATTAGGCCTCTAGGCCTATCGAGTTTGCTCCACTATTCTATAATGGCTGATCTATTTTCCCTCTCAACCCCATTCTCCTGCCTTCTCCCCGTAACCTTTGACACCCTGTCTAATCATGAACCTATCAGCCTCCACTTTAAATATCCCAATGACTTGTTCTCCACGGCAATCCATGGCAATGAATTTTACAGATCCATTTTAAGTATGCTCAGTGAATTGGCCTCTACAAATATCCGTTACGAAGAATTCTGCAGATTCTCCACCCTGTAGCTAAAGAAATTCCTCCTTTCCTCTGTTCTAAATGGATGTCTGTCTATTCTGAGGCTGCTATGTCCTCTGATCCTAGACTCTCCCACTATAAGAAACATCCTGTTTACATCCATTCTATCTACGTCTTCCAATATTCGATAGGTTTCAATGAGGTCCACTTCTAAACTGCAGCGAGGACAGGCCCAGAGCCATCGAAGATTCCTCATGCATTAACCCTTTCATTCCTGGGATAATTCTCGTGAAATTCCTCTGGACCCTCTGCAGAAAAGTATCGACCCAGAACTCATCAATGACAATGAATAAGAACCCAGGATGAGGACCCCAAACCTCAGCCAAGAGCTCCGGACTCATTGATGATGAGACCCGAACACTCGGCCTTGAATTCCACACTTCCAGGAAGAGCCCATGTCGTGTTGTATTTCTAAATGAAAAAAAAACAAAAGATACCGCTGAGTCCCACTCGAGATTATGGCTTAGACTTCAGTGTGTAGAGTTGGTTTTGGGGATATACAGAGTTGGTGCAGAGAACAAACCTCTGTTCAACTAGATGAAGGAATGAATTAGATTGACATGCACAAAATGCTGGAGGACCTCAGCAAGCCAGGCAGCATCTATGAAGGCAAACAAACAGTCACTGATCCTGATGAAGGGGCTCACCCCCTCCACAGATGCTGCCTGTCATGTAGAGTTCCTCCAGTATCTTGTGTGCATTGCTCTGGATTTCCAGCATCTGCCGAATATCTTGTGTTTAGGATTGTTGGATTAGGGTGCAGAATCATCCACCCCCCTCCCACATGGTCTCACCTATCAGCACTCAGCCTGCATCTCTCCCCATTCCCCCACCTTCTTATTCTGCCTCCTTACCTTTCAGAGCTGATGAGGGATCTCAACCCAAAATCTCGACTGCTTATCCTCCTCCATAAACCCTATGGTCCTCCAGATTTCATGTGTGTGTGCCTTGCTCAAGATTTCCAGCATCTGTTGTGTAAATACATTGGAGGGAAGGCTGGTCAAATGTATGAGAGAGCAGGCAATGGAGAGTTCTCAGAGATTTATTGGGGAGAGATGGGGTGGGGGGGGGGAAGTGTGAGTAGAGTGTAAAGACCAGTACAGACTGTCTGGGTTGATGATGTCTTTTTGTGCTGCACATTCTGTGACCACTTCATTAGGTATCTTCTGTACCTAATAAAATGGCTACTGAGCATATGTTCAAAGGTTTAATGGTTCCATTTAATATCAGAGAATATACACAGCATACATCCTGAATTTCTTACTCTCCACAGACATCGACGAAACTGAAGAAAACCACAAAAAATAAATGACAGGAAAATGTTAGAACCCCCAAAGCCCCCAACCCCTCCCACACACAAACAGCAGCAAAGCAGCAACCCTCCCCCACCTGCCTCAGCAGAAACACCAGACCCCCACCATATGCCATGCAAGCAACAGAAAGCCCCCCACAAGAGACCAAGGTCTAGAGTCCATCAGAAACCATTGTTCATCCCAACAGTTTGATTTCCATGGTCTCTCTCTCTCACACACACACACACACACACACACACACACACACACCACTCCTGCCATATTCATGGTCTTTTGTTGCTGTAGCCCGTCCACTTCAAGGTTTGATATGTTGTGCATTCAGAGATGCTCCTCTACACACCACTGTTGTAATGTGTTGTCATTTGAGTTACTGTCGCCTTCCTGTCAGCTTGAACCAGTCTGGCCTTTCTCCTCTGACCTCTCTCATTAACAAGGCGTTTCACCCACAGATGTTTTTTTGTTTCTCACACCACTCTGTAAACTCTAGAGACTGTTGTGCGTGATAATTCCAGGAGGTCAGCAGTTTCTGAGATACTCAAACCACCCCATCTGGCACCAACAATCATTCCACAGTCAAAGTCACTTAGGTCTTAGGTTCCTCCCTATTCTGATGTTTGGTCTGAACAGCAACTGAACCTCTTGACCATGTCTACATGCTTTTGAGTTGCTGCTACATGAATTGATTAGGTACTTGCGTTAACAAACAGGTATACAGGTGTACTTAATAGAGTAGCCGCTGAGTGTATAACCAATGTAATCCTATGACTAAGCTGCAAGACATTTTGCACACTGCAAGCTTGCCCAAACGGAATGCTCAGCTTAGTACTAATGATTGCACAACCTAACCAAATAATCAGCTGCTTAATAGAGGCTATCATACTGGGATAAATCTATAAGTTTCAAAGTTCATGATTATTGATATCAGTTACTGTTAGACAGCTGCGCTGGAAGAAACATCAAGTATGGCCAAGACTAAACAATATAGATTCATGTCTACAAATACATTTACAAAGAGCGCTGCAGCAAGAAAGCAGTATCCATCATCAAAGGCCCCCACCATCCAGACCACGCTCTCTTCTTGTCGTTACCTTCGTCCTTAGGTCCTACACCATCAGGTTCAGGAACAGCTAGTACCCTACAACCAGCGTGGTCCTGAACCAGCGTAAATAACTTAGCTCAGCTCAAGCCTGAACTGATTCTGCAACCTACAGACTCTCTTTCAGGGACACTTTTACGACTCATGTTCTCAGTATTATTTCTTTTCTTTGCACAGTTTGTCTTCTTTTGCACTTCGATTGTTTGTCAGTATTTGTTATATTGTATGTTTTTGTAGATTCTATTGCATTTCTTCATTTTTCCTATAAACATCTGCAAGAAAAGATAGTATATGGTAGCATATACGTATTTGGATAATAGATTTACTTTGAACTTCAGTCATGCCACCATTTGATCTACAGTTTCACATGTAACATGTGAGAAGAAAACTGCACTGTGGCAGACAGGAAGGCTCTATGACAGGGAGTCAAAACTGCCCAGTTCGTCACTGGCACCAGCCTACCCGCCATCAAGCACATATATACAGAAAGGTGATGGAAAAG
Source organism: Hypanus sabinus (assembly GCF_030144855.1). Classification (NCBI taxonomy): domain Eukaryota; kingdom Metazoa; phylum Chordata; class Chondrichthyes; order Myliobatiformes; family Dasyatidae; genus Hypanus; species Hypanus sabinus. Next base: position 5,757,890 of record NC_082734.1, read on the forward strand.
GGCCAGTATTATCATGAAGGAACCCACACACCCTGCTCATGGACTGTTTGTCCCACTCCCATCAGCGAGGATGCTATGTACCATCCATGCCAGGACCACCAGACCCAAAACCAGTCCCTTTCCCCAAGCAATAAGGCTGATCAACACCTCCACCCACTAACTCCCTCTACTTTATTATTTCCCATCAGTCACCTTATGTACAGCCTAGCATCACTTTATGGACATACAATCAATGTATAGAACTTATCTTATGTATTTATATTTATTGTGTTGCTTTTTATTATTGTGGTCTTTATCTTATTGCTTTTGCTTGTGCTGCATCAGATTTGGAGTACAATTGTTTTGTACTCCTTCACACTTGTGTGCTGGCTGGTGGCGTAGAGGCATCAGTACTGGACTTTTGAGCGAAGGTTCTGAAGTTCAAATCCAGCCGGCTCCCTTGTACCATGTCATCAAACATTATACAGGCCCTTCAGCCCACAATGTTGTGACGACCTTGTAACTTACTCTAAGATCATCCTTACTCTAAGATCAACAAACTCCCAGCCTTCCAGCTTTCTATCATCCATGTGCCTATCTAAGGGTCTCTTATCCCCAATGTATATATCACCTCCCCCAGCAACACATTCCACGCACGTAAAAAACTTAACTTTGATATTCCATCCCCCATCCTTAAAATCTAATCCTCTAATCACCTTAAAATTATGCCCCCTCATATTAGCCATTTCTGCCCTGGGGAGAAAGTCTCTATGTCTATGTCACTCAATCTACGTCTCGTACTCTTTAACAGTGTCGTGGGATCTTTTAGATCCATTTAATTCGGAGTTACAAGTCACCCAAAAGCACTGTCTTCATGTGATCAGGACTGCTTCCCAGTGTTGTCAGAATTGTATCCTCACAGTCTGAAGATACTCGTGGAAGAAAGTTACCACTTAGTCATGCTGACATGATGTTTTTGTAAGGATGACTTCACAGCATTTCAATAGTGATTGAAATCTAAAACTTACTGACCTTTATCAATTGAATGTGCCATATTAAGCGACGTGCACAATACTAGTTAGATTTTTATTGGGGTCATACATGTTAACATGATGGAAAATCACATACTTAAATCAATGATAAATATTTAAAACTCATTAATCAGCTTTGAACTTTGCACGTCAACTTTATTTGCTGACACATCTGGCTTTACCTGTAATGTACTGGGTCGAATCCACGACACTCAAAGGCACTGGTGTTTCCATACCAGGCCATGATGCAGCCAGTCAATACACTGTCCACTACATAGTGATAGAAGTTTGTCAAGGTTTAACAGCCCTAGGGGAAGAAGCTGTTACTCAGCCAGTCAGGCTGTTTCATATGTTGCAGTACCTTCTGCCTGATGGCTAGAGGCCAAAGAGATTGTGGGAAGGATGGGCGGGGTCTTTGACTATACTGGAGGCAATTTATCTATTCAATCCTGGCTGTGTAGTGCTAACAGAAACTTCATTAACTCTTTATTTACACAACTCTTTTAGCAGTTTCATTAACAAGAGTTTCTGCAGGTGTTGGAAATTTTGAGCTACACACGCACGCATGCACACACACACACACACACCTCTGAAGGAACTCAGCTGAGCAGACAGCATTAAGGGATAAACGTTTTGGGCTGAGACCCTTCATCAAAACTGGAAAGGGAGGTGGAAGGGAGGGGACGAAGTAGAAGCTAGCAGGTGATAGGTGAGACCAAGTGAGGGGAAAGCTGGGTGGGGAAGGTGGAGGGTGAAGTAAGAAACTGGGAGGTGATAGGTGGAAAACATAAAGGGCTGAAGAAGCAGGAATCTGATAGGAGAGGGCAGTGGACAATGGGAGAAAGGAAAGGGGAAGGGGAAGGTGAGGGAGGTGGTGGGCAGGTGAGGAGAAGAGAAAGGGGTAAGAGGGGAGCCAGAATAAAGAATGGAAAAACAGAGAAGGGGAGGGGGAGGAAAACTTTTAACAGTTTTACAACTTCCAAAACATTAAATTTATTCATATATTACCCGCTATAGGGTGACAAGTTCCTCTCTGGATCAGAGACTTGAGTTCTTCTGCAACTGTTACTCTCTGGAGTGTTATGAATGTACCACAGCTCTGAGGGGCCGAAGGGGCGGGAGCAGCCCCCTCCTTCTGGAGAATCACAAGATCACTATTAATTCGGGTCTCGGACCCAGGAAATGAGAGACAATGCAACGGGTTTGGCCATTGTTCTTAGAGACACCTGTGTGAAGTGCATGTCCCTGCTACGTGACAGCTACCATGGATCTGGACACCCTCGGGCAATGTGGGGGTGGGGATTGCATCACCCTACGTTGATGGACATCTACAACTCTGCAAGTCAAGATAAAAGGGGACTGCAGGAGGCGGTACCCCAGCGACGCACCAGAAGGACACCATCACTCAGTGCTCCCGTGCTAGCGGGGAGCCATACAAAGCCACGTGCGTTCCGCCTCTCCTTTGCCTGGGGAGCGGGTGGCTGATAACACCGAAAGGGACTCCGAACTAACAATGGGGAACCAATGCTCCCCTGATTCAACGGATGCTTCATAAAGACCCGGCAAGTCTTTCCTTTTCTCTCCAATCTCTCTCTCTCTGTCACGTGAAAAGGCTGAAGCCGGCAGACTTCTGAGTGACTTTTATATTTCTAACGGACAATATATTATCCCCTAGACAACAGTAGAGCTCATTTCTTAATGATGATTATTACTATACCCGCGCTTTAGATTGAGTATTGATGACGTGCATTATCTGAATGTTTGTATTAACCTTACTTTTGTGTCCCTTTATAAATAAAAACGTTTGAAAATAGTGACATCAGACTTCAACGGACCTCTCTATCTTTGCTGGTAAGTTATCCAGTTACGGGATACGTAACAGCAGTTATTGCTATTAATCATTTCATGAAATAATTTTTTACACATGTCTCTGTAAACTTTTCAGACATTGTTTTGATTTCATAGCTACTAAATGGCTAAAGTCAACTCCTTTCCCTCAAATATACTTCTTGTTCGAAACTTTCAAATTCATGCTGGTTCTTCAAGTCTATTAAGCCATCTGGTCTGCAGTTATCAGTGTTTAGTCTTGTATAATGCTGTCCCTGATACATAATATTTCAAAATCGTCTGTGTCTCTTGGTGTTATGAATAATGGGGAGAATTGCCTCTGGAAGAAAATCATACAAGCTATATTTCTACTTGACACTGATAGAACATTCAGATGTTAACCAGGTTCCACTTCACATTGTCGCTTCAAGCAAATATCTATTGCTGTTTAAAGCCTCCATTCTCTGTAGCTCTTTTTTCTCTCTCCCCAACTATCTCCAAGCATCATCTAGGCAAATGATGTCCTGTACCAAATAAAGTGTCCTCTGAGTGTATGTTCGTGGTCTTCTGCTGCTGTAGCCCATTCACTTCTAGGTTTGATGTGTTGTGCATTCAGAGATGCTCTTCTGCACACCACTGTTGTATGGAAGTGAGGTGAGTAGCACAATGCTTTTCTGTACAGGCGACCCAGGTTCCATCCCCGCTGTTGCCTGTGAGAAGAATATATGTTCTCCCTGTGACCGCATGGGTTTTCTCCAGATGCTCTGGTTTCCTCCCACAATCCAAAAACATACCGGTTGGTAGGTCAATTGGTCAATGTAAATTTTCCTGTGATCAGGCAGGATTAAAGAGAAAGGGGTCTCTTTAATCCTAGCCTCAGGGGATTGTTGAGTGGTGTGGCTCAAAGGATCGGAAGGGACTACTCTGTACTCTATCACTGGATAAATAGATAAATAAATGTGTGTGGTTATTTGACACCTTCTTATCAGCTTGAACCAGTGGGGCATTCTCCTCTGTCCTCTCTCATTAGTAAGGCATCCTTGCCCACAGAACTGCCACTCACTGGACCATTCTCTGTAAACTCCAGAGACTGTTGTGCGTGAATATCCCAGGAGATGAGCGGTTTCTGAGATACTCAAACCACCCCACCCCATCTGGCCCAAAACCAGTTACTCCATCACAGTGAGACTGTAGGGGAATGCTGTCAAGGTCTAGTCTACAGGTGTATGTGCTGGGGGACGCACTAATGCTCAGTGTATCTGATGCTAAAGCTCATTTGGGAAAGACTTTCTGCTACCAGACACGGGGGAGGGGGGTAGAATTAGGTGGGGATCCCCCTCAAACAATGAAAAAGGTAACATCTCAGTGACTAATAGGGCTAATTGAGTTTCTTTTTTTTATAAGAATGAACTAACCTTTAATGTAAAGGGTTGTTTTGCTACCATTTCTTCCTTTAAATGAATAAAGATCATTTTTGAAATTAAAAAGGTTACTTTGGGGGGTTGAGTGATAGGCCAAAACCGGGTGTCGGTATTGCTGAGGATCTATCCCAGACCCTACATTTTGATGCAGCTACAAAGAAGGCCCGACAGTGGCTATATTTCATTAGGAGTTTGTGGAGATTTGGTCTGTCACCAAAGACATTTGCAAATATCTACAGATGTACCGTGGAGAGCATTCTAACATTGTCCGATACAGTATGTGTGGGGAGGGGGGATGTACTACTGCACAGGATCAAAGTAATCTGCAGAGAGTTGTAAACTCAGTCAGCTCCATCATGGGCACTAGCCTTTGTAATGTCCGGGACGCTCAAGAGAGATGCCTCAAAAAGGTGGCATCCATCATTAAGGACACCATCACCAAGGTCATGCCTTGTTCTCATTACTACCATCAGGAAGGAGCTACAGAAGCCTGAAGACTCAACAATTCAGGAACAGCTTCTTCCCCTCTGCCATCTGATTTCTGAATGGACAATCCATGAACACTACCTCACTATTTTTTATTTCTATTTTTGCACTACTTATTAAATTCGACTGTAATACATGCTTACTGTAATTCACAGTTTTTTTCTATTATTATGTATTGCATTGTACTGCTGCCAAAGATACAACAAATTTCACAACATATGCTAGTGATATTAAAGCTGATCCTGATTTTGATTCAAATATTCAGTGAACAAAGGGTTGGAGCTGGGCTTTCAAAAACTAGCATTTGTGAGTATCGTCTACGTAAGGCAGCTCGACTGCTGAGGTCAAACTGCTCTCAACCTCAACCTAAACAGCTCATACAAACACAACGAAGGAACTCTTCCAATTTCCTACCTAATACTGGGCAGTCACATGCCTGACTGTGTCAACTCTGCTGATATGCAGAACCCAAATCACTTAAAACGGATGAGTTCCCAGATATTTGTAGTGTATGATGCATGTACGTTTATGTGTCACATCCAGTCCTTTAATAGAGGAACAAAACAGAATGAAAACAACTTGTATTTATGCACTGTCTGTAACATGGCACAAATACAAGAAATTCTGCAGAAGCTGGAAATCCAGAGCAACACACACAAAATGCTGGAGGAACTCAGCAGGTCAGGCAGCATCAATGGGAAAGAATAGCGAATCAAGGACTCATAGACTGCTCCACCAGGTCAAGAAGATGATCCTTGGAGAAGCCCCAGATTTTACCACTTGCCTACACAGAGATAACTTGGTCACCAATCAACCTAGCAGCCCTGAGGCCTTTATGATGCAGAGGAACCTGGAACATCTGTAAGGGAAAAAAAGGTCACAGGGAGGATCGGCAAACCATAAACAAAAGAGATTCTGTAGATGCTGAAAATCCAGAGCACCACACACAAAATGCTGGAGGAACTCAGTGGGTTTGAATTCCTCGTACATTGGCACAAGTCTTAGGGCAGGAAGGAGTTTTAACAATGGGATGTGACCAGAGTATTGGCAAATCACCTAACTAGGGCTGTGAAAGGGGCTTTAAACTAAACATTTGAGGTGGCTTCAACAGATTGGAGAAGTCTGGACAAAGTAAAAGATAATGAAAGTGCAGGAGAGGTTACTGAAGTACAAGAGTCCCCCCCCTCCCCCTTTACAAAGGTCAAGTGTTCCTATGAAACCTTTCTTAAGCCAAAATGGCGTAAAGCGAAGAACCATAAATTTTTATGGGAAAAATTTTCATAAAAGTGAAAATCCTCTTTGTAATGCTAAAACAGGTTACTAATGTAGGGTCCTTTGGAAAAGTGAAGTGGCATAAAGCGAATATTCGTAAAGCGGGGACACCTGTATACAGAAGTTTAAGAAGTACATAAAGTATGGGAAGGGGTATGAATTTAACTTCAGGCAAATGGTAGCAAATTTCAGAAAACGGGAGGTGAATGTAGGACTGAAGGTGTTATATTTGAAAGCATACAAGATAAGGTATATGAGTTTACAGTGCAGTTAGAAAATAGCCAGTGTGACATTGAAGGTATCATAAAGTCATGGTTGAAAGAAGATCAGAGGTAGGAGTTGTACAACGACTTGGTGAGACCACACCTAGAATATTGCGTGCAGTTTTGGTCCCCTAATCTGAGGAAAGACATTCTTGCCATAGAGGGAGTACAGAGAAGGTTCACTAGATTGATTCCTGGGATGGCAGGACTTTCATATGAAGAGACTGGATCGACTAGGCTTATACTCACTGGAATTTAGAAGATTGAGGGGGGATCTTATTGAAACGTATAGAATTCTAAAGGGATTGGACAGGCTAGATGCAGGAAGATTGTTTCCAATGTTGGGGGAGTCCAGAATGAGGGGTCACAGTTTAAGGATAAAGGGGAAGCCTTTTAGGACCGAGATGAGGAAAAACTTCTTCACACAGAGAGTGGTGAATCTGTGGAATTCTCTGCCACAGGAAACAGTTGATGCCAGTTCATTGGCTATATTTAAGAGGAAGTTAGATATGGCCCTTGTGGCTAAAGGGATCGGGGGTATGGAGAGAAAGCAGGTACAGGGTTCTGAGTTGGATGATCAGTCATGATCATACTGAATGGCAGTGCAGGCTCAAAGGGCCGAATGGCCTACTCCTGCACCTATTTTCTATGTTTCTATGTTTCTAGGAGCTAAACATTCAAGGATGCACGTCCCATCTAAAGGAAAGGCAGCTGGGAAGAGAAGGTGGGTGGTTCTGTTGGTAAAAAAAATAAAATAAAATCCTTAGCAAGAAGTGACATAGGATCAGAAGATGTAGAATGTTTGTGGGTAGGTAAATGTGCAAAGGTAATTGGACCTTGATGGGAGTTACAGTACATGTATATACAGACCTATGAATAGCTAGGATGTGGGGTAGAAATTATAGCAGAAGACAGAAAAGGCAGGTAAGTAAGGAAACATAAGTTAGAAAGTTACATTGGTCATTGGGAAGTCAATATACAGTTAGTTACTTACAATACTTCTTGTGCATTACACCGCTAGCATTTAGGGTAGCAATGAAAGTCCTTCATCTCTGGTGGTGTCCAGGTCTTCCTCCATCATGTCAATAGCTTTCTCTTAGTTATCACTACTGTCAGTTATGCAAATCTAGTATGGAGGCTCAGGAATACCATCACACATAGATGCAGAAGGATTCTTCATTGCTGTTTCCGTAACAATTTTGTTTTACCGATCAAGGATGTTAGCCCTGAGCTGAACTCCCAAACATGGAGGACTGGTAGACCACTCTTAATCTGGCCTCTACCCTTTGACCTGTTTGGCATGGGTAATCCTACCAAGGGTCAAAACAAAAAGCCGTGACTCCAGCCAATGCAGCTCTCTGGGTCATTGAGGCATGCGGGCCTCCAAGCCCAAATGACAATGTTGTGGTCCTCTGGGAGAAATATGCCACAGATTGGGAAAATCATGTTGGCATTGGATCGCAAAAGAAGGAATTTGTAGAATGCTTCTGAGATGACTTTTTAAAGCAGCTTGTGATCGAGCACTAATGCAAAGGTAATTTTGGATTTGGCATTGTGCAATGAACCAGATTTAATTAGGGAGCTTAAGGTAAAGTAACTCTTAGGAAACAATTATCATAATATGATAGAACTTACCCTGCAGTTTGAGCAGTGGGATACGCAGACATTACCATCAAGTAAAGGTAACTACAGAGACACGAGAGCGCAGATAGTCAAATTTGATTTGAAAGGGTGATGGTACAACAGCAATGACAGGAGTTTCTGGGAGTAATTCGGAAGATGCAGGGTCATTTCATCACAAAGAAGAAGGAGCAATCTAGAAGGAAGAAGAGGTAATCGTAGCTAAAAAGAGAAGTCAAAGACAGCATAAAAGCAAAGAAGAGAGAGTACAATACTGCAAAAGCTGGCAGGAATCTGGAAGATTGAGAGGCTTTTATAAACCAACAGAAGGCAACTATAAAGCCAATAAGAGGGAAAAATGTTGAAAATGAGGGTAAACAAGCCAATAATGTAAAAGAGGATATTAAAAGTTTTGTTTTCAGATATACAGTACTCTGCTAAAGTCTAAGGCACATACATATAGCTAAGACTTTTGCTCTGCATTGTATTTGTCAACATGTTTGTAAATCTGGCATGAACAAAGCATGTTGGGATTGGCAATGGTAGAGACCTGTGGGAAGGGTGTGGGGAACGTGGCAGAGAGGGAGTGCCAGGGGTTGGAATTAGGGCAAGTGCAGACACACCCAGCCCTGAGACATCAGGCAAGGTCATTTGATTTCAAGCAATGGTTTATAGCTATTACAGAATCTCTCTCTGGTGCTTCTTCTCCTCTCCCTTCCCTTTTTCCCAACCATGATTCCCCTCTCCTTGCCCCCTTCCCACTTTCAGTCCACAATAGAGACCCATATCAGAATCAGGTTTATCATCACTCACGTATGTTATGAAATATGTTTTTTTTTTGCAGCGGCAGTACAGTGCAATACATAAAATTACTACAGTACTGTGCAAAAGTGTAAGGTACCCTAGCTATGTAAATGTGGCAAAGGCTTTTGCACAGGATTGTATAGAGAGTAAAAGCGAGACAAGAGTGGACATCAGAGCACTGAAAAATAATACAGGAGCGGTAGTAATGGGGAACAAAGAAATGGTGGATGAATTGAATAAGTATTTTGAGCCAGCCTTCACTGTGGAAGACACCAACGTGTCAGAAATTGGAGAGTGTTGGGGCCAGAAGCAAGTGTGTTCAATGTTACTAAGGCAGTTGGGAAGCTGAAAGGTCAAAGGTTAGACAATAGTACAGTGGTTACCACAATGCTTTACAGAACTAGCGAACCCGATTCAACTCCCGCTGCTGCCTGTAAGGAGTTTGTATGTCCTCTCTGTGACCGTGTGGGTTTCTTCTGGGTGCTTTATTTCTCTCCCAAAGACGTACCAGCTTGTAGGTTAATTAGTCATGATTAGGCTAGGATTAAATTGGGGAGGGGGGGTTGCTGGGCAGCGTGGCTCGAAGGTCTGGAAAAGACCTGTTCTGTGGTGAATCTCAATAAATTAATAAATCATCTGAACTGGATGGACCACACCCCAGAGATTTTAAAAGAGGTGGAGGCATTAGTAGAGATTTCTTTCAAGAATCACTAGAATCAAGAGCCACTAGGAAAATTACTAATGTCACTCCACCTTCTAAGAAGGTAGGGAGGCAAAGGACTTCAACTTATAGGCAGATTAGCCTGATTTCAGTAGTTGGTGAACTCTTAGAGTATAGTGGATTCTGGTTCATTGGGCCATTAGATAATTGGGACAGCTGCTTATTTGGGACAATTCTTATAGAACGAAAGCAAATCAAGAAAATAACCAGGATTCCCTTCATTGATTTGGGAAACAATGTTGCTTAATTGGGGCAGGAGACTTGTTGAACAGCTTCTAACTAGTGTCATCGTTAGATGCTACACCGTTTTTGAGTGATCAGTTATTAAAAGGCATCAGTTGCATGCATGTTTTCAAAAAGCAATGATTTTTGTCACTGATAGTTGGTGAAAAATAAGCAGTAAGACAATTCCAAACTCACTGTGGTTTCCAGTATTCAGGTTTGGAGATTCCACGAGCATCTGGGAGTGAAACCGAAACAATCTCAACACTTCAGTAAGTTAGAAGTTATGAAAAAATTGAAGATTTGAAGAGATTGAATGTTGGTGATGAAGCATATCACCTCCTGCTTGAGAAGCAGCTTGGATCTGCTCCAGTTTGTCTACTGGAGCAACAAGTCCACAACAGATGGTTCTTCATTCAACCCAGAAACACCTGGACAGCAAAGATGCACACATCAGAATACTCTTTATTGACTACAGCTCAGCATTCAACACCATCATCCCCTCAAAAGAAATCAATAAGCTTAAAGACCTTGGCCTCAGTACCTCTGTGGATCATTTATCTCTTCTCTAGTAGACCCCAATAGGATTGGATTGGCAATAACATCTCCTCCACAATTTCCATCATCACAGGTGCACCACAAGGTTGTGTGCTTAGCCCCTTGCTCTACTTATCTTAACTTCAAGACTGTTTGGCTTAGCACGGCTCCACTGCCATATTCAAGTTTGATGATAGCACCACTGTTGTAGGCTGAATCAACAGTAGTGATGAATCAGCATATAGGAGGGTGATCTGGCTGAGTGGTGTCACAACATTTTACTAAATGTCAGCAAGACCAAGGAGTTGATCATTAACTCCAGGAGGAGAAAACTATAGAGGGTCATCAACTTTAAATTCCTGGGTGTTATTATTTCAGAAGACTTCTCCTGGGCCCAGCAGATATGTGCAATTACAAAGAAAGCACAGCAGTGCCTTGACTTCCTTAGGATTCTGTGGAGATTCAGCATGACATCTAAAACCTTGACAAACTTCTATAGATGTGGGGGGTATATTATCTGGCTGCATCACAGCCTGGTATGGAAAGACTAATGTCTTTTGAATGGAATATACAAAAAATAGTGGTACCGCCCAGTCCATCCCAGGTAAAGCCCATCCACATAGAACGTTGTTGCAGGAAAGCAGAATCCATCATCAAGGATCCCCACCATCCAGGACATGCTCTCTTCATGCTGCTCCCTTCAGGAAGAAGGTACAGGAGCCTCATGACTCACACTACCAGGTTCAGGGACAGTTATTACACCTCAAATATCAGGCTGTTGAGCCATATAGGATTGCCCCTGTTGCAATGAAATGTAGGGAGTGGATCCAAGTGCAGGACACAGGCATGGAGACGGACTTGGACATGACGAGGACTCGAAGCCAGGACTTGGACTTGACTGGAACACAGAGCCGGGACTCAGAGCCTTGACTTGGACAGAGACTCGGACTTGACAAAACAATGACAGACCACTCGCATCCCGGCTCGGAGCAGTGGCAAAACGGCCGGCGACACTCAGCTGAATATGAGAAGACAAAAACAAACAACAACAAACAATTCGTATTGCGGCTCGAAGCAGCGGCAGACAGCCCGCAATACTCAGCTGAACACAAGACAACAAAAACAAACAGGAGGGATCTTGACACGGAGAAGCTCATGAAGACGGTCTGTTATTCTTGGGGGCTCGGAAGGAGCATGGCCGCACTGCTGAGGTGACAGATCAGCAGCGAGCAGATGTAAGCTGGAGTTTTTATGCTGCCAGCTCGAATGAGGATCAGGCGCCCTAATCAAGGAACACAATGGAGCACGGGGAAAAGGAATTTAACTGAAATGAGTAGTCAACGGACCGGGCCATGACAGCCCCTTCCTTGAAATGTTTCCACAACCTTTGGCCTCACTTTCAAGGCCCCTTCATCTTATGCTCTTGATATTCATTGCTTGTTTATTAATTATTATGTATTTTTTCTATAGTATTTGCAGAGTTTGTTGTCTTTTGCACATTGGTTGAACATCCAAGTTGATGCAGTTTTTCATTGATTCTCTGATAGTTATTACTCTATGAAGGATTTATTGAGTATGCCCACATGAAAATATATCTCATGGATGTAAATGGTGACACAAATGCTCTTTGATAATAAGTGTACTTTGAACTTCGAAAGCATCTTGAATGCTGCAATGGAAATGAAGATTTAGAGGATGCAGTTATTGGTAGTACGAAGGCCCTCCATGCAGCGGCTGCACTAATTTTATTCATTGCATGCACCGGTTGAATTCCCTCAGTGGATAACTATTAGGAACTAATACATATCATCCCTGACGAAGGTGGCGAAATTTGTCATTGAAGCATCGGTTATAATCGATACCTGTACCTGGCTGGAAGCCCGAGAAGGGTTTATTTAACTGTTTGCATGAAACCTTGGCTAAATGGGGCAGGGGCTTAATTGGGCTAAAAACATATTGGTCCCGACGTGTCCCAATTACCCGGATTCCACTGTACATTATTAAGGATGAGGATTGGGATTATCTGGAAGCTCATGGTAAAATAGGCAGCACGGGTTGAAATTCTGCTGTGTCATTAGGGTTTGAATCAGACAATCTGGGTCCCAGAAACTCCTGTCATTACTGTTCTACTGTCTTCCCTGCTCGCGTACCCTGCCAGTCATCTCGGGCCAGCTCCTCACTCATCCTTCTGTAACCTTATTTCCCTGTATCCCTGCCTCACACATTCCCATTCAACTCGGATTCTTTTTGCTCTCAACCGATTCCAGTGGATCCAACAGCATCCGTGGCACCTGCGTTGCGAAATGCGGCGCTGCAAGAGTTAACGAGGGTAGTTTTTTTTGCTGAATCATAATGATGGGCGGACTCACAGTGGGTGGAAGCTGAGCTCTTAAATAGAGCAGCGGCGGGGCTCGGAACTCAGTATCCGGGTTGTATTCTTGCTTCAACAGTGTTTGAACGGAATAGAACCCAGACCGCGCCAAAACCCTTATTTTTTTTAGAAAAGAAACTAAAAACTACTTTTTGAAGCAACCTTTTTGTGCCGAACCTGTGCAGGATGACTTCTCAAGTGCGCCAGAATTACCACCAGGAATGCGAGGCCAGCGTCAACCGGCAGATCAACATGGAGCTGTATGCCTCCTACGTCTACCTGTCGATGGTAAGTCGTCTAACCCAGTGGGGAAGCTACTCTTAAAATGTATGTGTGTCTGGCCTCGGCGGTGAGGGGATAGTCTCTGGTACTACTGAACACTTTTAAGTGTAGAACGGGGAAGAAAACTTTACGCCGAGCCTTTGTTTCATGGTTCTTTGTTCTCCGCTCCATCATGGCAGCTCTACACCCTCACTAAAACATGGCCGCTGGAGGGTTGTACAAAGGGATTTGCGACTCAACTGACGATTTGTAGTGAAAGTACAGTTTCTAATCTTGTGATTAGAAATGATGTGTAAATAGCCCGGCTCCGCGCCAAGTTTTGGTGTATTTCCGAGTACTCTTGGTGTCTCCGCCGTGTTTCAGAAGCTGATTTCGGTTTTAACTATTTCCAGTATGCTTACTTCGATCGGGATGATGTGGCGCTGAAGAACTTCGCCAAGTTTTTTAAGGATCAGTCCCACGAGGAGCGGGAACATGTAGAGAAGCTGGTCAAATTCCAAAACCAACGTGGAGGACGTGTTATCCTCCAGGACGTTGCGGTCAGTTTCCACTCTTGCAGTCTTTTCAAGTTGTTTCAGAACGAGTTTAAATTTTAAATTTTATATTTCCAACTTTTCTTCCTTCTCCTCCCCATACAGAAACCTGACCGAGATGAATGGAGCAATGGCCTGGAAGCTCTGCGGTGCGCTCTTCACCTGGAAAAGACTGTGAACCAGTCTCTCCTGGACCTCCACAAACTCGCTTCTGAGAAGAACGACCCTCATGTAAATATTGACCCATTTGCTACACAAGATCCAACTTATTTAAATTTGAAATTAAGTACCTCCCACATCTAACCGAGTGAGACTGTGCAAACTAAACATAATGTTTACAGCACGGACCACGTAGTATATCACGATGGTACTTGCTTGTCTCTCATAAACAGTGGAAACTTTACCAGTTAACAGCTTTGAATTTTCAGTGTAAGGGATCATTTTTAACTGCAGCAATAATTAATTGGCCTCAAGTGCTTTTTTTTTGTTTGGTTTCAAAGGCATTGCTTATTTTTAGTTTGACAGGTATTTGATAGTTAATTCTGAAGACAAATGCTGTTCATTTTTCTTCTAGATGTGTGACTTCCTGGAGACCCACTACTTGCATGAGCAGGTCGAAGCCATCAAGAAGCTTGGAGACATGATCACCAACCTGACCCGCATGGGGGCGCCCCAGAGCGGCCTGGCCGAGTACCTGTTTGACAAGCATACACTGGAAGAGAGCAGCTAAAATGCCAAACCTCAGGAAATCAGTGTGCCTCTTCTACTTTCAGTATACTTCAATACCTTTCTCTTCATTGATGATTCTTTTAATTGGGTCAGTTTTTGCTAATGTCATTTTTTGAATTGGGTGTTAACTTGTTTGAAACAAGTGAAAAGGTGTTTCTACTGTGAGATTTTTCAATCTTTGTACCTGGTTTCTAAAAGACAGTTGTTGTAAACCATGTGGCACATCTGAGGATCTGTTGCTTAAATAAAAGTTGGTTTAAAAAGTTGAGTTGTAGTAATGCATTCATCATGCTTTTACTATTCCGTTACTGAAGTGTCTGCTCACTTGCCTTGAAGCTTTAGTCTTAAAATTCTGCAGATACTGGAAATCCAGAGCAACACCACAAAATGCTTGCATTTGGTAGGTCAGGCAGCTTCTGGAGAGGAACAAACAGTTGATTGTTTCTGGTCAAGACCCTTCAATAGGACACTTCCAACAGCACAAACTGAAAGGTATCAATAGATATTTTCCTCCTCTGCCACTGAAAAGGAGACAACTTTGGAAGTTAATTGCCGCAAGGTGTTGGTTTTTTTAAAAGGCTTCAGTTCCCCAATACTGAAAACTATCCTGACTGATACAGGATCCAACATTAGCAGTGTTGTATGATCCAATAATAGGCTACAGCTCCCTATTGGAGAATAGACAATGCTACCTTGATTCTCTCAAATGCCTTGTCTCTTAATTTATGCTGCTTTTGGAAATGGGTTCCAGTGCTTTTCCGCGCACAGAAGTCTAGGTTGTCTCGTGACTCCCATGTTCCCTGTAGTAGAAATCCCTTAGCCTTAGTTGAAGCAGGGGGCTCATTTCCTTCCAAGAACATGCATATACTAATTGTTTTTTTTAGATGCAGTCCTGTTTTTCTTGGGGGATGTAAACTACTTAATGATTAAGAGGAGTTTTAGTTGGCATTTTAATCTCATTGCTACAACCTTTTGGTCTCAAACTTCTAGTGCACCTAGCTGAGCATTACTGCAAGGTGTCAACATAGAAAACCTACAGCACAATACAGGCCCTTCAGCCCACCAGCTGTGCCAAACGTGTCCTTAGAATTACCTAAGCTTACCTGTAGCCCTCTATCCTAAACTCATGTATCCATCCAGGAGTCTCTTAAAAGACCTTATTGTTTCTGCCACTGGCAGCCCATACACTCACCACCTTATCCTGACATCTCTACATCCTCCCATGCTAGCCATTTCAGTCCTGGGGGAAAAGCCTCCAAATATCCACATGATCGGTCAACCTCTAAACATGCACTACAACTCTTGGTTCTAGCTTTCAGCATAGCATATGTCAGTGGGGGAAGAACCAAAAAGTAAGGGTTTCAAGGGTCAAAATGAGGACTGTACAAGAGAACTGGAGGAGAAAATAGTAGGTTGTGAAGTTCCAATGCAGCACTTTATTAAGGCCTCAATTATCCCAGGAATGAATAATTTGGTCTAATGTCCCCACCACTCCAAAGCATATTGATGTAATTGAGACAAATTCTATACAGTGAGCAAGAAGCATATTTTTGCAAATATTCTGCAAATTTCCAGAATGACACAAAGTAACCACTTCTGGACAAACTTGACCAGCAATAAATGAGAAAATCTGTAGATGCTGGAAATCTTAGCCACACACACAAAAATGCTGAAGGATCTCAGCAGCTAAGGAGTATTTTCTCCCCAGTGATTTCCCTCTTGCTACTTAACCTTGCAAATAGAACAGATGCTACACCTACCCATATATCACCTCCCTCACTACCATTCAGGGCCCCAAACATTACCTTGTGTTTCTCCCTCCACCACCTTCCAACTCTTGACTTGTCATTTTTTTTTCTCCAGTCCTGCTGTAGAGTCTCAGCCCAAAATGTTAACTCTACTCTTTTCCATTGATGCTGCCTGGCCTGCTGAGTTCCTCCAGCATTTTGTGTTGATGACCAGCAAGACTTAGCAAATGCTTTCTAATATTTGAACAATAATTGTGGAAGAGACTTCCTGACATGATCAATTTTTACCTAATCCTCTTGGTCTAAATTGATCAATTTACCACTCCTGGAACTAGCAACTAACTTATCTCAGACCCAAATTTGAACTGTTTCCTTCAAGATAAAGGCAATTCCATCTCATAATAGCGACAAAAGTGTTAATGCAGGTTGAGAGCTCCTTACCTGAAAATCCAAAATCCGAATTCTTATCGAGTGCTGACATGGAAAATTCCCAGGTCTCAGCGCATTGCAGACAGTTCTGAGAAGCGAAGTCACATGCAATGAATAGAAGTAGATTGAGAAATAGAAAAGCACTGTATAAAGTGAGGAACGGAGATCATGATTATGATTAGTGTTGGAGTGAACATGTGCCGCTCAACGGTATGCTGATCATAAAACAAAGATCTATCACGAACTGAAAATTGAAGGTAATTGTGAATATTCTGCAGGCTGGTTGCAGAAATTTAAGAAGATGCACAACATTAAATTTTTAAAGCATCTGCTGATCACAAAAATATAGCACCATAACAAGTCTATGATGCTGATTGGTTTTATACCCTTCATAAAACCAAAAGAAAAAGTAAAATACAAACAGAATGTATTTTTAATCAAAACACAGCATCATAGATGGAGACTGAAAGCCTGCCATTGTTTATTCTTCAACAGCTGATTCAGATATTCTCCCACTGCTGCTTTTGTTACCCTGCACACATTATATTTTCATTATATTAATGGTGTGTAATAATGTTTATTGTTAAGTACATGTGTGTGATGAACAAGTGTAAAACAAAGACAGCTGACCAGTAGCACATAAATTCAGAGTTGGAAATGATGACGAACATTGTATATTCCAAAATGCAAAAAAAAATCTAAAATATCAAAACATTTCTTGCCCCAAGCATTTTGGACAAGGAATACTCAACCAAATATGATCAAATTTCTAAACTATAATCACAATGTATTTGTGAGGGCTTTCTCTGGACAAAATTACTGACATGTTTCCCACATTTTAACAGTGACTATTGTAGTTGGAAAACACTGAAACATTCAGGCAAGAACGTGAAAGTGACCACTGAAATGGCAGCAACACACAAAAAATGCTGGAGGAACTCAGCAGGCTAGTCAGCAACTGAGGAAAAAAATTAATTCCATGTTTTGGGCTAAGGGCTGGAGAAAAAAAGATGAGGATTAGATTTAAAAGCTGGGGGGAGGGGAGAATGAAATAAAGAACTGGGGAATTGATTGGTGAAAGAGATACAGGGCAGGAGAAAGGAGAGGATAGAAGGCCATGGAAGAAAGAAATGGGGGGAGAAGCACAGAGGCAGGTCATGGGTAGACAAGGATACAAGGTGAGAGAATGGTGGAGGGGTTGGGGCATTACTAGACATTTGAAAAATCGATGTTCATGCAACCAGATTGGAGGCTACCCAGGCAGAATATAGGATGTTGTTCCTCCAACCTGAGTGTGGCCTAATCACTACTGTAGAGGAAGCCATGGATTGACGTATCAGAACGGGAATGGGAAGTGAAATTAAGATGGATGGCCACTGAGAGATCTCGCTTCTTCTGGTGGACAGAGTGTAGGCGCTCAGTGAAGCGGTCTCCCAATCTACGTCGGGTCTCACTGATACATACAGGAGGCCATACCAATTACAGCACATAAGAAATTTTACATATTGGAAATCTAAACAAACACACACAAAATGCAGGACCCTTCCTGATGAAGAGTCTTGGCCCCAAATGTCAACTGTGTATTCAATTCCTCCAGCATTTTGTGTTTTGCACCAGTTACAGGAGTTACTTCTTCTAGAATTGTGATGCTGGCTAGTGAATTTGTGTATGCCGTCTGGAACTTACATCTTGGTAGGGTCACCCATCTATCAAGTACTGTCTGGTGGCTGCCCATGCATCAGCCTCCTCAGATTAACAAAGTCACACACAGCCATTCTCCATTAAGGAAATTCACCATATTATGTCCCACTGAATTCACCACATAATTCACCACTGAATTATGTCCCGTGGTGATCCCAGATCAGTCTGTACAGCCACAAATAGACAATCCCTTAAAGGCTTGGACTATTTTCTGACTGGAGAGAAAATTGAAAAACCAGAGGTGCAGAGAGACTTGGGTGTTCTCGTATGGGATTCTCTAAATGTTAACTAGCAGGCTGAGTCAGTGATAAGAAAGGCAAATGCAGTGATAGCATTCATTTCAAGAGGACTAGAATACAAAAGCAAGGATGTAATGCTGAAGTTATATAAAGCATTGATCAGACCACACTTGGGAGTATTATAAGCAGTTTTGGGCATCTTATCTAAGAAAAGATGTGCAGGCGTTGGAGAGAGTCCAGAGGAGGTTCACAAGAATGATCTCAGGAATGAACGAATTAACAAATGATTGTTTGATAGCTCTGGGCCTGTACTTGCTAAAGTTTAGAAGAATGAGTTGGGGGGGATCTCATTGCAACCTATTGAATTTATTTATATCTGCATTTGCACAGTTTGTTTACAGTTTATAGTTACTGATGTTTACAGTTTACAATTACTGTTTTATAGATTTTCCAAGTATGCTGTAGAAAAAGAATATCAGGGTTTGTACAGTTGAAGTCAGAAGTTTACATACACCTTAGCCAAATGCATTTAAACTCAGTTTTTCACAATTCCTCACATTAATCCTAGAAAACATTCCCCGTTTTAGGTCAGTTAGGATCACTACTTTATTTTAAGATTGTGAAATGTCAGAATAATAGTATGATTTAAATCAGCTTTTATTTCTTTCATCACATTCCCAGTGGGTTAGAAGTTTACATACACTTTGTTAGTATTTGCCTTTAAATTGTTTAACTTGGGTCAAACATTTTGGCTAGCCTTCCACAAGCTTCTCACAGTAAGTTACTGGAATTTTGTTCCATTCCTAAAGACAGAACTGGTGTAACTGAGTCAGGTTTGTAGGCCTCCTTGCTCGCACACACTTTTTCAGTTCTGCCCACAAATTTTCTATCGGATTGAGTTCAGTGTTTTGTGATGACCACTCCAATACCTTGACTTTGTTGTCCTTAAGCAATTTTTCCACAATGTTGGAGGTATGCTTGGGGTCACTGTCCATTTGGAACACCCATTTGCAATTGAAATTTAACATCTGACTGATGTCTTGAGATGTTGCTTCAATATATCCACAAAATTCACCTTCCTCATGATGTCATCTATTTTGTGAAGTGCACCAGTCCCTCCTGCAGCAAAGCACCCCCACAACATGAAGCTGCCACCCCCATGCTTCACGGTTGGGATGGTGTTCTTCGGCTTGCAAGCCTCACCCTTTTTCCTTCAAACATAACGATGGTCATTATGGCCAAACAGTTCAATTTTTGTTTTATCAGATCAAAGGACATTTCTCCAAAAAAGTAAGATCTTTGTCCCCATGTGCACTTTCAAACTGTAGTCTGGCTTTTTTTATGGTGGTTTTGGAGCAGTGGCTTTTTACTTGCTGAGCAGCCTTTCAGGTTATGTCGATATAGGACTCGTTTTACTGTGGATATAGATACTTGTCTACCTGTTTCCTCCAGCATCTTCACAAGGTCCTCCTTTACTGTTGTTCTGGGATTCATTTGCACTTTTCATGCCAAAGTGCATTCATCTCGAGGAGACAGAATGTGTCTCCTTCCTGAGCAGTATGACGGCTGCATGGTCCCATGTGTTTATACTTGCATACTATTGTTCGTACAGATGAATGTGGTACCTTCAGGCATTTGGAAATTACTCCCAAGGATGAACCAGACTTGTGGAGGTCCGCAATTTTTTTTCTGAGGTCTTGGCTGATTTCCTTTGATTTTGTTTGTGAACTTCTAACCCACTGGAATTGTGATATAGTCGAAAGTGAAATAATCTGTCTGTAAACAATTGTTGGAAAAATTACTTGTGTCATGCACAAAGTAGATGTCCTCAATGCCTTGCCAGAACTATAGTTTGCTAACATGAAATCTGTGGAGTGGTTAAGCAATGAGTTTTAATGACTTCAACCTAAGCATAGAACAGAGATGAGGGAAAATGTCTTTAGCCACAGGATGGAATTTATTGCCATAGACAGCCATGCAGACCAATTCATTTGGTATACTTAAGGCAGAGGTTGATCGGTTCTTTATTAAAGGCATCAGAGGTTATAGGGAGAAGACAGGAGAATAGAGTTGAGAGGGATAATAAATCAGCCATGTTGGAATGACAGAGCAGACTTGATGAACTGAACAGCCATGTATGATCATATTTGACTTGAGTGATCACATACTACTACTACTACTACTACTACTACAGGAGTTAATCCTGCAAATCTATCCTTCCTGAATAAGGACATAACTGACTAAGATCTGATCCAAAAAAACAGCTGACAAAGTGGTCGATTTTACCAGGTTTTATTTGGGAACAGATGGCAACATGTTTTACACACAGTACTTTTCAATGTCATCTTTAATCTGGCCCTACATTAACAAGGATTAGATTGGCAACAATTGTTCTACTTTAACAGTTGGGACACTGGGGTCTACCGCACCACCTCTCTCGGGTGAATACAGGAATTTTTTCTGTAGATTTGGAAAGATTTGCAGAAAATGAGAAAAGCCAGGCACAGGTCATTCCCTAAGAGGATGCATTTAGCAAAGCATGTCATTAACTGTCCCCACCCAGAGAGTGCTTGTCGAACAAATACTCTCCAATACCATCCTCAGAAGCTCCCAATTTCTTCAGGTTGGTGATGTGATCCCCAAGCTTCCTAATGGCTATGACTTGTTCATTCAAGTAGTTTGCCTCCAAGAACTCACATAGCTGTAACAGGAAGAAAATGTAACGATGAGGAGTTTCTCAACATCATTGTTTAATTCAACCAACATGGGAAACACAAAGTCCAAAACTACCACATGCTATGACTGTTAGGTGTATAAATCACTGCTCTTTTGACTGAATCAGAATCAGAATTGGGGTTATTATCACTGGCATGTGACGTGAAATTTGTTAACTCAGCAGCAGCGGTTAAATGCAATACATAATCTAGCACAGAAAAATATAATAAATAAACAATTAAATCAATTACATATAATAGATTTAAAATAAACATGCAAAAACAGAAATACTGTATAATTAAAGTCAAGTCAAGTCACTTTTATTGTCATTTCGACCATAAGTGCTGGTATGGTCGAAATAGTAAAAATGAAACGTTTTTCAGGACCATGGTGTTACATGACACAGTACAAAAACTAGACTGAACTACGTAAAAAAAAACAACACAGAGAAAACTACACTAGACTACAGACCTACACAGGACTACATAAAGTGCACAAAAACAGTGCAGGCATTACACTAAATAATAAACAGGACAATAGGGCAAGGTGTCAGTTCAGGCTTCGGGTATTGAGGAGTCTGATAGCTTGGGGGAAGAAACTGTTACATAGTCTGGCCGTGAGAGCCCAAATGCTTCAGAGCCTTTTCCCAGATGGCAGGAGGGAGAAGAGATTGTATGAGGGGTGCATGGTGTCCTTCATAATGCTGTTTCCTTTGTGGATGCAGTGTGTAGTGTAAATGTCTGTGATGGCGGGAAGAGAGACCCCGATGATCTTCTCAGCTGACCTCACTATCTGCTGCAGGGTCTTGCGATCCAAGATAGTGCAATTTCTGAACCAGGCAGTGATGTAGTTGTTCAGGATGCTCTCAATACAACCCCTATAAAATGTGATGAGGATGGGGTAGTGTCCGAAGGTTCAATGTCCATTTAGGAATCAGATGGCAGAGGGGAAGAAGCTGTTCCTGAATTGCTGAGTGTGTGCCTTCAGACTTCTGTACCTCTGACCCAATTGCAAAAGCGAGAAAAGGGCATGCCCTGGGTGCTGGAGGTCCTTAATAATGGACGCTGCCTTTTTGAGACACCACTCCTTGAAGATGTCCTGGGTACTTTGTAGGCTAGTACCCGAGATGGAGCCAACTAAATTTACAATCCTCTGCAGCTTCTTTTGGTTCTGTGCAGTAGCCACTCTTCCCCCACCCCAATACCAGACAGTAAACCAGCCTGTCAGAATGCTCTCCACAGTACATCTATAGAAGTTTTTCAGCGTATTTGTTGACATAGCAAATCTCTTCAAACTCCTAATGAAGTATTGCAGCCTTCTTTATAACTGCATCGATATGTTGGGACCAGGTTAGATCCTCAGAGACCTTGACACCCAGGAACTTAAAACTGCTCTCTCTCTCTCCCCACTTCTGATCCCTCTATGAGAATTAGTGTGTGTTCCTTCGTCTTACCCTTTTGAAGTCTACAGTAAGCTCTTTTGTCTTACTGACGTTGAGTGCCAGGTTGTTGCTGTGACACCACTTCACTAGTTGGCATATTTCACTCCTGTACACCCTCTCATCACCATCTGAGATTCTATCAACAATGGTTGTATCATTAGCAAATTTATAGATGGTATTTGAGCTAAGCCTAGCTCATGGGTATATAGAGAGTAGAGCAATGGGCTAAGCACACACCCCTGAGGTGCACCAGTGTTGATAGTTGATGATGAGGAGGTGCTATTACCAATTGTGGTCCTCCGGTTAGGAAGTTGAGGATCCAATTGCAGAGGGAGGTACAGAGGCCCAGGTTCAGAAACTTCTCAATCAGGATTGTGGGAATGATGGTATTAAATTCTGAGCTATAGTCCATGAACAACATCCTGACATAGGTACTTGTGTTGTCCAGGTGGCCTAAAGCCATTGAGATTGCATCTGCTGTTGATCTATTGTGGCAATCAACAAATTGCAATGGGTCCAGATCTTTGCTGAGGCAGGAGTTCAGTGTAGTCATTACAAACCTCTCAAAGCATTTCATCACTGTAGATGTGAGTGCTACTGGGTGACAGTCACTAAGGCAGCTCACATTATTCTTCTTAGACACTAGTAAAATTGTTGCCTTTTTGAAGCAAGTGGGAACTCCTGCCCATAGCAGTGAGAGGTTGAAACCGTCCTTGAATACTCCCTCCAGTTGTTTGGATTAGTTTTTCAGAGCCTTACCATGTACTCCATTGGGACCTTCTGCCTTGTGAAAGTTCACTCTCTTTAAAGACAGTCTAATGTAGGCCTCTAAGACAGAGATCACAGGGTCATCAGGTGCAGCAGGGATCTTCACAGCTGCAGTTGTATTCTCCCTTTCAAAGCGGGCATAGAAGGCAGAGAATTCATCTGGTAATGAAGTATCACTGCCATTCATGCTATTGGGTTCACTTTGTAAGAAGTAATGTCTTGCAAACCCTGCCAGAGTTGTCTTGCATCCAATGTCGCCTCCAGCCTTTTTTGAAATTGTCTTTTCACCCTTGAAATAGCCCTCCGCAAATCATACCTGTTTTCTGGTAAAGGCCTGGGTCGCCAGACTTGAATGCCACAGATCTAGCCTTCAGCAGACAACGTACCTCCTGGTTCATCTACGGCTTTCCTGGTTCATTCCCACGGTTTGGGAATGTACAGTAAGTCTTTGTAGGCACACACTCATCCACACAGTTTTTAATACAGCATACTCATCCAAGTTTGAGGAAGACAGGTGAGACAAATTTCAAATTCTAAACTTCTCACAAATCAGATTGGTTATCATGTCTCTGAACCTCTGTATAAGCAATCTTCTGATATCTCTCACTGGCACTCCTCTGATTTTAATCACTATTCATTAGTGTTAATGTGCCTTTATTTGCCCTTAAGAATTTATTTTAAAATCTTTCACTCTCTACTACTCTTAGTATGTTTCTTAAAAGACATCTCAGATTCATGTGGCACAGAAAATGGTCCTTTGGCCCAACGTGTTTTGGCTGACCATCGAGCTATACTTATCCTTTAACAGCATTTGGTCTGACAGTTTCTATGCACATCTCATCTGAAAAATATTACATCCTAACACTTTGAGCTTCTATTAATTTCTATGTGTAAGAGAGCCATCTACTGATCAAAAAGGATAAACTTTTTCATAAACATGAGAAAATCTGCCGACGCCGGAAACACAAAGCAACACACGCAAAATACTGGAGGAACTCTACAGGTCTGGCAGGAGCTATGGAAATGAATTAACAGTCAATGTTTTCAGCAAAGACCTTCTTCAGGACTGAGAACGAAGTGGGTGGGGGGGGGGGAGATGCAACAATAAAAAGGTGAGGGGAGGGGAAGGAGGCTAGCTGGAGGGTGATTTGTGAAGCCAGGTGGGTAGGAAAGGTAAAGGACAGGTAAAGAAGGAATTTGATAGGAGAAGAAAGTGCACCACAGGAGAAAGGGGAGGAGGAGGGGACCCAGGTACAAGTGATAGGCAGGTGAGAAGAGGTAAAAGATCAGAATGGGGAATAACTCTCTTTTACAGTATTCATGCCATGAGGTTGGAGGCTACTCAGATGAAATATAAGGTGTTGATATCTCGCTACACATAAATATTTTTATGGAGAGTTACCAAACATTGAAGTTCCAGCTGGACCTTTGAATATATAAATATTGCTGATGTAATTTTAGTTATTAAATGTAAAACTGGGCTCTATCCCAATGTGTGCAAAAATAAACCAAAATTGCCTGTAAATTTAGTGGGCTTTGAACCAAAATCTCCATGGTCTAAAGAAACACACTTTGGTTCTGTTCTAATATGAGGTTTGATGCAAAATTTTATTTGATATTTTGCCAGATGCTGGAATTAAAAAAATCTACATAAATTCCAAGGTGCAGTTTACTCACTTGGGAATAAGACCATTATATTTTAACCTTAAGATTAATATCAATGAGTCATACAGCACTATAGCACAGAAGCAGGCCCTTCAGCCCATCTCGTTCCTGCTGAACTGTTATTCTGTCTCATCCCATCAACCTGCACCTAGACAATAGCTCTCCGGACCTCTCCCATGCATATACTTTTCCAAATTTCTCTTAAATGTTAAAATAGAACCTGCATCCACCACTTCCACTGGTAGCAGATTCCACGCTTTCACCCTCTGAGTGAACAAGTTCCCCTTCATGTTGCCTTTAAACATTTCACCTTTCATCCTTAACACATGTCCTCTAGTTCTAGCCTCATATAACCTCAGTGGAAAAAAGTGTGCTTGCATTTACCCTATCTATAACCCTCATAATTTTCTATACCCATCAAATCTCTTCTCATTTTCCTGTAATGTAGGACAAGGATTCCCAACCTGGGGTCCAAGAACCCCTTGCTTAATGGTATTGGTCGATTATATAAATAAGGTTGAGAATGGCTGCTCTAGGGAATAAAGTCTTAACCTATTCAACCTTTCCCTATTACTTAGATCCTCAAGACCTGGCAATATCCTTGTAAGTTTTCTCTGTATTCCAATCTTATTGATATACTTCCTGTACCTAGATGCACACAATACTCCAAATTAGACCTCACCAATGTCTTATACAACTTCAACATAACATGCTACTTCCTGTATTCAATACTTCCACTCTCTCACTTGTGAAGGTTCTTTACAACCCTAACTACCTGTGAGACTGTTGTGTATATAATTTTTCTTCATTACTTGAATAATCTTATATTAATGTATATATGTATAGACACACACACACACACACACACACACACACACACACACACACACACACACACACACATATAGGTTAAGCATTTTTGGTTAATTTCAATAATTTATCATGGGTTATATGTATGAATATGTGAATTGCTTACGTCATTATGCTACTACATGATACTTGTGCGCCTCGCTTAAAGTAAACCCAAAGTTAGATTCACATGCCTTTCTCTAAGTGAGTTTAATATTTTGAAGTTACAAAATATAGCAGACACCACTTTCAAAAAATTATGGATCTGTACTCCCAGATCCCTTTGTATAGGCAAAAGACT
Organism: Hypanus sabinus; assembly: GCF_030144855.1. Classification (NCBI taxonomy): domain Eukaryota; kingdom Metazoa; phylum Chordata; class Chondrichthyes; order Myliobatiformes; family Dasyatidae; genus Hypanus; species Hypanus sabinus. The sequence goes on from NC_082734.1 coordinate 5,783,844, forward strand.
TGATAATAATAATAGTTTGTTTTTTGAAAATGGAAAAGCTTCTTCATACATTTCAAATAATCAAAAAGTGCCAAGTTCATTACATGGTGCAGAAAAATTTACTAAGGAGAGCAAACTGTTGAGGAAGTTTCAATCATTGATATTATTACCTGGTATTTAATGCAGAGTAACTGATGCGGGACTGGATTTTGTAAATTATTGATAAGAAATTCAGTCAAGGTTTTGCTCTATTGTGTGTAACTTCTGTCTACCTCTCATGAGGGAAACGATGTGTGCTCCCCTTCCGGGTTCATTGTTGGTAATCAAGGCTGGGGGGAATTTAAACTACATACTCTTCCAAGGTGAATAACATCAGATAGAGTTATAAAATTTCTCTTCCAACATTTCTACAGATGTATCATGGGGAGCATTCTAACTGGTCTGGTATAGAGAGGCCACTGCACAGGATTGGAAAAAAACTGCAGAGGGTTGCAAACTCAACCAGCTCCATCACAAACACTAGCCTCCCCAGCATCGAAGACATCTTCAAAAGGTGATGCATCAAAAAGGCAGCATCAATCATTAAGGATCCCCATCACCCTGGACATGACCTCTTCTCATTGCTACCATCTGGGAGGAGGTACTGTCTGGGAAGACACACACTGTGTGTGATGATCCTGAGGGAAGGCCCCTACGTTCGAACGGTCTCTTTCTCTCTCCATCAGTGCTGTCAGAGTATGATAGAAAAGTTCTGGGTCTGTGATTTATAAATTAGACTGTGGTTTGCTTGAGCTTTTTCCATTTTATGTTTTTATATTATATTTTATGTTTTGCTTCATGGCTGTCTGGAGAAGATGAATTTCAGAATTGTATATTGCATACTTACTTTGATAATAAATGTACCTCAAAATCAGTGCTTTAGGAACAGCTTTTTTCTCTTCACCATCAGATTTCTGAATGGATAATAAACCAATCCACGACCAGTACATCAATATCTTCTTCATTCTCTTTCCCCATGTCACAACATATTTGTGATTCTGACAGGGATTGATAAATGTATGCTGAGAGGTTGAACTTTTTTTCTCAAGCTGTTGCTCAGTTCCCCTTTGAACGTACCTGTTGAAATTGCTTCCCTGAATGTTCCAGACCTCAAAACATTTTTATTTTCATTGTTATGGCTAGACTGATTTTTTTTGCCAGTTATCTTAAATCAGTTTCTCCAGAATTAAGTCAATTGGGGTACCCCTGAAGCAACAAAACAAAGTGCTGGAAGAACTCAGTGGCTCCTACAGCATCTGTGGCAGGATATAAGTAGTCAATGTTTCAGTTTGAAACCATGTTTTCTGATGATGTCTCCTTGGACACCACCTTCAGGCCTTTTACTCTCCCTAGACCTTTGCATTTCCAACTGCCACCTTTGAATACTCCTCCAAACTATGCACAATAATTTGAGCATAAAATCACTCTAGCCATGATATGATGAGGTTTACATACTTACATGTGGATCGTTCTGTTCACTTGCCAGCTTGTGCAGGTTCAGAATGCTTTGATTGACCTCTTTCTCAAGCTCTAATGCATGCTCCATTGCCTCTAAGCCGCTGCCCCATTCATCCTGGTAAGGTTTCTGAAAACATGAGAAGCTTCACAGCATACAATAGAATGTATGTTTGGGGCTTTATTAACAAATGGGTTCTGGCTCCACCACTGACACAAAGTGCCTGCAGTGTGTAACATGTATAAAATACATATCACTTGTGTCGGCTAAAGCTCCTCCCAACCTCTTTCAAAAAGAATGATAATGGCAAATAATGCTGACATACACAGGCCCTTCTCCTATTCACAAATAGAAATTAAGTAGAAAAGGCCATTTTGATCTTTTGTATCTGTTCTGCCATTAATTAAGAACATGGCTAATCAAAGCTGATGTCATTCCAGTAAGAAGACATTACTGTTATTCTCAAACTCTCTTGCATAAAGCCCAGTGCACTATTTGTCTTCCTTATTACAGCCATACAGCATTCATCCTAACATGCTGACTGCACTGTCCAGTGAGCTAGCCCCACATACCTGCATCTGGCCCTCCTCTCAAATTCATGTCCTTATCAAGATTTGCCCACCTCAACCCATTGGCAGCCCACTTTTTTACACCCCTCCTTAGGAAAACAGTATGTGCTTTCATATTGTGTGTCCCTCATTATCTTATCTCATTATCTCTGCTTTACCCGCACTTTCCTCCAAGAGGGCCACAATCTTGTCATAGGGTTTGGAGGTTTGCGTGCCTCAATGTCCTGGAGAGCTACGTTGGCTGGAGTCAGGGTCTTGTGCCTTGGCTCCTGGTAGGGTCACCCATTCCAAACAGGTCAAAGGGTAGAAGTCAGACTCAGAGTGGTCCAACAGTCCTCCAGGTTCAGGGGTTCAGCTCAGGGCTAACAACCTTGATTTATCAAAAAGCAATTGTTATGGAAACAACAATGAAGAACCCTTCTGTACAGACAGAGATAGAGGATCTTCATTGCTGCCCTAAGCACCAGTGGCATAATGGGCAGTAAGTAATTAAGTTACCTGCACTTTGACTTCAGGGATTTAATTGGAATGACACACAGATCACTTTGCACACCAACACTATTACTGAAGATGTACTGAAAATGACTTACAATCACCTATCCAACATCCTCATCTTGTAAAATTATATTTCAAAAGAGGGGATGAGAGAAGTAATGGAGATGATGGGGATACTTTTCTCCCACTAACCTTGATATCATACAGGACAATGCTGCCTCCACGCTGATTCTGAAACTGCATCAGCTGCTCAGCATGCTTCTGCTCTTCGACAGATTGCTCCAAGTAAAACTTGGCAAAGTTTCTCAATCCAACATCATATCGGTCGAAGTAATATGACTGAAACAAAAACAAGCAATGTTGGTACTGTACTGTAAATTTAGTGGGACTAGTTACATAAAGCCTTGTGGCTGTAAGTGCAGCTTAAGTCATGAGGAAATGATTGGACAACTTTTGACTCCCCACATCTTCTGCCAAGGAGGTCCCAATCTCAACTGCAAAAGGCGGGGGCTAGCAACCCCATCCCTTAAAACCCTAGAGCTACTGAAAGGCCAATAGACCTCATCCGTGGAAAAGGAAGGATGTGTAGACCAAGATGAAGGTCTACACCAGGGGACAACTTTAAAGACTGGTTTGATTCTCCACAGCACTTCCATCATCATATGTCAGGAGCATAATGGAAAAATTTCCATCTGCATGGATGAATAGAGCTACAACAACACTCAAGATGATCATAACAATCCTAGATAAAGCCTATTTGACTGGAGCACCAACATCACCTTAATTTTTTACGCACTCCATCACATTGCATTGTACCATCTAATAAAAATACTGCAATCACAAATACTTCAACAGTATTTTCCACAAGTGCAAGCACTACCACCTCGGAGGACAAGGACTGTTGATGCTTGGGAAAGGCATCAACCGAGTCCTTCTCCAAGTTGAATACCATCCTGGCTTTGAGATAAATTATCTGATTGTCACTGGGTCTTAACCTGGAATATCCTTACACAACAACACTATGGAACCATGCTCACCAGTTAAGTCAGTAGTTCATGTGGCAAATCACCATCACCTTTTCAAAGGGAATCGTGAATAAGGATTACATGTTGTTCCTGCATCTGACAATTGTTGCTCCTGAATATCATACATAACATTCTCAAAGTGCACACCACTTTGAGGATAATCTGTCTTCGTTTCATTGTTGTTGGTCAAGATCCTAGGAATGTGTACAAAGTGATAAGAGGCCTAGACTGTCGATAGCCAGAGACTTTTTCCCAGGGCCGAAATGGCTAAGACGAGGAAACATTATTTTAAAGTGTTTGGAGGAAAATTTAGGCGGGATGTCAGAGATAATTTTTATAGAGACTGGTATTTGTGTGAAACACCCTGCCAAAGGTGATTGTAGAGTCAAATATATTAAGGACATTTAAGAAACTCTTATATAGGATGATAGAAAAATGAAGGGCTATGTAGGAGGGAAGGGTTAGAGTGAGTTAAAAGGTCAGCATGACATTGTACACTAAAGGGCCTGTACTGTGCTGTAATGCTTCATGAATCCTAACAAGCACTCCTGTGTATCTACCTACAATTAGGGCACCTAACCAGCTTCTCAGCACTCATAAAGATAGTTCACTGAAGCTCAGCTGTAGCATTCTCTCCTCTGAATCAGGAGGTTGTGGGTTTCAGCCCCTGTATTGAGTGTGCTATCCATTGTTAAAAATGTCTTCTTTCAGATAAGATGTTAATACTCATCTGCCCTTCAGGTGGTGTATTTTTTAATTCACTTTCAGAATGCACACCCTTACTTAAGAGTTTGGCTGTTGCTTAAGTAATTCTATGGTTTGATCACAGCAATGACAAGTCAGGATACTGTGTTACATGGACGGGAAGATATTCCCATTCTTTTGTTGTTTGTGCCCTTCCTGACTGAGATCACAGCTTTGGCAGTTGCTGTAAATGACACAAAGTGCAGACGCAGTGAAATGGTGGTGGAGTGAATGAATGTTAATGGTAGTGGATGGGGTGCCAATCAATATTGTTCTGGGTAGATACAAGCTTCTTGAGTGATGTTGGAGCCATACACATCCAAGTTAGTGAAACATTCCAAATGTGGAAAAGCTTTGAGGTATCAGGATATGAGTCAATTCTCTTGAAGCTGTGACGCGTCCATTTGAATTTCTGGTCAAATTTGGCCTCCAGGGTACTGATGAAAACTCAGCAAATAATGCCATTAAATGCCAACGGTAGAAGCTTTGAATCTCTTGTTGGAGATGACCATTGCCTGACACTTTTGAAAATAATCCAATTGGTACCATTTTGAGAAAGAGCAGGATTTTTGCTCCCCGTGTCCTGGACAATATTTCTCCTTCAACTTTCAATACTAAAAGCATACTAACACTCCCAAGCTGCTGTCGGGAGCATGTTATGCATAAATTAGCTAAACTGCTTCTTATGTTACAAACAGTTATTAACCATTACTGTAATGTCCTTCAGTGGCACTGAATTAATAGTGGAAATTCCACAATCTTCATGCTAAATAAACTTCAATCTCCTTGGCACTGAAAGTTGACCTGTGACCCTATAGGTGGTAATAACTTTGGTATGTATCATCAATTATGCACGTAACATCAAAAACCTCAAAACAACTTTGTTGGGTTTACCTCTGGCTCATATTTTAATAATACAAAATGTTTGTTTAAAAATGGTAATTTCAGACATCTGATTTGGTAATTGGTCTTCAACTTAAAAGGTTAAGTTGTTCTCTCTTTAAGGATGATGTCTGTAGTATATTACATCTGCTTTTAGTTCAGGTGTCTGGGAAACAGCATTTGCTTCTGTCATCCAGTTCCTTTTTTTGCAAAAATAGCCACTAAGTTTGGCCTCAATCTCATCCGAGAATTATCTTTTGCCACAGTTTCTATTGAAAATGTTTTATTTGAAACAAATGCCCTATTGCATGTCACTTCTAAAGTAATTGCTCACACTTTATTTTTGCAGTTGTAAAATGGTGGCCAACAATTTTAATTCTAATGCTCATTTCTGTGCCAACATTTCGGTTCATCCTCTCCTCCTGGTATGTTGAGGCCATTCTCAGGGTGAAGAAGCAGCACCTAATATTCTGTCTAGGTAAGATGTCAGAACAGAGTTAGTCCATTCAGCCCATCAAGTCTGCTATACCATTTCATCATGGCTGATTTATCATGCTTCGAATCTGATGGCAAGATCACTGATTTCTCCAACTTCTGGCAACTTTTTTTTCTTTTCACCTCCCCTCCCCCTTCCATCTTCTGTTCCTCATTCTGGTCTCTAACCTCTTCTTCTCACCTATCACTTCAGTCTGGTTTCCCTCCTTTTCTCCCGTTGTCGACTCTCCTCTCCTATCACATTCCTTCCTCTCTAGCCCTTTTCCTTTCCCCCCCATCAGGCTTCACCTATCACCTGCTAGCTAACCCTCAACCCCTCCTCCCACTTTCTTTATTCCAGCATCTTCCCCCTTCCTTTCCAGTCCTGATGAAGGGTCTTGGTGCGAAACATCAACTGTTTATTCATTTCCAGAGATGCTGCCTGTCCTGCTAAGTTCCTTCAGCTTTTTGGGTGCATTGCTTTGGATCTGCAGAATCCCTTGTGTTTATGATTTGCAATATCTGTTGGATTGCAGTGGAATGGGTCATATAGAACAGAAACAGGCCTGCTGGCCTGCACAAGTCTGTACCAACCTTCAAGCATGCAATTACAACAATCTCGTTTTAATCTCCCCATATACGCTGATGCCCAATGACACACCCAGGGCAATTTACAGAGGCCAATTAACCTCCCAGCCTGTATATTTTTAGGACGTGGGATGGAACTGCAGGGTAAATTCATTCAGATATAGGGAGAATGTACAAACTCCACACATACAGCACCAATGGCTAAACTGGAGTTCTGATGCTTGGGTAAAACCTGGGCCATGAACCAAGACACTGAAGCAGTTGATATTATGAACTGATAATGGTGTTGAGAGGCAATGTATTGAATTTTAAGGAGTGATGTTTAGATTATGTGAGTATATTTGATGCCTAACACTGCTGGGATTAGGTGATATTTTTGTATTTGTATTTTCCTGGAGTTATTGAGACTGTATGAAAGGATTAGAGCAGGGGTTCCAAAACATTTTTATGCCATGGAGCCTTACTATTAATTGAGGAGTCCATGGACCCCAGGTTGCAAACCCCTGGATTAAAGGCACTATGCAAGCCTTTAGATGCTTGCTTCACCACTTAATTAGTGTTGGAGATCGAAGGGAGATTTGATAGCGATTAGACAAAATTATGAAAGGTATAGGTATGGTCAATGCAATCAGACTTTTTCCACAGAGGTTTGGTGGGAGTAGAACAAGAAGTCATGGGTTAAGGTAAAAGGTTAAATATTTAAAGGGGGACTTGGACATGTGAGTTTTGATAAGTACTTCAGTAGGAGGGGTATGGTGAGCTATGATTCAGGCGCGGCTGATAGAACGAGGCAGAATAACCTGGTTATTGTACTAGATGGGCTGAAGGACCTGCTTCTATGTTGTGGTGCTCTATGGCTCTATGTGGGCTATGCTGGATATTCCTGCTGTTGTGTGACGGTTTCCCTACCGGTATATAATGTACATTGGTGGATTTTTGTTAGTGGAACGTGTCCAGTCTCTTTGCCAAGTCTTCCTACTGTGATATTTCCATACTGGACCTCTTTACTGGGATTTGTTTTCCCTGCTGGTGTTTGGGAACTTTGGTCAAATTATGAGGTTTAGTTCTTGCTGCTAGGACTTTTTGGGAAATGTGGTAAGACACTCTGTTCTCCCTGCTGGTGTTAGAGAAATGTGTTCAAATTAGGAGGTCCTGTTTTCTCTGCTGGTATCTTTCAAGAAATGTGGTGAGATTGTCCAGTTCTCCTGCTGGTATTCGGGAAATGGGATAACACTATCTAGTTCTCCTGCTGGTATTGGGGAAATGCAAATTAATGAGGTCTGGTTCTCACTGTTGGGATTTTTTTTAGGAGATGCGTTAAGACAGTCTAATTCTTCCTGCTGGGCCGGGAGTCTGTGACCACCATGGTGGGGAGTGCGAATCTGTCTTCTCTCTCACCATGGACAGGTAGGCGTAGTAAGCGCGGAGCTCCTGATTGATCTGCTGGTTGATGGCCTCCTCGCATTCTCTAGAATAGTTCTGGCGTACCGAGTAACCGTGGCTCTGCCCGCCCTGGGCCGCTCTCCGGGGCTGCCCCCGCCCCTCAGCCCAGGGCGGTGGGCCAACCCTGCACCGGAGGCGACAGGGCATGCCCCGCTTCGGGAACAAGCCAACCGCCACAGCCGGCCACACTCGCCACAAGCTCCCCATGGCGCCACCAACAACAGCCCGCCGGCTCAAAACGCGATCTCTGATTGGCTAGTGCCCACCATATTTGGAGGGTCGTAGGGAATGGGAACCTGCGCCCGCCATCTTGGGAGTGGCAGTTAATTCTTCAACTCCCCTTTCCGTTCCAGTCTTGGTGAAGGGTTTCGACCCGAAAAGTCGACTGTTTCTTCCCCTCCGTAGACACTGCCCGATGACTCCAGCATTTTGTGCCTGGTTCCTTTTCCCCGCCGAATTTTACCAGAATTTGAATGCGGTGTCCGCGCTCACTACCATCCCCCCCCCCCCCCCCCCGGTCCGCCACTTCGGTCCTGATGTAGTGTAACTCGACCCGAAACGCCAACCGACTGTTTGCTCCACCGATATTTATCCCCAGCATTTTGGGGTTTTATAACCCCGCTCCAGATTCCAGCTTCTGCAGTCCCTCGCTCCTCCATTTTAGGAGCTGAGATGCAGAGTCGCCATTTTGGAAGCTCCAGGGCAAGTCCGTGAAGGAGTGAAGTAAAAATGTTTTGGACGTTCCTAATCGACATACTAGCTATGAAGGAGGCATCTAACGTTCAAAGTAAATATATTATCAAAGTACATATATGCCGCCATTTACAACCCTGAGCTACATTTTCTTGTGGGCACTCACAGTCAGTATACAGTCAATTGAAGACTGCACCCAACAGGATGGATGAACAGCCAATGTGCAAAAGACAACAAACTGTGCAATACACTTTGAACACCCCTAACCCAAATTGCTTTGGAGCTGTGTTTTTTTGAATATATAATGAGATAGCTTGGGATTGCCACCATTTCCAACTCTGAATTTATGTGTTGCCAATAAGTAGTCATTATCATCACACGTGTACGGATGCAGCCATTCAGCATGTTAGATTTTCATCAGCGATGATCTTTTAGCAAACTCATCAATTAATTTCTCTCATCAATGAAAACTGACGAAAGGTTTCCGCCCAAAACGTCAACAGTACTTCTGCCTATAGATGCTTCCTGGCCTGCTGCGTTCCACCAGCATTTTGTGTGTGTTGCTTGAATTTCCAGCATCTGCAGATTTCCTCGTGAATGAATTTCTCTGCTTCTTTGTGATCAGCAGAAGCTTCATCACCACCAATCTTTAGAAATTTAATGCCTTATCATTTCTTAAAATTCTGCAACAAACCTGCTGAATATTCATAATTATCTTAAAGTTTCGGTTCATTGTGATAGGTTTTTGCTTGTGTCATGATCAGTGTACCATTAAGCAGCATACGCTTACTTCAACGTTGATAAATCCACTCTTTCTATAAACAATCATGATCTTCCATTTTTGCTTTATTCAGTGTTTCTATTTTTCATTAGCTTCTGCAAATTACATATGTGAGGTCACTTTTTGGAGCTGTCTGTCATGCACAGAAACCTACGCATTGCGTGGCAAACTTCCCAGCGCCATGAGGAATTCTCCATTTGTGACGCTATGTCAGCGCACAAAAGAACTTTGGATTTTGGAGGTTTTCTGATTTTCGAATTTTGGATAAGGAGTACTCAGCCTGTACAGAAAAAGAAAAAAAAGACATGATAATAATAATAAATAACTAAGCAATAAATGTCAAGAACATGAGATGAAGAGACCCTGAAAGTGAGTCCATAGGTTGTAGTTCAGTGATAGGGCAAGTGAAGTTAGGTGAAGTTATTCCCTCTGGTTCAAGAGCCTGATGAGTGAGGGGTAATAACTGATCCTGAACCTGGTGATGTGAGTCCTGATGCTCCTGTACCTTTTTTTTGATGGCAGCGATGAGAAGAGAGTATGACCTGGGTGGTGGGGGGTACCTGATGATCGTTGCTGCTTTCCTGTGACTGTGCTCCATGTAGGTGTACTCAATGGTCGGGAATTAAATTAAGGAGAGAGCAGAACTGACCTCAGAATTCAAGTTTTCAAAATTTGAGTAGACAACACATGAGGTGGTAACTGTTGAATTAGTGCCTTGGGTGACAAGACCCAGGCTGTTGATATCAACCGACCAAAGCAGCTTTGGAGTTCCCACCAAATGAAGATTTAATTCCTTAAGTATATGCCATCTCTGTTTAAGAGCAATGAGCAATGCAGCTAGTACAAACTCCCAACCTTTTACTCATAGATTTGCACATCTTTTGTTTCAGAAACATATCCATTTCCCTCTTGAACTGTACAATTAAATCTGTGTGCGCTGCCACCTCTCAGAGCGCACCCACACCCTAAAGTCCTGCTGTATAATTAGAAGTTTGCCATCATGTTAGGAGTAGCTGAAACTACTCAGGAGGTCAAGTAACGTTATAAGAAAGAGAGAGATTGTTAATATTTCAAGTTAATAACCATCATTGGAACCATTTGTATCCTTCTCACTGACGATTCCAACCCAGCCTGTCTCTTCACATAACTGAATCCTTCATCGCTGGAATCCTTTATGATAATGAAATTTCTCTCTGTTTATGATGTCAAATACTCTTATTGATTTTACAGCGTAGCAGATTTTACCTGGAAGTTTTGGTAATTATGAAAACTGATAGGATTCTCGAGGAATGCATGGTTGTTGGTGCACTTGTCTCCAATCCTCATAGAGGGATCAGAAGTGGAAAGAGCGAACAGTTTTAAGTTCCTGGGTGTCAAGATCTCTGAGCACCTAACCTGATCCCAACATATCGATGCAGTTATAAAGAAGGCAGGACAGTGGCTATACTTCATTAGCAGTTTGAAGAGATTTGGTATGTCAACAAATACACTCAAAAACTTCTATAGATGTTACGTGGAGAGCATTCTGACAGGCTGATTCACTCTCTGGTATGGTGGGGGGGGGGGCTACTGCACAGAACCAAAAGAAGCTGCAGAGGGTTGTAAATCTAGTCAGCTCCATCTTGGGCACTAGCCTACAAAGTACCCAGGACATCTTCAAGGAGCAGTGTCTCAGAAAGGCAGCGTCCATTATCAGGACCTCCAGCACCCAGGGCATGCCTTTTTCTCACTGTTACCATCAGGAAGCCTGAAGGCACACACTCAGCGATTCAGGAACACCTTCTTCCCCCTCTGCCATCCGATCCTAAATGGACAATGAACCCTTGGAGACTACCTCACTTTTAAAATATATATTTCTGTTTTTTTGCACGATTTTTAATCTATTCAATATATGTATACTGTAATTGATCTAGTTATTTATTATTATTTTATTTTGATTTTTTTCTTTTATTATGTATTGCATTGAACTGCTGCTGCTAAGTTAACAAATTTCACGTCACATGCCGGTGATAATAAACCTGATTCTGATTCCAGCCTGAAACCATGTGTCCAGAGCCTTTGCGTCAGATTGGATCCTAAATGGTCCCAGTGCTAGTTACTGCAGATATGAATTGATAACCTCAGCCTTACCACTTTCATTATTGAAGCCCTTCACCATCAAGACCATTCCAGTTAATCTCTGTACTTTCTCCACGGCCTTGACCTCCTCTCTAAGTTGCAGTGTTCACAATTAAAAATACAACACTCCAGTTGAGCTCTAACCATATTTTGCATAGGCCACTGGATGAATTCTAAACACTGCTACAACCATCCCAGATAAATGGAGCACAGGAACATTGAAAGCAAATTCACATTATAGTTCAATTAGAATTATATAACCAGGCCAGCATTAAAAGATAATATTTGGCCTATCTATCACATTGCTACATAAACTAATCCAAATCCTTTGAATAATTAATTAATGGTGGAGATGGTAGGAATATACCTGGAGGCTGTTCTATATGGTTTTTACAGATTTTTCAGGATGTGTACATCAAAGGTAAGGCAGCATTTGTGCCCAATCCCTAATTACCCTGAGGAGAAGGCAGCGATATAACTTATTGACCTGCTTCAGGGTTTTTGGTGAAGTGTTTTCAAAATGCTAGGGAATTCAATGACTTAGACACAGTAAGCAACAATATACACTCAGTGTACATTTCTGTTTTCACAGACAATTGCTGCATATTTACTTCCTAGACAAAAACTGCCTAGGTAAGGGAGGTAGTTACCAATTTAATAGCATAAGCAGATCATACAAGAACCTTGTGAATTTGTGTTCTCTTTGTGTGTAAATCCGAGCCAAATGAGAACAATTGCATTTTTTTTCCTCTTTAGAAGCCAGAGCAAGTCTGGGATAATGGTTTGCAGGCAAGGCAAGGTGCTCTGCAGGTTGAGAAGAAGTTTAATCAACATCTTCTGGAGTTATATAAGTTGTCCAAGGACAGAATTGACCCTCATGTAAGTATTCAAAAAAAACAAAGACTTTACAATTTTTGAAAATCCAACATGCATGAGGAAGAAAATCTGTCAGTGAAAAGGAATTTAGATTTTCAACCAAAGTTAATTTTGCCACTATCTTTGACTGGGTTTTATAAAGGATTGTCAAGATTTCAAAATTCTTCAGATCTCTGGTCTGCAATTTTTGTTTTAAGTTCAGTCCATTTGCAACACAGGAGTACACACTAGACTAATACATTTACAGTGTTCTCAGATTTCATCTTAATGAGATTTTTGAATTCATTCCATTAGATTTAGTAAATTGTTTCCTTTAAGTATGTAAATTGACCACTTAATGATGAGAGCAATAGAAAATTTGGTTATATTTCATTTAGAATTGGTATGTTCAAAGCTTTATTTATTATCAAAGTATACAACTCTGACATTCTTCAATTCTCCAGATAGCCATGAAACCAAGAAAGAAAAAGAAAAGAAAGGCAACACAATCATCAATCCCCAGATCCACACAAAATCATCAAAAACAGAACACGCAAAAAAAACAATCAAAAACAACAGGAAAAAAAACAATCAAAAACAGAACAGGCACATTAACGCATAAATCCCTCCACCCCTCGCTGCACAGAAAAACGAACAAAATGGATCAGGAACATCAAACTCCAAATTCCTCCAACTCCACAAAAAAAAACAAGCAAAACATATCAGGCACATTGACCCCCAAATCCCTCTCCACACACACAAAAAAAGCAAGAAGATTCAGTGAAAAAACAGAGAATTCAAAATCTGTAAGACTGAAATTAGAGTCAATAGTACAAAGCCAAAACACAGAAGATATCTGGACAATACTTTTTGGGCCTGGATGCAGCAGCAGGCTCTCCCCTCTGGTACAAAGCAACCAATCAGAAGACAGGCAGTTGGCGCTCACCCTCTGCACTCACTTTGATGCCTCATTCACCCTTGATACTTAACTTGGCGAACAATGGAAGCTTTAATCAGAGAACTGGAGCCAAACTTTGGCTTGTGCTCTGCTCGTTACGAGTTCGCGCACGCTGTCTCTGCTTCCTGGAATCTTCTCAGAGACTGCAGAGCACTGGAACACCCAAATGATCTCCAAACTTCTGCATGTGGCTTGATGTTTCAATCGTCCTTGTCGCTTTAATCATGGTGTGAGCAGAATCATCTGCAGCTTAATGTGAAAAAGACTAAGGAGCTGGTGGTGGACCTGAGGAGGGCCAAGGCACCGGTGACCCCTGTTTCCATCTAAGGAGTCAGTGTGGACATAGTGGAGGATTACAAATACCTGGGGATACGAATAGACAATAAACTGGACTGGTCAGAGAACACTAAGGCTGTCTACAAGAAGGGTCAGAGCTGTCTCTATTTCCTGAGGAGACTTTGAGGCCCTTTAACATCTGCTGGACAATGCTTGGGATGTTCTACGAGGCTGTGGTGGCCAGTGCTATCATGTTTGCTGTCGTGTGCTGGGGCAGCAGGCTGAGGGTAGCAGACACCAATAGAATCAAACTCATTCGTAAGGCCAGTGATGTTGTGGGTGTGGAACTGGACTCTCTGATGGTGGTGTCTGAAAAGAGGATGCTATCCAAATTGCATGCCATCTTGGACAATAACTCCCATCAACTCCATAATGTACTGGTTAGGCACAGGAGGACATTCAGCCAGAGACTCATTCCACCGAGATGTAACACTGAGCGTCATAGGAAGTCATTCCTGCCTGTGTCCATCAAACATAACAACTCCTCCCTCAGAGTGTCAGACACCCTGAGGCTGTCTGAGTGTCAGACACCCTGAGGCTGGTCCCGGACTTATTTCCACTTGGCATAATTAACTTATTTTAATTTAATTTAATTATTGTTTATATTTGTTTTATATTGCTATATTTCTTCACTATTCTTGGTTGGTGCGGCTGTAACGAAACCCAATTTCTCTCGGGATCAATAAAGTATGTCTGTCTGTCTGTCTATATCTGAAGAGTGGAAGCTATAATCGGCAAAATGTGGTCAGAAGCGCGTGCCATCCTGCATCTTTCTCACCATAAGGTTTGCTTACGCTGCATCTGCCTACTGAAATCTTGGAGACTGCAGAGTGCAGAGGCACCCGAGCAATCTCCAGGCAGCAAAACACAGTTCCAGAATCACATTCAATTTTAGAAACAAACTTAAGAGACATAATAGAAGTGAAAAAATTTGGTTTTGTGATCTATCCAGAAGCTGTCAACCAAAGAAGCCACATTTGGTATGTCACCAAAGACTCATATATTTCTACAGATGTACCAAAGAGTCCATTCTAACTGATTGCATCATTGTCTGGTATCTAGGGGTCACTGCACAGGACTGGAAGAAGTGACAGACTCAGTCAGCTCCATCATGTGCACTAGCCTCCCCTGCCTCAAGGACACCTTCAAAAGGCAATGCCTCAAAAAGGTGGCATCCATCATTAAGGATCCCCATCATGCAGGACATGTCCTCGTCTATTTGCTACCATCAAGGACGTGTAAGCACTAACAATATTGGGAACGGCTACTTCCCTCTGCCATCAGATTTCTGTATGGACAATGAATCTATGTACACTATCTCACTATTTTTTTCTCTTTTTGTGTTCTCTTTTTCTACTACTTATTTAATTTATAATATATATTTTATTGTAATTTATCACTTTTTTATTATTATGTATTACTCCTGCCGCAAAACAACAAATTTCATGACATATACCGGCGATATTAAACCTGAATCTGATTCTGATGTACCCATCTTATGAGGTAACACAATTCACTTCCCATTTGTGGCTTCATTGGTTTAGCAATGACACTCTGAAATAATGTGGTTTTCACAATGTTATTTCATTGATGGGTACAGGAGATTATGTCGCTTGGTTGAGTAGGCCATAAGTCAGGGGTTTCCATCCTTTATCATATCATAGACCCCCACCATTGACTGAGGGGTCCCTGAACCCTGGGTTGGGAACCCCTGCTATAAGCAGAATGAGCCTATATTCTCAGGAAGTTAGAATATGGACAATTTACTTGAAATATGCAAAATTAGCAGATGATTTGGTAGGATGAAATGAGATCTTTAAAACCTTCTTCTTAAGCCCATCACTCCTATTTGAGCATAAGTGGCTGACATCAGCTCACCAGAGTCCTCTGTCCTAGGTTAGTCTTTCAAGTAGTCCCCAGGTATATCATATTTCTTCTAGGCAAATACCCTTCCTTCCTAGGGATGGGGTCTTTGGAGTTTCTGTTGGCATTTCTATAGCACTGGTTTTTTACAAGAAGCTCAACCCTCCTCCTACTGAGCTTGGGATTGTCCATGGTGGAGTTTTTTTTTTCTCTCTTACTAGATGTTTAGAATTAAGATGAGAAGGAATTTATTCACTTTGAGTTTTACTGTTATTTGGAAATTTAAACCCCAGAACATAGAACATAGATCAGAACAGCACACGAAAAGGCCATTTGGTCCACAATGTTCTGCCGAACCAGCTAAAGAGCAAATCAAAAACACTCAAACATTAATCCCTCCTGTAAATATTTGTCAAAGGAGTAAACCTGGTTTGGAGAAATACAGGTTATTGATCAGTAAAAGGAATAAAGGGAAATGTGTTCAACGTTAGAAAGCGGAGTTGACTTTAAAGATCATTCACAATCTTGGTGAATGATAAAATTGCCTGGAGTGTAAGTGGTTTATGCCTGATAATTGGCTTCTATGCTTATTCATACTAAACAGCTTTCAATTTCATTTTCTTACAGTTGTGTGAGTTTCTGGATACTCAGTACTTTGAAAAACAAGTCAAGACTATGCTAAATATCAAAGGTAACAGCAGAACAATTCTATAGTTACAATGTATCTACAATGCTTCCTCTGAATTACATATATTTGTCACACACCTTCTTTGCACCCACACTGCAGACACCCAAAGTGAATGTTAATTTTGCAATCAATTAACATTCTGGTTTGCAATCAATTCCAGTGAACACAGCCCCAGGAAAACAATTGTTCAGGGCTGCATTTTAAATTCAACCTAACATCCACATTCATGTCTGAAGATTGGTTGCTGGTGAATATTTGCTAACTCCAGAATATGCCCTAACAGGGTCCACATTACAAACTTGCATCATCTTGGTGCTCCCTGGAATGAAACAGCTGAATACCTATTCAACAAGCACACATCGGGAAGTATAGTTAATAGATCAGGACCTCATTTATTCAACAATATCTTTTCATTCTGTACCAGCCAGATCATCCCATGCTGAATAAATATTCAAATTGTTCACATCTGTCAGTAAACTTCATATATTCTGCATTAAGGATGAAAGGTGAAATATTCAAGGGGAAATTTCTTCATTCAGAGGATGGTGGGAGCATGGAACAAGCTGCCAGTGGATTCTATTTCAGCATTTAAGAGGAATTTAGCTCATTACGTAAGTGAGAAGTTTAGGATGGTGGTGAATGTTGGTAGCTCAGTTTGAGGTGTTGTAGTGTTCACCGAGCTCGGCAATTAGCTTGCAGATTCTGCATCACCAGTTGAGTGACATCCTCAGTGCGCAGTTGTTGGTGTTTCTCTCTGGTGCTCGCGTTTATATAATCCCCCCCCCCCATTCCCTTGCTTCGGTCCTGATTGGCTACCCTTTCAGTTGATCTTTGAGATCTGTTGGCTTGTGTTTCTTTGGCTCTTAGGGGTTCAAAGATGGCATCTATTTCAATATGTTTGTTTATGGAGTTATCAGAAGAGAACCACCCTTCTAAAAATTCTTGTGCGTGCCTCATAAATGGGATCCAGTTACCGGTTGTTGGGACTAAGCAAAATAGTAGTATGAACTAGATGGGCCAAAGGGCCTATTTCTCTGCTGTAGAGCTCTATGACACTAATTTGTCACTGATTAATGCTTTCATTTACTAATTATTACTATTTAACCACAAGACTGAAGAAAAATCATGGAATCTAACCGAACCAATAGGTGAGCTCAGAACATCATTACAAGATATGTTGCCCAAGACTAGGCATCAAAAAAAGTCCTTAGCTCTTGTTGTGCTATTCAAACAGTTATAATTGAAGGAATATAAACCAGAAGTTGGTGGGGGAGGAGGTGGTTATGAGGTAAAAAGTTGGGAGGTGATAGGTGGAAAAGGTGAAGACCTGAAGGAGAAAGAATTTGATAGGAGAGGAGAGTGGATCATGGGAGAAAGGGAAGGTGGAGGGGCCCCAGAGGGAAGTGATAGACAGGCGAGAAGAGAAAAGGTATGTTGGGAGCAGAGTGGGAAATGAAAGAAGAGGGAATTAGAAGGGGAGAAACTACTGGTAGTTAGAGAAATTGATGTTGATACCATCAGGTTGGTGGCTTCCTGGACGGTATATGAAGTGTTGCTCCTCCAGCCTGAGTGTGGTTTCACTGTGGCAGTAGAGGGGGCCATAGACCAATAAGTTGGAATGAGTAGTCACTATTTAGTTTCTTCCAATGCAATAATTTCTTGTATGGAAATGTAATGATTCTTATCTAATAATTAAAGATGGGGAATAATTTGGAAACTACATTTTGCTTGAATTCAGCTCATCTCAAACTAGCTGCAAAATGTAAATATGTTGGATTTCTACAGTGGAATGTCAAGACTGCTTTACCCATGAAGCTTAAAGTTTGAAGAAAGCAGAGGTGTTTTGTAAATTAAAATCATTTAGAGTATATTTATATACAGAGCCCAACCATTCCATTCCCATGTGCAATCTGTCCTGTTGGAAAATAGTGCCTTGTATGATAAGCAAAATAAAGCTGTCGCTTAGCCCACAGACATGAAATTGAATTTGAAAATAAGCATTCACTAAAACCTACATCAAATACTTGATTGAACAGTTTTATATTACAGTTGTTTTGTACTGATTGCATGATAAACAAATTGAGAATTTTAAAATTCTGTCATGAGGTTTCAACTTCAAGTCCTTCTATTCATTCTCTTCCCAGGAGAGCTTGTCAAACAGATTCTCTCCCAGGCCATTCCTGGGGCTCCCAGTCTCTTCAGATTAATGATGTGATCTTCAGGATTCTAGATTATCTTCACTTGAAGTCAAATCAAGTTTATTGTTATTTAACAATGTACATGTGTACGATTAAATGAGATTACATTTCTCCGAACCAGAGTGTAAAGCATACATAAACACAAACTAACTTAGGAAAATAAGGATAAAAATCTTCAAATGAATTAAGTATAAAGTGAAGATGTAAATACTTAAATAATTAAATATTATAAGGTACAGAACAGTGTAGCTGGTCAAATGTGATGAGGCAGGATGTTCAGAGGACCTGGCAAAACAACCCACATATTCTACGGGGAGGACGTATAGAGGGCGCTGGGATGGAGCTCAGAGCTCTGATAGCCAGTACTGTAATAGCATAGTGCTAACCTCTATGTGACTGTAGTACCCAGGAAGTAACATAGTTGGAGGGAGGGAGGAAATGAAGTTAATTTCATGGAGGACATATCCTATATCCAAGGAAGACCAATGCCCATCCCCTGAAATTTGGATGGGAGCATCATAACATGATAGAAGCAACCCACAAGGAAACCCAACTTCACAAACATTCCTCACGTAACTCCTGTGGCTCTTGTGTTTAACCCTTCCCACAAGCTTTCCAAATTGACCATCATTCCATGAGGTAGGAACGCAAATAGTTGAGAAAAGCTCCGGTTAATTACAGGAATAGTTTTTGATGTTGGAATTTTCTAACCATTTTTGAGCTTTACTTTGGAAGATAGTGCCAAGGAATTACTTGTAATGTGCAATAGTCTTAGAAACATAAAAAAACCTACAGCACACATACAGGCCCTTCGGCCCACAAAGCTGTGCCAACCATGTCCTTAGCTTAGAAATTACCTAGTGTTACCCATAGCCCTCTATTTTTCTGAGCATGTGCTTGTCCAGGAATCTCTTAAAAGACCCTATCGTAACCTCCTCCACCACCATTGCTGGAAGCCTATTCCAGACATTCACCACTCTGTACTTTAAAAACTTACCCCTGACATCTCCTCTGTGCCTACTTCCAAGCACCTTAAAACTGTGCCCTCTCATGTTAGACATTTCAGCCCTGGGGAAAAGTTTCTGACTATCTACACGATCAATGCCTCTCATTCTCCGTTGCTCCGAGGGAAAAATGTCTGAGTTTGCTCAACCTATTCTCATAAGGTCATACTCCCCAATCCAGGCAACATCCTTGTAAATCTCCTCTGCACCCTTTCTATGGTTTCCACATCCTTCCTTTAATGAAGTGACCAGAACTGAGCACGGTACTCCAAGTGGGGTCTGAGCAGGGTCCTATAAGCTGCAACATTACCTCTCGGCTCCTAAACTCAATCCCACGATTGATGAAGGCCAATGTGCCGTATGCCTTCTTAACCACTGAGTCAACCTGCACAGCAGCTTTGAGTGTCCTATGGACTCTGATCCTCCACACTGCCAAGAGTCTTACCATTAATACTATATTCTGTCATCATATTTGACCTGTCAAAATGAACCAGCTCTTGTGAGATGAACCACTTGATGTCTTGTAATATCATAGACCAGTACAAGCCCTTTGGCCCACAATGTTGCGCCGACCTTTTAACCAACTCTTATGTTCAAGTGAATTCTTTTCTCTCACCTAGCCCTCTATTTTCTTTCATCCAAGTACCTGCCTAAGAGTCTCTTAAACATCTTTTATGTAGCTACCTCTATCACCACCCCCAGTAGTGTATTCAATGTGCTTGCTTCCCTGTAAAAAACTACCTCTGGTCCTCCTCACATTTTCCTCTAATAATCTTGGAATACGTCATCATGTATATGTCACCATGTATGTATACGTGGGTGGGGGGGGGGGGGGCGCGAAATATTGGCTATCAACTATCGATGCCTCTTATGCACCACTATCAATTCTCTTCTTATCCTCCTTCATTCCAAAGGGAAAAGCCCTACTAAACCTTTTCTCAAAGGATGCGCTTTACATCCATGCATGATCCTAGTAAATCACCTCCACACCCTCTCCAAAGCTTCTCTATTCTCTCCGTCCTTCCTATAATGGAGGTGACCAAAACTAAACACAATATTCCAAGTGTGGTGTACAGAGTTTTATAGAGCTGCAACATTACCTCATAGATCTTGAATTCAATCCCTGATGAACAAAGGCAAACACATCATACACCTTAACCACCCTGTCAATTTTTGTGGCAACTTTGATGAATCTATGGACTTAGACACCAGGATCCCCCTCTTTCTCCAAACTAAGAATTCCCCCCATTAACTTTGCACCCTATAATCAAATTCAACCTTCCAAGTGTATCACTTCACACTTTTCTGGATAGAACTCCATCCGCTGTTTGTCAGCCTAGCTATTCATCCTGTCAATGTCCCATAGAAACATTGAAAATAGGTGCAGGAGTAGGCCATTCAGCCCTTTGAGTCTGCACCACCATTCAGTATGATCATGGCTGATCATCCAACTCAGAACCCTGTACCTGCTTTCTCTCCATACCCCCTGATCCCTTCAGCCACAAGGGCCATATCCAACTTCCTCTTAAATATAGCCAATGAACCGGCCTCAACTGTTTCCTGTGGCAGAGAATTCCACAGAATCACCACTGTCTGTGTGAAGGTTTTTCCTCATCTCCGTCCTAAAAGGCTTCCCCTTTATTCTTAAACTGTGACCCCTCGTACTGGACTTCCCCAACATCGGGAACAATCTTCCTGCATCTAGCCTGTCCAATCCCTTTAGAATTTTATACGTTTCAGTAAGATCTCCCCTCAATCTTCTAAATTCCAGTGAGTATAAGCCTAGTCGATCTAGTCTTTCTTCATATGAAAGTCCTGCCATCCCAGGAATCAATCTAGTGAACCTTCTCTGTACACCCTCTATAGCAGGAATGTCTTTCCTCAGATTAGGGGACCAAAACTGCACACAGTACTCTAGGTGCGGTCTCACCAAGGCCTTGTACAACTGCAGTAGAACCTCCCTGCTCCTGTTCTCAAATCCTTTTGCTATGAATGCCAACATGCCATTTGCTTTTTTCACTGCCTGCTGTACCTGCATGCCCACCTTCAATGACTGGTGTACAATGACATCCAGGTCTCGTTGCTCCTCCCTTTTTCCTAATCAGCCACGATTCAGATAATAATTTGTTTTCCTGTTCTTGCAACCAAAGTGGATAACCTCACATTTATCCACATTAAATTGCATCTGCTATGAATTTGTCCACTCACCTAACCTATCCAAGTCACCCTGCATTCTCTTAGCATCCTCCTCACAGCTAACACCGCCGCCCAGCTTCATGTCATCCGCAAACTTGGAGATGCTGCATTTAATTCCCTCGTCTAAATCATTAATATATATTATAATGATACCGCCTTGCGATACCCCACTAGTCACTGCCTGCCATTCTGAAAAGGTCCCATTTACTCCTACTCTTTGCTTCCTGTCTGCCAACCAACTCTCTATCCACATCAATACTATACCCCCAATACCATGTGCTTTAAGTTTGTACACTAATCTCCTTTGTGGGACCTTGTCAAAAGCTTTTTGAAAATCTAAATATACCACATCCACTGGCTTTCCCCTATCCACTCTACTAGTTACATCTTCAAAAAATTCTATAAGATTCGTCAGACATGATTTTCCTTTCACAAATCCATGCTGACTTTGTCTGATGATTTCACTGCTTTCCAAATGAGCTATTATCACATCTTTGATAACAGATTCTAGCATTTTCCCCACCACCGATGTCAGACTAACTGGTCTATAATTCCCCAGTTTTTCTCTCTTTCCTTTTTTAAAAAGTGGGATTACATTAGCCACCCTCCAATCTTCAGGAACTAATCCAGAATCTAAGGAGTTTTGAAAAATTATCACTAATGCAACCACTATTCCTTAAGCACTCTGGGATGCAGACCATCTGGCCCTGGGGATTTATCTGCCTTTAATCCCTTCAATTTACCTAACACCACTTCCCTACTAACATGTATTTCCCTCAGTTCCTCCATCTCACTAGACCTTTGGTCCCCTACTATTTCCAGAAGATTATTTATGTCCTCCTTAGTGAAGATAGAACCAAAGTATTTATTCAATTGGTCTGCCATGTCTTTGTTCCCTATGATCAATTCACCTGTTTCTGATTGTAAGGGACCTAAATTTGTCTTGACCAATCTTTTTCTTTTCACATATCTATAAAAGCTTTTACAGTCAGTTTTTATGTTCCCTGCCAGCTTTCTCTCATAATCTTTTTTCCCTTTCCTAATTAAGCCCTTTGTCCTCTGCTGGACTCTGAATTTCTCCCAGTCCTCAGGTGTGCCGCTTTTTCTGGCTAATTTATATGTTTCTTCTTTGGACTTGATACTATCCCTAATTTCCTTTGTCAGCCACAGGTGCACTACCTTCCCTGGTTTAATCTTTTGCCAAACTGGGATGAACAATTGTAGTTCATCCATGTGATCTTTAAATGCTTGCCATTGCATATCCACTGTCAACTCTTTAAGTATCATTTGCCCATCTATCTTAGCTAATTCATGTCTCATACCTTCAAAGTTACCCTTCTTTAAGTTCAGAACCTTTGTTCCTGAATTAACTATGTCACTCTCCATCTTAATGAAGAATTCCACCATATTATGGTCACTCTTGCCCAAGGGGCCTTGCACGACAAGATTGCTAACTAACCCTTCCTCATTGCTCAATACCCAATCTAGAGTGGCCTGCTCTCTAGTTGGTTCCTCCACATGTTTGTTCAGAAAACCATCCCGCATACATTCCAAGAAATCCTCTTCCTCATCACCCTTACCAATTTGGTTCACCCAATCTATATGTAGATTGAAGTCACCCATTATAACTACTGTTCCTTTATTGCACACATTTCTAATTTCCTGTTTAATGCCATTCCCAACCTCACTACTACTGTTAGGTGGCCAGCGTTTTCTGCCCCTTGTGTTATGCAGCTCTACCCATTTCGATTCCACATCCTCCAGGCTAATGTCCTTCCTTTCTATTGCGTTAATCTCCTCTCTAACCAGCAATGCTACCCAACTCCTTTTCTTTCCTGTCTATCCCTCCTGAATATTGAATATCCCTGGATGTTGAGCTCCCATCCTTGGTCACCCTGGAACCATGTCTCTGTGATCCCAAATATATCATATTCTGTGGCGGCTCATTTCCTAGCGTATGCGAACCGACTCACAATTAGATAGCCTACGGGGGTTTGCGAGCACAGAGCTTTGGAGCCTCTTCGCCATGGGGGGCCGGTTGACAGAGGCTTAAAAGTGAGGCTGAAGTTTTCGAATAAAGTTTTTCCTTCGACTGCAGTTACCGACTCTGTGTCGTAATTTTAGCGCTGCTTGTAGCACACCGCTACAATTGGTGACCCCGACGGTCCAAACGATTTTTGGACCAGAAATGACCGACGCCGCCTCTGTTCATGCGGTTTCGTTGACACTGCCGGGTTTCTGGACACAGCGCCCGGACCTATGGTTCCAGCAAGCCGAAGCCCAATTCCACGTTCGCCAGATCACCTCAGAAGACACCCGCTACTACTACGTGGTGGGCTCCCTCGACCAGGACACAGCTGCCCAGGTCGCGGAGTTCGTACAGTCGCCCCCGGCAGACGGCAAGTACACGGAATTCAAAGCCCTGCTCCTCAGGACTTTCGGACTCTCACGGCGCGAGCGGGCTGCCCGTTTACTGCACCTGGATGGCTTGGGCGACAGACCTCCATCGGCTTTAATGAACGAGATGTTGTCTCTGGCCGAGGGACACACAGGCCTCATGTTTGAGCAGGCATTCCTGGAGCAGCTGCCCGAGGACATACGCCTGCTGCTGTCCGACGCGGATTTCAGTGACCCCCGGAAGGTGGCAGCCCGGGCGGACTTGCTGTGGAACGCCAAAAAGGTGAGCGGGGCATCCATCACACAGATCTCCCAGCCACGCTCCCAGCAGCAAACCAGTCCAGGCCCGGCCGCAGAGCCCACTAACCCCCGGCCCAATGAACACTGGTGCTTCTACCACCAGCGGTGGGGCGCAGAAGCCCGCCGTTGTCGCCCGCCCTGCAAGTTCCCGGGAAACGCCAGGGCCAGCCGCCGCTGATGGCTACGGCGGCTGGCCATCGGGATAGCCTCCTGTATGTGTGGGATAGAAGGTCGGGACGCCGGTTTTTGGTCGATACTGGGGCTGAGGTCAGCGTTTTACCTCCGACAAGTTACGACACTCGCAGCAGGGCACCGGGTCCCCCCCTGAGGGCCGTGAATGGCAGCACAGTAAGGACCTATGGCACCCGTCCGGTGCAGCTACAGTTCGGCTCCAGCCAGTTCACGTGGGACTTCACACTGGCCGCCGTAGCCCAACCGCTCCTGGGTGCAGATTTTTTGCGAGCTCACAGCCTGCTGGTTGACCTGCCCAGGAAGAGACTGGTACACGCCGAGACCTTTCAGACGTTCTCCCTGGGCGCGGCCCAGTTGCCAGCCCCTCACCTCGGCTCCATCACGCTGTCCGACAACGACTTCACCAGGGTCCTGGCGGAGTTCCCATCGGTTCTGGCACCGCAGTTCACAGCAGCCATGCCCAGGCACGGCGTACAGCACCACATCCCGACACAGGGACCACCCCTCCATGCCCGTGCTCGGCGGCTTCCCCCGGACAAGCTCCGACTGGCGAAGGAGGAGTTCCAGAGAATGGAGGAATTGGGGATCATCCGGCGGTCCGACAGCCCCTGGGCTTCCCCCCTGCACATGGTGCCCAAAGCGACGGGGGGCTGGAGACCGTGCGGCGACTACCGCAGGCTGAACGAGGCTACCACACCGGACCGCTACCCTGTGCCGCACATTCAGGACTTTGCGGCAAACCTGCACGGCGCCCGGATCTTCTCCAAGGTCGACCTTGTCCGAGGGTACCATCAAATCCCGATGCGTCCTGACGACGTCCCCAAGACGGCTCTCATCACCCCGTTTGGCCTCTTCGAGTTCCTCCGCATGCCGTTCGGCCTGAAGAATGCCGCACAGACGTTCCAGCGGTTAATGGACGCGGTGGGACGGGACCTGGACTTCGCGTTCATCTATTTGGATGACATCCTCATAGCCAGCGGCAGTCGTCAGGAGCATCTGTCCCACCTCCGTCAACTCTGCGCCCGACTGAGTGAGTACGGTCTTACAATCAACCCTGCCAAATGCCAGTTCGGACTTGATACCATTGACTTCCTGGGCCACAGGATTACTAAAGACGGGGCAACCCCTCTGCCCGCTAAGGTAGATGCGGTCCGCCACTTCCCCCGACCCACCACGATCAAAGGCCTTCAGGAATTCGTAGGTATGGTCAATTTCTACCGCCGCTTCCTCCCTTCAGCTGCCCGGATCATGCGCCCCCTGTTCGCCCTGATGTCGGGTCCGAGCAAGGACATTACCTGGGACGAGGAGTCCGCCGCCGCTTTCGTTCAAACGAAGGAAGCTTTGGCTGACGCCGCAATGCTAGTACATCCCAGAATGGACACCCCTACCGCCCTCACAGTGGACGCATCAAACACGGCAGTCGGTGGGGTGCTGGAGCAGCTCATCGCAGGTCGCTGGCAACCCCTGGCGTTTTTCAGCAAACACCTGCGGCCACCCGAGCTCAAGTACAGTGCTTTTGACCGGGAACTGTTGGCGCTCTACCTGGCAATCCGGCATTTCAGGTACTTCCTAGAAGGTCGGTCCTTCACCGCGTTCACGGACCACAAACCGCTTACCTTTGCGTTTACGAAAGCATCCGACCCCTGGTCATCCCGCCAGCAACGCCACCTGTCCTACATCTCTGAATACACAACGGATGTCCGGCACGTCTCGGGTAAGGACAATGTCGTGGAGGATGCGCTCTCTCGCCCTACCGTTCATGCCCTTTCCCAAGGGGTAGACTTTGAGGCACTGGCAGAGGCACAGCAGGTAGATGAGGAGATTCCGAGTTACAGGACTGCAGTCTCTGGTTTGCAGCTCCAGGACCTCCCCGTGGGCCCAGGTGAGAGGACCCTACTCTGTGACGTCGCCACCAGCCAGCCCCGTCCGGTCGTCCCCGCAGCCTGGCGGCGACGTGTTTTCGACTCCATTCATAACTTGGCGCATCCCTCCATCCGGACAACTGTCCGGATGGTTTCCAGCAGGTTCGTTTGGCACGGACTCCGCAAACAGGTCAGTGAATGGGCCAGGACGTGCATGCACTGCCAGACGGCCAAGGTTCAGCGGCACACCAAAGCCCCACCGCAGCAGTTCCATCCCGCCCACCGGCGTTTCGACCACATTCATGTGGATATCGTGGGCCCCCTGCCAGTGTCGCGCGGAGCGCGTTACCTCCTGACTATCGTGGACCGGTTCACAAGATGGCCAGAGGCGGTCCCGCTCACCGACACCACCTCCGAATCTTGCGCCCGAGCCCTGATCGCCACCTGGATATCCCGCTTTGGTGTACCAGCCCACATTACCTCCGACAGAGGCGCCCAGTTCACCTCCAGCCTGTGGTCAGCTATGGCCAGCCTTTTGGGGACTCAGCTGCACCACACCACTGCCTACCACCCACAGTCGAACGGGCTAGTGGAGCGTTTCCACCGTCACCTGAAGTCGGCCCTCATGGCCCGCCTGCGAGGAGCCAACTGGGCGGACGAGCTTCCCTGGGTCCTTCTCGGCATCCGCACAGCGCCCAAGGACGACCTGCACGCCTCGTCGGCCGAGTTGGTATACGGCGCGCCCCTGGCCGTCCCCGGGGAGTTCCTACCAGCCCCGAGGGGGCAAGAGGAAGAACCCGCTGCAGTCCTGGGCAGACTTCGCGAGAAGCTCGGTAACCTGGCCCCCATACCCACTTCACAGCATGGGCGGCACCCGACCTGCGTACCCAAAGACCTACGGAACTGTAAGTTTGTGTTTGTACGAAGGGGCGGGCATCGGCCACCGCTGCAGCGGCCATACGAGGGGCCGTTTACGGTGCTCCGGAACAACGGGTCCACGTTCGTGCTGGACGTTGGGGGGAAGGAGGAGGTTTTCACGGTGGACCGCCTCAAGCCGGCCCATGTGGACCTGGCGCAACCGGCCGAGTTTCCGGCGCCTCGGCGCAGAGGCCGACCTCCCAAGCAGGTTCTGGCCCAGGCTGTGGACATTGGGGGGTGTATCGCCGGTTCTGGGGGGGGGTTATGTGGCGGCTCATTTCCTAGCGTATGCGAACCGACTCACAATTAGATAGCCTACGGGGGTTTGCGAGCACAGAGCTTTGGAGCCTCTTCGCCATGGGGGGCCGGTTGACAGAGGCTTAAAAGTGAGGCTGAAGTTTTCGAATAAAGTTTTTCCTTCGACTGCAGTTACCGACTCCGTGTCGTAATTTTAGCGCTGCTTGTAGCACACCGCTACAATTCATTAATAACTATCTGCACATTCAATTCATCCACCTTGTTACGAATGCTCCTCGCATTGACACATTGAAAGCCTTCAGGCTTGTTTTTACAACACTCTTAGCCCTTATACAATTATGTTGAAAAGTGGCTCTTTTTGCTTTTTGCCCTGGATTTGCCTGCTTGCCACCTTACTTTTCATCTCACTGCTTTTTGCTTCTACCCTCATTTTACACCCTTCTGTCTCTCTGCACTTGTTCCCATCCCCCTGCCACATTAGTTTAAATCCTCCTGAACAGCAGTAGCAAACGCTCCCCCATGATAACCCAAGACAGCTTTCTACACTATCCACAACACTACCAACCCATATTCAAGCAAATGATCTTATTGAAGGTGGGAAGCAGTATTATGAGTGGGCTGAAATTTCCCTATTCAATGTGTATATTGGGATTATACATTCAGCCAATAGTTCCTTAATTTAAGCTTTCATTGCATTACGTTTCATTGTCACCTCCAACAGTATCCCACCACCAAGCACATCTTTACCTCTTCCCCTCTTTCTGCTTTCCCCAGGGATCGCTCACTATGCAACTCCCTTGTCCATTTGTATCCCCCATCCCTTCCCACCGATCTCCCTTCCAGCACTTATCCTTGTAAGCGGAACAAGTGCTACTGCCCTTACACTTCCTCCCTCACCACCATTCAGGGCCCCAGACAGTCCTTCCAGGCAAGGCAACACTTCACCTGTGAGTTGGCTGGTGTGGTGTACTGCGTCCGGTGCTCCTAGTGTGGCCTTTTATATATTGGTGAGACCTGACGCAGATTGGGACACCGTTTCTCTGAACACCTATGCTCTGTCTACCAGGGAAAGCAGGATCTCCCAGTGGCCACACATTTTAATTCCATGTCCCATTCTGATATGTCAATCCATGGCCTCCTCTACTGGCAAGATGAAGCCACACTTAGGTTGGAGGAACAACACCTTATATTCCATCTGGGTATCCTCCAACCTGATGGCATGAACATTGGTTTCACTAACTTGTTAATGCCCTTCTAACCCCATCCCTTATTTATTATTTTTCCTTTTTTACCACCATTTTTTTCTGTCCCTCACAATCACTCCTTGTCTGCTGTCCATTTTCCTCTGGTTCTCCCCAGGCCTCCCATCCCATGATCCTCTGTATCCTTTCTCCAGCTCTGTATCCCTTTTGCCAATCAACTTTCCAGCTCTTAGCTTCTTCCCTCCCCCTCCTGTCTTCTCATCATTTCAGATCTTCCCCTCCCCTTAAATCGCTTACTATCTCTTCTTTCAGTTAGTCCTGACAAAGGGTCTTGGCCCAAAACATCAAATGTACTGCTGTGTTCCACCAGCATTTTGTGTATGTTACTTGAATTTCCAGCATCTGCAGATTTCCTCGTGATCGCATTACCCTTTTTGTTTAAGCAGCTCCATGCTGCTCATCCAATCCTTACCCAGCTGACCTATACAAGCTGGTGGATTGATACCATTAAGTGATGTTCTATTGCCAAACCAAAAATAGGTAAACCTATTTTAATACAGATTCTAAATTTGCTCAGCCCAGGCACCACATTCTTATAAGGAATCTACTTTAAAAACTAGTCCACATCTGGAAACTCAATTGTATTTATGTAACACCAAATCTTCCTTCACGTCTCTGATGCAGTGTCACAGAATAAGATCTCAATGTTCACCCCCACTTCCCATACAGATCCTGTGACTTGCTGAGATCCTTGCAGTTGGTTGTTACTGCCAGTTCCAGCATCTAATGTATTATGTTATGAAGTTATTGTTTGCTTTCCACAATTGTCAATGACTATTTACCCATTTATCCTAATTACAGCCCACTATCAGATCAAAATTATGAACATGGATTTAGAAATAAGCCATCAACAAGACCAAAATGAGAACACTATTGAACAATTTATTTCCAATTGACATTAGCTTTACATAAATCATGTCACATTTCATTAGATGAGAACTGACAGAAGGTTTCAACTTCAGGTCCGCACTTGTTCACTCCCCAGGGACAACTTGTCAAATAGGTACTCTCCTCGACCATTCTCATTGGCTCCCAGTCTCCTCAGGTTGGTGATGTGATCTCCAAGCCTCTTCATCATCATCATTTGTTCATCCAGCAGATGTCTCGTCAGGAAGGAACACAGCTGTAAGAAAGTTGGAAGTTACATCCAGAAATCTTGAAGGTTTCCACTCCACCTCCTGCAAGTGATCCTTTTCTGGTTGGCTGCTCATGACTAGAGGCACTCCATAGTGACTGTTTCTTGTTATGTTATACGTTACTGACCTGGGCAACTGAATTGATGCTTTGCGACAGTGTAGCAGGTAGTGTTGAGGAATCAGGGATTATGTAGAGAGTTTTGGACAGATTAGCAGAATGGGCAAAGAGGTAGCAGATGGAAAACAGTGTAGGGAAGTGTATGGTCATGCACGTGGTAGAAGTAATAAAAGGTGTAGACCGTTTTGCAAATTGAAAGCAAATTCAGACATTGTGGTGCAAAGGGACATGGGAGACCTAGTACAGGATTTCCTAATGATTAACTTGCAGGCCGAGTCAATAACAAGGAAGGAAAATGCAATGTTAGCATTAATTTTGAAAGAACTATAATATAAACAAGGACATAATGCCAAGGCTTTACAAGGCATTGGTCAGACTATTATGGAGCATAGCAGTTTCTGGCCCTCAAGAAAAGTGTCCTGGCATTTGGAGAGCATCCAGAGGAACATTCACAAGAATGATCATAGGAATGAAAGGGTTAATATGAGTGTTTAATGGCTTTGGGCTGGAACTCACTGGAGTTTAGAAGAATGAGGGGGAAAATCTCATTGAAACCTAGATAGAGTAGACATGGAAAGGATGTTTTCAATAGTGTGAGCATCTAGGACCAGTGGGCACAACCTCAGAATAGAAGGACATCCCTTTAGAATTGAGATGAGAAGTTTCTTCAGCCAGAGGTTGGATAATCTGGAATTCATTGCCACGGATGACTGAGGATCAAGTCATTGAGTATATTAAAGCAGATGTAGATGGGTTCTTACTTAGCAAGAACATCAAAAATTATAGGAAGGAGGCAGGAAAATGGAGTTGAGAGAGATAATTAATCAGCAATGGATAAATGGTAGAACAGATTCAATAGGCTAAATAGCCCAATTCTGCTCCTTTGTCTTATGGAAATATGTACATAACCACTCTGATGTTTCCCCTCCTGAGATTTGAAGCTCTTTGGATGGGTTAGCAACTTACTTGGGGGTCACCGTGCTGAATGGCAAGCTTGTGCAGGTCCAGTAGACTCTGGTTCACATCCTTCTCCATCTGCAGAGCTCTGTGCATTGCATGACGACCATTAATCCAATCACTCTGCTCTGGTTTCTGCCAAGGAATGCAACACTTCAATTGAAATGGAGGAATGTTAAACAAACAAACCACTGCAAAGACAACACAACTATGGAGTATAGAAACTTCCCAAAAAAGGTATCATGTAGGCAGAATTAGATAGAGTTTGATGGAATCAGATTGACTGCTCTGCATTTAAAGATCAGCTTTATTTGTCCTATGTGCATCAAGACAGTGAAATGTGCTGTTTGCATGAAATCAGCAAGGATTGTGCAGGGCAATCCACAAGTTTCACCATGCTTTCAGCACTAGTGTGGCATGCCCGCAACTCATTAGCTAGAATGCTTTCAGTCTTTGGAATCCCAAGCACTTGGAGGAGACCCACACAATAATGGGGAGATTGTACAACCTCCCTACAGACAGTAGCAGGAATTGAACCCCAGTCTTACAGCCAGCACTGCAAAGCATTGCGCTAATAGCCACGCTACTGCACCGCTTAATTTGTCAAGCCAAACCTTTACATCCTCCATCAAGATCTGGCCACCACGCAGATTCTGGAATGCTAGGAGTTTCTTAGCATGCTTCCATTTCTCATTGGACTGCTTCCTGAAGAAGTCAGCAAAGTGGTGCAAGGCAACATCATCCTGGTCAAAGTACAAGGACTGTGGAGAGAGATTAGAATATCTTTCACAGCTCTGATCAATTTCATTGTCGTCAACCATATCCATGTATACCAGCAAACAAAATGTTCCTGCAAACCAAGATAGGAAAAGTACATACAACTGACACAAGGTAATATTACCACACACAAATTAACAAATAAACAAGGCACATTTAGGATACAAGTTTAAAGAGCAAACAGTGCAAGGCTATTGGCCCTTCATACGTTGATACCTGGATGGTGCAGTGAGTTCAGCAATCACTGCCTGGGGGGTTAGGGTGGGGAGGAAAGAAGCCATTTCCCATCCTAGCAGTCCTTGTCCTAATGCTGTGGTACCTGCTGCCTGACAGTAGGGGTATTATTGGACTGATACAAGGGAACATCAATAATACCAAGGGCCTTGTGAATGCAGCACTCCTGATGAATACAAACTGAACTTTCCTGTTTCTAGTACATTGAGGAATTGAGCCCTTATGTCATTTTAAATGATGTACTGCAATTGGTTCAGTAGCACCATCTTGTAGTTCGGGGGGGGGGGGGGGGGAAGAAGTCCCAACATTTTTTAATACCATGGACCCCTACAATTAACAGAGGGATCTGTGGACCCCAGGAACTCTTGTATATGAACATTGCTGGTCACTTTTCAGTGACAGGAAATTGAGTTTACAACACAAAATGCTGGAGATACTCAGCAGGTCTAACTTTGGGAAGGAGGTGGGACAGGCAACATTTCAAGCCAAGTCCTTTCATCAATATTGGAAAGAGTCATGGGGGCAGGGGAAGCCTATAAAATTCAAGTGTGTGGGTGGGGGGGGGGTAAGAAAGCAAGTGATTTGAGAACTTGGAGGTGATAGGTGGAAGAGGGAAGGACTAAAGAAGGAACCTTATGGTGAGGACAATAGATGTGAGTAAAAGGAAAGGAGGTGGGGAAACCAGGAGGAGAGGAAAGGCAAACAGGACAGAGCACTAGGGAAAACAGAGGGAAGCAGTTACAAGTTAGAGAAATTAATGTCAATGCCAGCAGGTCAGAAACCATCAAGACAAAATGCAGTCTTGCTCCTCCACTCTACTTCTGGCCACAATATGATAGTACAGGAGGCTGTGGATAGACAGTGTGGGAATGGAAAGTGGAATTAAAGTGGCTAGTCACCAGGAGATGTTGGTTGTTGCAACAGATTGAGTTAAAATGTACTTTCCCTCATTCTACTTTTGATCTCACTGACATCAGTGAACCCCCATGGACTCATATGGAGTGTCTCATCTGGAAGGACAGTTTAGGGCCCTGAACAGTGGTGAGGGAGATAATGTAAGGCAGGTAAAATACTTGCAATAGTTACAGGGCTAAGTGCTTGGAGGGGGATTGATGAGTGGACAGGGAGACAGTGATTCTAGTAGATATAAGAAACATCAAAGTTCTTGTACTTTTTAATTGAAAGAAAGATACTTCAATAGTGCTCTTTAAACAATTTATTTAGAGAGACAGCATAGGCCCCTCCCTTCAAGCTACACCACCCTCAATTTTACCCCAATCACACAATTTACAAAGACCAGTTAACCTAACCAGTCAAATTTTAAGACTATGGGAGGAAAACAGTGGACTCAGAGATAGCCTATATATTCCACAGGGAGGACATACATAGACTTCTTATAGAGGCCACCAGGATTGAATTCAAACTCAGACACCCAAGCTGTAATAGCATCATGTAAACTACTGTGGCTAAGCCTTTAAAGACAACCTGAACATTGGGCTTCACATCCACTGGAGGAGTCAGTTTCCATCAGAGATTCTATTAAATATCAGACAATTAGAGAACTTTAATTACAAAAAGTAAGTTTCACTTTCCCCTTAATGGACTACAGGTGAAGTTGGGACTATTTACTTAATGGAATCCTGCAGTATACAAATATTCCAACAAGGGACAGCCTCAAACAAGGACTCACCATAGAGCGATAAACATAGGAGGAATGGATTTCCATGTTAATCTGGTTGTTGACAGCAACCTCACATTCAATGTGGTAGTTTTGACACACTTGGGAACCCATCCTCTTCTGTACAAGAATCCACCTCACAACCACTCAGGAAGCTCCAAACAAAAAAAAAAAGTTATACCACTTACTCAGTTCCTTGGCTCTTATACTGCTAGGTCATCTTGCAGTGTAGTTAAAAGATTTCTTCACAACGATGATTGACATTCCCAATAACCAATTGGGAATTGCCCATGAATCTGAGCAACACAAACAAGAGTGGAAGGGGGGAATAATATAAAGGGGAAGAAGGCAGTAAGACTTTTAGAAAAATCTAGATTTATGGAGAATAGTTTCTGTGATGTAGCTTTTATTACATAGACTAACTTTACATCTGAATGCAATTTGTTTTTGATTTCAGACCCTAGGCATTACAATTTTAGGTTGAATATTAAAATTATTGAATTTGAAATGGTCTTTCTTAGACATCCAATATTGTAAGCTGTCAGAAGCTGTACTGGTGACATATTCCTTGTTCAAAGCAATCAAATCAAACAATTCCTAATTCAAATAACCTATCAGAGAAAGAGGTAGAAACACCTGTGTGGGTGGTATGACAGTCTCATTCTTCACCACTAGAGTGCACATGTCTGACTATTGGCTCCAGAGAGAGGGAACAGTGCAAAACATTGCGGGTAGTTGAATTTGTTTGGGTTACATTCTATTGAAATGGTGTCTGGTAAAATTCAGCCTGAACTCTGAGAATATGCAGATCTGGTTAGATTTCAATGAGACTAAAGGGTAATTTAACCTGTTTGAAATGAGGAAATTTGGCATTGTCTATCTATCTGACCCAATATAGATTCATAAAGAATAGAAGAAGGATATTTGGCCCTCATTCTTGTGCTTGCTCTTTGAAACAACTTTACAATTTCTTTCCTGAATTTCTTTTTGTCCTTAAGTTACCAATTGCCTCTTGTACAGAGTAGCAGAGTCATCTTTATAGAGAATCACAACATTTTTAACTTAAAAATAAATTGCCCTGTCCAGTGCCCTCTGGGTTCTTTGGCTGCCATTGTTGTTTTTTTCTCAGTTCCAGCATCACATCTGGCTTGAGTCATTCACTCCTGAATTAGTCGTTAACAGTCTCTGTATTGGTTTAAAACTCTTTATTTAATTGGCGCAGAGACCCAGACATTGAGGTGAAAACATTGAACCATAACTCACAACTGAGATCTCAAAGTGAAAATTGCTTGCAACCAATTCATATTCCTGCTGTCCGTTTGGTACCTGGAAAGGACGTTGAGCAGGTATTTAGAAGAGTTAATAAATAGTTAGTTTGAGTATGAGACTCCAAGAGCTTCACAAGGTGGAAAAAAAATCATCTTCTAGTTTAGATTTTGTGCATTTAAATTGAGAGGTTCTATTTAAAATGGAAGTCCTCTTGGAGAGCAAAACCTTGCATGAAGATGTGTGCCTCTGAGTACCATAAAGTTTTTTCCCCAAATTTTTCAAACTGAGTATCACCCCCTGCAGGAAGCAGTTATGCAAATTATTTGGAAAAGCTCAAGGTGTGAGTGACGCACTTTGCTACTGAAAATTCCACATAATAGGAATAATCATTTGCTTGAAAGCTTGTTACCAGACTGATAGCTGGAGAGAACCAGTAGTCTCATAGATATTGGGCAGATTGAGCATGTTTCTATTGGGATCTGAAAGAGTGAAGGACCTCTTTGTTGGAAAGCTAGATTCTGAGTACTTTACCTGGTAGTGTGGAATACGATATTTTCCCCTTAAGACTATTTTCAATCATGATGCTGAATGGTGGGATGTTGGTTCTGGGTGCAAAGAGAAAGGTGAGGAAATGCTTTTCACATTTTAATTAACATAACAGCATGCATCACTTCTTTATCTAAAAGGAACTATTTTGTAAAGAATTGAATAAGCAAGTAGTGTAGTGGTTAGTGCAGCTAACTATCACAGCTTTGGCGTTGGAGTTTGGAGTTCAATTCCGGTGTCTTCTGTAAGAAGTTTATACGTTTTTCGTGGGAGCATGAGGGTTTCCTCCCACAGTCCAAAGACGTACTGGTCAGTAGGTTAATTGATTATTGTCAATTGTCCTATGATTGAGGTAAGGTTAAATAGGTGTGATGCTGGGTGGCACCACTCATTGGGCCAGAAGGGCCAGTTCTGCAACATATATAAATTTAATGCCATTGTCTCATGTTTTGATTTCATGTATGAAAGTCTGATGTTGGTTATTCAATTGGTTAGTACCCGGCAAATTCTCATCTTTTATTTTATTTAGAGGTGCAGTGCAGCACAGCAACTCATCTATTTAACACATGCCTTTCTATAACACACAGTGCTTCTGAGTTGGAAATCCACTCCGGGGCATAAAAACTGATATTCAGAGCAAGAGTGCATTACATTTTTATTCCTCACCTAGATATGACAATGGTCTCTTAGCCAAATTTCAGCCAAATTAATGAATGTTCAAACCAGTCACGGCAAAGTGAAAAGGGAACACTTGACTGTGGCTGGTGTAAGCAGTTCCCGTTCTATCCTGGAGGGAGGGTTTGTGACTGAGCATTGGCTGCAGGGGGCAGCAACACTGCCATACACAGTGAGAAGTGACACTCCATCAGAACTTATTCCAGTGAATACTGTCTACTGACATTCAGTCTGACTTCAAGTACAAATTTGTTTATTGCCATTCAACCGTACACGTGTATACCGCCAAACGACACAACATTCCTCCAGACCAAGCTACACAACACAGTACAGCACAATGCATTACAGAACGGGCGACCCGAGGTTCATTTCCCACCGCTGCCTGAAAGCGATTTGTCTCCCCGTGACTATGTGTGTTTCTTCTCAAAGTCCAAAGATGTACCAATTAGCAGGTTGATTGGTCATTGTAAATTGCCTCATGATTAGGCTCGGATTAAATCAGGAGATTGCTAGGCGGCATGGCTTGAAGTGCTGGTGGGGGGGGGGGGCTATTCTGCACTGTATCTCAATAAATAAATGAATAAATAATAAATAAAGAACTGACACACGAGTTGAGTTGATGAAGGTAAGGCAGTGGATGTGGTCTACATGGATTTCAGTAAGGCATTTGACGAGGTCCAACGTTGGAGATTGCTCAAGAAGGTTCAAAATCTGATGGTAATTTGGATTAGATATTGGCCTTGCAGGAGAATCCAGAGAGTGGTAGTAGATGGTCATCTCTCTGATTGGAAGCTTGTGACTGGTAGAGTGCTGCAGGAATTGATGCTGGGTCTGCTGTTTGTCATCTATATCAATGATCTGGATGATAATGTGGTTAACTGGATCAGCAAGTTTGTGGATGATACCAATGAGGAAGACTATCAAAGCTTGCAGCAGGATCTGGACCAGCTGGAAAAATGGGTTGAAAATGGCAGATGGAATTTAGTGCAGATGAGTGTGAGGGACTTTGGGAGGACCAACCAGGGTAGGTGTTACACAGAGAGTGGTAGGGTGCCAAGCATTATGGTAGAACAAAGGTCCATAATTCATTGAAACTGGTGTCACAGATAGATAGGGTCATAAGGAAAACTTTAGGCATATTGGTCTTCATGGATCAAAGTACTGAGTACAGCAATTGGGATGTTGAAATTGTATAAGATGTTGGTGAGGCCAAATTTGGAGTATTGTGTACGGTTTTGGCCACCTACCTACAGGAAAGATGTAAATAAGATTGAAAGAGTACAGAGAAAATTTACAAGGATGTTGCTGAATCTGGAGGATCTGAGTTACAAGGAAAGACTGAATAGTTTAAAACTTGATTCCCTCCAACGTAAAAGATGGAGAGGAGATTTGATAGAGGTATACAAAATTATGAGGGGTAAGTGCAAGCAGGCTTTTTCCACTGAGAATGGGTGGAACTACAACTAGAGGTCATGGGTTAAGGGTGAAAAATGAAATGTTTAAGGGGAACATGAGGGGAAACTTCTTCACAAGGTGGTGAGAGTGTGGAACGAGCTGCCAGAGCAAGTGATGGGTGCAATTTTGACTCCAGCCTTTAAGAGAAGTTTGGATAGGTATGTGAATGGGAGGGGTATGGGGAAGGCTATAGTCTGGGTGCAGGTCGATGGGACTTGGCATAAATTAGATGGGCCAAAGGGCCTGTTTCTTTGCTGTAGTTTTCTTTGACTCTAACTTTATGACAACACAAAGGTAATATTATCACAAATAAATTAACAAATAATGAGGTGGATTTACAACACAGGTCAAAAGGTAAACAGTATAATGCTTCTAGTGTTTCATACATGACAAGACCTGTGTGCTGGCAGGGAATTCAGTTGTCTCACAGCCTGAGGGAAGATGCTGTTTCCCATTATATCATCCAGAATTGTGAGTATATACTGTTCAACTAGGATTTCAGTGAAACAGTGGACCTCAGATGTTCACAAACCATGTGACCCAATATAAATTCACACAGAACAGAGGGAGACCATTTTGCCTTATTCTTTGGCTTACTCCTTGCAGCAATTTTCCATTTATGCCATGATGTGCTTTTTATGAAATTGATTTTCCCTGGACGTATTTACTAACTGCCTTTTCCATACTGATCTGTGTACATCATCTGTTTCTGAAAGGACGTCCTTCTATTCTGTGCACTCTGGACCTAGGCACCCCCACTA
Source organism: Hypanus sabinus (assembly GCF_030144855.1). NCBI lineage: Eukaryota > Metazoa > Chordata > Chondrichthyes > Myliobatiformes > Dasyatidae > Hypanus > Hypanus sabinus. The sequence continues at coordinate 5,822,023 of NC_082734.1, forward strand.
TAAACCATCGGGATTATACGCGAACGTCGGCTTGGAGAGGATGATTCATACAGTGGGGGAAGTCTAGAGGGCATAGGCTCAGAATACAAGGACATCCCTTTAGACCAGAGATGAAGAGGGACTTAATTTAGCTGGAGGGTGCTGCATCTGTGAGATTAATTGCCAGAGATAGCTGTGGAGGCTTTGTCATTGGGTATATTTAAAGCAGAGGTTAGAAGGTTCTTGGTTTGGTAAGGGGGTGAAAGGTTATGGGGAGAAAGCTGGAGAATGGAGTCGAGAGGGATAATACATCAGCCATGATGTAATGACAGAGCAGACTCGATGGGCCAAATGGCATAATTCTGCTCCTACATCTTATAGTCTTATTAAATTGTGCCAGATTCATGCTTTATTCAGATTCATAAATTTGTCATTATTTCATCATTCACCTTGTCGTCAAATGGAAAATAAAAGAATGCAGACTATACTGTTACTGGTACAGAGAAAGTTCGGTGCGCTGAGACCATGAGATTGCACCGGCTGCTCTGTGCTTTGTGTCTGTGAGCTTTACAATGATTTGCCTCATTTTGTGATGAACTGAGACTGAGGCTGTGGGCTCTGGGATCTATGAACTCAATTTGCTTCAGAATGCTATTGCTTTCTTTTATTGTTTGCATGATTTGTGTTTTTTTCTCTCTATCCCTCTGCGTATTGGGGGTTGGTCATTTGCTTAATTTGGCTCTTTTGGGTTTCTTGCTTTGTGGCTGCCTGTAAGCAGATGGATCTCAAGGTCGTATAATTTATACGTAATTTGATAATACATGTACTTTGAATCCTTTTCACAGGGCACTATGATTTATTGATTTATTTTATTTAGAGATACAACCACTCCTGCCCAACTAGAGTGAGCTGCCCAATTACACCCATGCGACCAATTAACCTACAAATCCGTGCATCTTTGAAATGTGGGAGGAACCCAGACCACCTGGAGGAAACTCACAGCATCATGGGGAGAATGTACTAACTCCTTACCGACAGTGTTACATTAACTGCTATGCCTCCATGCCACACCAAAAGTAGATTGAGAAGCTGAGTTACTCTTTGTTGTACAAGATTCTTTGACTCTATTCAATTGGACTGGAGGGCACTGACCATAACCAGGTTAGGTCTTATTGGGAGAAGTGTTTGTAACTAAACTGTGAGTGATGAGCAACTGGACTTAGCTATTTATAGCAGTAAAGGCCAAAGGAGATCCAAAGAGCAGAAAATCAGAAGTAGTTACTCCCTGTTCAGCATTCCTCAATGAACGCTGAGTTGGACAGCAGAACTGTCCAATGAGACTTGCCGTTTGCAGATCTAAGGACACTTCTAATTAACCGTTTTATTTAAACAAGATCTCTGAACCAGGTATCTTTCCTAGTTGTAACAAGGCTGATAGTAGGGCAAAACTCAGGTAAGCAAAGAGCATCCTTTGTAGCTGAGACTTTCATTTTTTTTTGTTTGAAAACAGTTACCAGCGTATTTCCCAGATGGGGCACCAGTCTTACCAAAAGGTTGGACGTTAAGTCTGTATCTCATTTTAAAAATGAGATATTTTGTATTTCAAACACAAAAAAAATCTGCAGGTGCTAGAAGTCCAAAGCTTCACACACAAAATGCTGGAGGAACTCAGCAAGCTAGGCTGCATCTATGGAAACGAGTAAACAGTTGATGAGTTGGGCCAAGACCTTTAATCAGGACTGGAGGCCACCCCCACCCTCCTACTCTGATTTCTCCCCTTCCTGATGAAGGGTCTCAGCCTAAAACGTCAACTATTTACTTTTCTTTAAAATTTGCTTTTGGTTATTTTCTCATTTAAAAGGCTTATTGTTGTTAAACCAGGAATGGAAAGGATTCTGGGGATAATGCTTTATTTCTTTGAAGGGTGGAATTTGGGGACCAGGTGCAAAGAGGCTAGGTGGATCTATTTTTCTGTATTTCAGAATGCATGCTATTGTAGCATGAGTGCATTGTCATAGGAATTGAATACTTCATATTCCCAACTAACTTACTATATTTATTGGGGCATTTCTCGGGTGGAAGCTCTATAATGGTCAATGAATTTAACCAGCTGCATCATGGCCTAGAATGAAAACAGCAATGCCTTTGAACGGAAATTCCTACAAAAAGTAGAAGATTTAGCCCAGTATGTTACCAGTAAAGCCCTCCCAACCATTGAGCACATTTACGTGAAACGCTGTTGTAGGAAAGCAGTATCTATCATCAAAAATCCTCACCACCCAAGCCATGCTCTTTTCTTGCTGCTGTCATCAGGTAGAAGGTACAAGAGCCTCAGAACTTGCACCATCAGGTTCAGGAACAGTTACTACCCCTCAACCATCAGGCTCTTGAATAAAAGAGGATACAGTAATTACATTGATCTATTGAGATGTTACCACAACCAATGATCTCGCTTCAAGGACTCTTTATTTTGTTATTTAATGTTCTTGTTATTTATTTATATTTGCCCTTGCACAGTTTGTTATCTTCTATGCTCTTGCTCTTTCATTGATCCTGTTTAAAGTTACTATTCTATAAATTTTATAGATTTCTAGATTCTATAGATTTGCAGAGTATGCCTGCAGAAAGAAGAATCTCAGGGTTGTGTGTGTTGACAAGTACTGTATGTTCTCTGATAATAAATTTTACTTAGAACTTTGAATTAACTCATTTTCAACCCTTTCCACAGGTACTGAACTGAATCTTTCTTCCTGAAGCAGGTAAGGTGATAGATGATTAAGCAAAGCTCAAATCTTCTTGATTGCCTTTAAGAGCATGGAGGACTGATGGTGGATACGATTTTCTTCTTGTAAAGTTTAATGGTGGTTAGGTGACCAAAATAAGGAGCTTTACTGCCATCTACTTAGTTGGAGTGTGGAGCAAAGAGACAGAAAGTATACCCATTAAATTCCTCCTTGAAAAACAAATAATATCAAAAAGTATAATGCTTTTCAGAAAGTCAGATACACACTTATATACATTCCAGTGGCAGTGATATCCTAACTTACTTTTTTAAATTAGATGTTTCCTTTGCACCTCAGGAACTGGATTCAAACAATATATGCTGCACCATTTCTTGACAAGTGTACTCGCTACAACTGGATAACGGATATCAGGATGACCTTGTCTGCTTTAAGCACGAAGTTAAAGCCTGCAGCTGCAAGTAGACTAGTGCAGCAAATAAAATTAATGCATATTTAAATGCAAATCTGAACAGAGTATGGAGGAAGGTGGGTGTAGCTCTACTGCACGGGATCGAAGTAAGCTGCCGAGAGTTCTAAAATTAGTTAGCTCCATCATGGGTACTAGCCTCCTTAGTATCCAAGACATCTTCAAGGAAGAATGCCTCAGAACTGCAGCTTCCATCATCAAGGACCCCCACCACCTAGGAAATGCCCTCTTCTCATTCTTACTATTGTAGCGTAATGTAATTGTTGGAAACATACAGAATTCACAACTACTGATACTGGGTTGGGATTCACTTTAAAAGGCCGGTCTGATGTGATGAGATATTTACGTAAAGGACTTTAAGCCCACTTTGTGTTCAGGTTTTGGAGTTTAATAAATGTATTGTTACAGTTTTATTAAACTTAAAATGCCTCATGTCATGTTATTTTCAAAAAACCTAAATGCATAGGAAGGAGGTACAGAAGCCTGAAGGCACACACTCAACAATTCAGGAACAGCTTCTTCCTTCTGCCATCCGATTTCTAAATGGACATTGAACCCATGAACACTAGCTCCCTACTGTTTTTTAGTTTCTGTTTTTCCACTATCTACCTTAATTTAACTATATAATATACATGTAAATACTTAATATAATTCATATATAATACTTAATATATTTTTCTATATTCATCATGTATTGCAATGGACTGCTGGCACAATATTAACAAATTTCATGAATTATGCCGGTGAAATTAAATCTGATTCTGATTCTGAAATTACCTCATCCAAGGTACTAAAATCTGTAGGGAAATCATCCCTTTTAAAAATCACTAGCAGGATAGCACTATTGTGCATACAACCTAGCTAATATTAAATTTATTGTCATTGTCAATATACTGACAAATTAATGCATTTATCCTAGTTTTAAAATGTAAAAGTACATTTTTGATGCAGTTGTTATTCAGCCCAGAAAAACAGAACTGAATTTGAAAACAATCAGTTACTGAGGCAGAGTAAGTATTTTGACATTTATTTCAGTTGATATACCATTCCAATACCTTTGAGTTAGTCAAGTTAAGATTCACACAAATAAAGAGTTTGATTTTACAATTTTAACAGGTAATGACATGAAGTCCTTCTAATCCTTCTCCTCCAGGGACAGTCTGTCAAACAGGTACACTCCCAGGCCATTCTCGGGGGCGCCCAGTCTCCTCAGGTTGGTGACGTAATCTCCAAGCTTCTTGATCATCTTCACTTGCTCATCCAGATAGTTCCTCTCCAGGAAATCACATAGCTGGGAATGGAGAGAGAATGTAGTCATATCTTGGACCAGATACAAAGCAACTCAACCTATGTTTGAATGTGACCGTCACGAAATGGTGCAGATGACGTTGATGGGTATTTCCACTTATACCATCAGGAGTTTTACTAGGACATGTTTTAATACCTTGTCAGCCTCACCAAATCAGTAGAACATAAACATTACAGTACAGGCCTTCAGCCCATGATATTATGCCAGCCTTTCAACCTACTCTCATATTAATCTAACCCTTTCTTAGAGTTCCCCATCATCCATGAACCTATCTAAGAATTTCTTGAATGTTTCGAATGTGTCTGCCTTTACCACCACCCCTGGGAGCATGCTCCCAGCTCTCTCAAAAAGAAACTTATCTCTTGGATTGAGATGTGACAGAAGCCAAAGCCCTGAGCTGAAGACCAAGCAAAGCAATACCCTGATCATAGTAGCCAAACTCTGTAGATGGATAGCAACTTACATGAGGGTCACCATGCTGAGTGGAAAGCTTGTGCAGATCCAGGAGACTCAGGTTCACGTCCTTCTCCATCTGCAGGGCTCTCTGCATCGCTTCCAGAGCATTGGTCCAGTCATCCTGCTCTGGCTTCTGAAAAGAGAAAGTTACGCAATTTGCTTGGAGTAGTTTACTTACATGTTGAACAGTCACAAACACTACCAGTGCAGAATATTAGAGATACTGTATCAGCCAAAACCAAGGCATCAAGTAGAATCAAAAGCAATGCACACAAAATGCTGTCAGGCAGCATCTGTGGAAATTAATAGATGTTTCTGTCCGAGACCCTTCATCAGGACTGTGAAGGAAGGGGGAAAATGCCAGAATAAAAAGGTGGAGGGGAAGGAGGCTGGCTGGAAGGTGATAAATGAAGCCAGGTGGGTGGGCAAGGTCAAGGGCTGGAGAAAAAAGATTCTGATTGGAGTGGAGAGTGGACCAGAGGAGAAAGGGAAGGAGGAGGGGCCCGAGGGAAAGTAATAGGCAGGTGAGAGGTATTAAAAGAGTGGGGAATGGGGAGATGGAAATTAGAATGATTAATTGCTGACAATTATTTGAAACATTCAGACTGCTCTGCATTTGTCAAGCCAAACCTTGATGTCCTCCAGCACGATCCGGCCTCCTCGCAGATTCTGGAATTCCATCCATTTCTCGGCATGCTGCTGTTCCTCATAGGACTGCTTCCTGAAGAACTTGGAGAAGTGATGTAGGCTAATGTCATCCCGGTCAAAGTAAAAGGACTGTGGAAAGATTAGAAGGGCTTCACTTAGGCTTATCACAATAAAGTAATCCTAATCTTTCTTTAATAAACTGTAGCCAGTTTGAGTATCAATTCGAACTGTATCAAATAGCCCAGATGTCACTATAGACTGTAGCTCTTTAGTGACTGAATGCTGCTGGTGGTCACATTATGCCAAATAGCAAATCACAAGAAATAGAGATGCTATCTTTCCTTACTGTTTGTTGTTTGTTTCAGGTTTAAAATAATGATCCACTTGCTATCAGGCACCCATGCCAGTGTTGGTTTTCTGTCAAGGGACTATTTGATAATCATGAACTCAAAAAGAGTCAGGGTTTGTTGAGAGGCATTGTTCACAGTCTCCATGTAAACATGTACAGCGGTTGAAACTAAGGAAGGTATTTCTTGAACACAAGAAATTCTGCAGATGCTGGAACTCCAGAGCAACACAAGATGCTGGTATTAACTCAGCCAATCAGATAGCATCTATGGAGAGGAATAAAGAGTTGACATTTTGGGCCGAGACCCTTCATCAGAACTAATATTCCTTAATCATGTTGCAAGGACCACCAGGATTTCCAAGAGAACCTGTACACCAGTACTACATGCTCGTTACAAGCTGTAATAGGGCTCATCAACTGATCTAACTAAATACAGAGGACCTCATATACAAACACATGTAGTCATAAGTTGGAACTTCCAAGCCCTTCAATAACTAGTGGAAGATCTAAACCATTAATTCAAGACTTCTAGCAATAAGGAATATAATTCTTTATTGAATTACAACCTCACACAAGTAAATGAAAGACTCACCATGGAGAGATAAACATAGGAGGAATAGAGCTCCATGTTAATCTGCCTGTTGATTGCATCTTCACATTCCTGGTGGAAGTTCTGACAAACTTGGGAAGCCATCCTGTTCGGTGGACAATTACAACTTTCTATCACCTGGGGAAGCTCCTAAAGAAACCTTCCTTCCTCAGTTCCTTGTACTTATACTGCTGGATCAGCCTGCAAGATAGTGAGGGTTGACCTCACCATGATGATTGACATTCCCTGGTAGCCAATTAGGAGCAGCTCATGGGCCCATAACCAATGGAAAATAGGGGGAAAATGGAACATCAAATCAAGGTGTCATGGAGCCAATCAGGAGTTTGCAAAAATTGAAGTTCTGGAAAATTAGGTTCTCTGATGTGGCTACCTTTGGCTTTCCTCTATGGCTTTATACCTGAAAGTGTTTTCTTGTTTTCTTCCTTAGAAATCACAGCTTTAGGAGCAATATTATGACATTTACATCTACTCTAAGTTGGAATTGGTTTATTATCATCACATGTACTGAGGTAGAATGAAAAGCTTGTCTTGCATACTATTCATACACATCAAATCATTACACAGTGCATTGAGGTAGAACAAGGTCAAGCAATAACAGAAGGCAGAATAAAGTGTAACAGCTACAGAAAAAGTGCAGAGCAGGTAAATAATAAGGGGACAACAGAATGAGATAGATTCTAAGGTAAACTTTCCAAGGTTGCTATGCGACATTCATTGTTCAAACCAACCAAGAAGTCTGTGTGACTGTTCGAATGAACTATTGGATAGATGGATGAAACAGCCTGTGTGTTGGCCTGGAGAAGTAAAAAGTCTGCAGAATCGCAAACTGGAAAAAGTCAAGGACAGTGTATGAGTAGACAAAACAAAAGTCTTAGTTGTCGCCAGCTGGTGGAAGAAGCTTTCTGAATGAACTTTTACTGGGTTGAAGGGGGCATAATGAAGGTCCTAATCTTCTAATCAGAGATCATTTCCAAATAAGTTACTCGTAGGATGCTAATTGATAAAGCTGAAGATCAACATCAGCTTAAAGATGACCAGTCGGCATCTGTGAACTGGGCTGTTCTGAGCCAGTGTCTGACTTGAACTGGATGTAATGACATGATTCAGCAAAGATACAAAAGAACCACTTCAGAGGAATGTGGTGAGGTGGTGCCAATTGTCGCCTTTGGCCAGTCATCAAGAAGTGGACGCATGATGCCGAAAAATCAGAGATAACAGAATCAAAGTAGTGCTGTTCAGAACTGCTATGGGAAAATTATAACAAAGGTTTTCAGAGTCAGGCCAGCAAGAACCAAATTAGTTTAACACTGATAATTACAGAGGTTTAGCTGTTGCAAGGGCATGAATGGCTGTGGGATGTTCTGGGGTTCAGGTGTTTCCAAAGGGATCAGGAAGGGAAGTAAAAGAGGAGGGGGAGTGGCATTGCTAACCAGGGATTGTATGGGTGGAGGGGGAAGGAGGACAAGCTAGAAGGTGATAGGTGAAGCTAGGTGGGTGGAAACGGTAAAGGGCTGGAGGAGAAGGAGTCTGATTGAGAGTGGACTATGGGAGAAAGGGAAGAAGGAGAGGCACCAGGGGGAGGTGATAGGCAGGTGTGCGGAAAAGGAAAGAGGCAAGCGTGGCAAATAGAAGAAGGGGGAAGGAGGAGGGCAAACAAATTTTTAAATGTTTCTATTTAAAAATTACCAGAAGGAGAAATCAATGTTCATGCCATTGGATCGGAGTGAGTTGTGTGTTAAACAGCATAACGAGAGCTTCTTTCCTGTTACAGTGTCAGGGAGTTGTAGTAACTTGTCAGTGACAAGAAGGACTGTCACATGACAGAATGTTGTTTGTATAAAGGAAGGAAATTTTCCAGGCTGTATAGAAAACGTCTTCAGACTGAAATAATACACACAAATTCTGGAGGAGTTCAGTGGGCCAGGCTTCATCAATGGAAAAGAATAAACAGTTGACATTTTGGGCTGAACCCTTCATTCGAACTCTTGAGAAACACACACAAAGTAGTGGAGGAACTCAGCAGGTCAGGCAGCATCTATAGAGAGGGATAAAAAGTCGATGTTTCAAGCTGAGACCCTTCAGCAGGACTCAGCCGAAATGTCAACTGTTTATTCTGGCTCACATTTCTTTTTCCAAATGGAATTCAAAGGTCAAATGAAGTGGTAGTCAATCAGGACTGAGGCAAGTGAATGGGGGCCTATATAAATGCAAAACATTCCCAGAGAGAAACACCAAGAACTGCGCACTGAGGATGCCACCTCAACTGGTGATGAAACATCTGCAAGCTAATTGCCGAGCTTGGCGAACACCACAACATCAAACTCATAGACCTTTCAGGGAAAGTAGATTGACATTAGGGACTGTATACGATCATGCATTTCCTTTTAGACAGTGGTCCTGCCTGCAAACATCAGGTTAGCATCTCCTAGATGCTCTCTGACTGAGGAGGTCTTTCCTTCACTGTTGACATCTTCATAATCTCCAACTACACACTGACCAGTTCTATCTCCTCCACTAAGATCCATTTCCATTGCTTGGTCTTAGCACACAGAATTTCTGATCCTGTCTTGGCTCCATTTCCTGTCTATTTCTCTAGACTCTTCCCAATTAATTCTGAGATAATTTTCACATCTCTGCTGCTTTGAAAGTTTCTGATTTCCTCATCCCATCCAGCTCATTTTCACCAATGTCATCCAGTTTACAGAACTCTCACCCAAATCTCTTCCACTTCCTGATCTTTTACCCTGCCACATTTCCATCTAGAGCGAGAGTTCCTCCTGCCCCTGCCTTCTGCTCCATCTGCCCTGAATTTCAGCAGAGCTTTCTAACTTACACCATATTCAACTTGTTGCTACCACCATAAAATGCATTCCCTCCCCTCTTTTAAGAACAGAACAAATGCTCCACAAGGAATTAGGAGCAGGAGTCGGTTACCTGGCCCCAAGCCTACCCCACCATTCATACCAATTGTGCCTGATCTACCCAGGTGTTTGTTTATTTATTTAGAGATTGACATGGAACAGGCTCTTCTGCCCTTTCAATCTATGCTGCCCAGTAACACCTGATTTAACCCTAGATAATCAATTTACAATGACCAATTAACCTACTAACCAGTACATCTTTGGAACGTGGAGGAAACCGGAGCACCCGGAGAATGACAGACAGACAGACATACGTTATTGATCCCGAGGGGAAATTGGGTAATGTACAAACTCCTTACAGAAAACATTGGAATTGAACTCCAAATTCCGATGCCCCAAGCTGTAACAGCGTCATGCTAACCGCTATGCCCCAGATGTTAACCTGTTAGTACCAGTTTCATGTGGCCCTCAATTACATTTTTTTTCAAAAATTTATCTCCTTACTCCTTAAATACTCCAGTGTTCCAACCTCCATAATTCCTCTGGGCTAGAATATTCCAGATATTCCCCACCCTGTATGAGAAGTAGATTCATCTAAGCTCAGGTTTTAATGAACACCCCCTTGCTTGTGACTGATGATCCACTATTGGAACCAATCTACCACTGTGGCCCCTAGGAGCTGCATCATGCCTCAGTTTTTCAAAGAAGAGATCTAACCTCTTTAACCTCATGGTAGGATAATTCTCTTGTTCCAGAAATTTACCCAAATCTCACCAACACCTGTATCCCTTATAAAGAATATACAATATCACAAGTCCAGCTCCTGGCCTGCATATGTGGTTTAGCTACTAAGCCCAGTGAAATATTTTCTACTAACAGGAGAAGGGGCAAAGATGGGTTACTGCCACCTTAAAACCAATCACTTTAGGCAGATGGGGCTCGTCAGGAGAAGGGAAACTCTGATCTCAAACCTCTGCTGCTTTGCAGCTATACCCACTCATGAGTAAGTCTTTGGAGGTAAACCCCAAGGGAAAAGTCTGAAGCTGGAGTCCCTAAGCCCATCCTACATTGAGTTTACCACTGACTGGCAACTCCTATGAAACTCCTGGTGCCAAATTGTATCAGTCTCTGCTGTTCCTTTGGATTCATCAGCTGTGTGGAGAAGGGGAGCCTGCTGTGTGGGTATCAGTTGCTCTCCACATCATACTGCCCTGGCTTGTGTATCATGTAGGCATCCATGGTTGACTCTGACCAATGGACAGCCTTGGTAAGAACATTTCATCACAATGCAGGCCCTTTGACCCTAACCTATTCTAAGATCAATGTAACCCTTCCCCCTTACATAGCCTCTATTTTTCTATCATCCATGTGCCTATCCAAGAGTTTCTGAAATGCCCCTAATACAGGGGTTCCCAACGTTTTTTATGCCAAGGACCCCTACCATTAACCAAGGGGTCCATGGACCCCAGGTTGAGAACCCCAGTCCTAACATACCTGCCTATACCACCACCATTGGCAGGGTGTTCCATGCATCCACAACAAAATTACCTCTGACATTGAATCCACTCCCACCACTATACTTGAATCACCTTAAAACATTGCCCCTTCATATTAGCAAATGTACCAAATTAGCACTTTATAGTCTATTCATTTGCATTTGATGTTACCAAGCTGGTACATACACAACCAGTCCTTTCTCAGATCTATTGAAATCAAGAGTGAACAGGCACTCATTTGGAACACAAAATCCTTAAAGTTTCAGTGAGTGAATGTGGAAGGAATATGTCTACTTGTGGGCAAGAATCTGGATCTGAGTCTCTCTAAAAAGGGGTTATACATTCAAATAGGAGACAAACTGAGGATTGTGCTGCCCTTTCAGATCAAATCAGAGGCAGATACTTTAAGGACCAGTTTAATCATCTGTACTTTTTTTTGGATATCAGGTCTGGAGATCTGATGTTTGTAATTCAAAGCAATTGTTTTGGTTCATAACTAGCTGATTGTTATGATTAACCAATGGCACCTAATTACTGTACGATCTGCTTCTTTCCCCTATATCAACTCTGCTGCAGTCTGCTTTTCACAGTATGAAGGCACAGGTACCTTCCGTAAAACTGAAATATCAAATCCCAAACCTAATTTGCTTAGTCCATTCAAATATGGAATCAGTGTCAAACTAACTGGAAGGTCACCATGTCCACACAAGGTTTAAGTCAGAACTGGATATTCATCAAGTCAAAGTCCTCATATTTAAACCCAGGAGAGAATGGTACCTTGGTGTCCAAGAAGACAAAATTGTCAATTAGCCCAAAGATCTCAAAATTAGAATCAGAATCAGGTTTAATATCACTGGCATATATTGTGAAATATGTCAGCTTTGCAGCAGCAGTAAAATGCAATACATGATAATAATAGAGAGACAAAAAACTGTGAATTACAGTCAGTGTATGGTTCAATGTCCATTTATAAATCAGATGGTAGAGTGGAAGGAGCTGTTCCTGAATTGTTCAGTGTGTGCCTTCAGGCTTCTGTACCTCCTTCCCGATGGTAACAACGAGAGGAGGGCATGGGTGAGGGTCCTTGATGATGGTCGCCAACTTCTTAGATGTTTTAGATACTACAGAGGCTAGTAACCATGATGGAGTTCTTTACAACTCCCTGCAGCTTATTTACTCTGCAGTAGCCCACTCACCTCATACCACACCTCTCAAAATTGAAAGGAAACAGCTATTGAAACCATTTCTGTCCATGTTCGAATTGTTTATTTACATACAACAGCTTTATCTTTTATAGTTATTTATTTATAGAGATACAGTCCAGACTAGGCCCTTCCAGCCCTTTGAGCCATGCTGCCCAGCAATCCCTGATTTAACCCTAGCCTAAACACAGGACAAATTACATATCTACTATAAGCCTACAGACTCTCACAGCTACCTGGACTATTCCTCTTCCCACCCTGTCTCTTGCAAAAATGCTATCCCCTTCTTGCAATTCCTCTGTCTCCACTGCATCTGACCTCAGGATGAGGCTTTTCATTCCAGGACGAAGGAGCTGTCTCCCTTTTTTAAACAAAGGGGCTTCCCTTCTTCCACCATCAATTCTGCTCTCAAGCACATCTCTCCCATTTCCTGCACATCTGCCCTCACCCCATCCGCCCACCACCCCACTCAGGATAGGGTTCCTCTTGTCCTCACCTACCGCCCCACCAGCCTCCGGATCCAACGTATAATTCTCCTTAACTTACGCCACCTCCAACAGGATCCCAATACCAAGCACATCTTTCCCTCCCCCCCTTTCTACTTTCTGCAGGAATCGCTCCCGACGTGACTCCCTTGTCCATACATCCCCCCCATCCCTTATCACCGATCTCCCTCTTGGCACTTATTCTTGTAAGCGGAACAAGCGCTACACCTGCTCTTACACTTCCTCCCTCACCACCATTCAGGGCCCCAGACAGTCCTTCCAGGTGAGGCGACACTTCACCTGTGAGTCAGCTGGTGTGGTATACTGAGTCCGGTGCTCCCGGTGTGGCCTCTTATATATTGGTGAGACCCGACGCAGACTGGGAGACCATGTCACTGTACACCTACGCTCTGTCCGCCAGAGAAAGCAGGATCTCCCAGTGGCCACACATTTTAATTCCACGTCCCATTCCCATTCTGATATGTCTATCCATGGCCTCCTCTACTGTCAAGATGAAGCCACACTCAGGTTGGAGGAACAACAATATGTTAGCTAGAAGAAGCAAGAAGTAGGAGGGGCTTATGAGAAATATAGGGTAGCCAAGAAGGAGCTAAAGGAAGGACTTAGGAGAGCTTGAAGGGGGCATGAGAAGGCCTTGGCATGTAGGATTAAGGAGAACCCCAAGGTGTTCTATGCGTATGTGAAGAATAGAATGATGATGAGAACGAAGGTGGGACCGCTAAAGGATAAAGAGGGCAACATGTGCCTGGAAGCGGAGGAGGTTGGGAAGGTCCTAAATGAATATTTTGCTTCAGTATTCACAAGTGAAAAGGATCTTGATCAGGATGAGGTCGAAGTAGAGCGGGCCTGTGTGCTGGACAATGTGGAGATTAAGGAAGAAGAAGTGCTGGATCTTCTTAAAAATGTTAAGATTGATAAATCTCCAGGGGCAGATATGACTCCCCAGGTTGTTGTGGGAATTGAGAGAATAGATCACAGGAGCATTAGCCATGCTCTTTGAATCCTCTTTGGCTGCAGGGGAACTGCCGGAGGACTGGAGAATGGCAAATGCAGTTCCCTTGTTTAAAAAAGGTAATTGGGAGAAACCTGGGAATGATAGACCAGTGAGTCTTATGTCGGTGGTATGCAAACTACTGGAAAGGATTCTTAAGGATAGGATCTATGAGCATTTGGAGAAGTACAGTCTACTCATGGATAGTCAACATGGCTTTGTGAAGGGAAGATCATGCCTCACGAACCTGATTGATTTTTTTGAAGAGGTAACAAAAGAAATTGATGAGCAAAGCATTTGACAAGGTCCCTCATGAAAGACTCATCCATAAAGTCATGAGGCATGGGATAAGTGGAACCTTGGCTGTTTGGATAAAAAAATTGGCTTAAAGGAAGAAAACAGAGGGTAGTTGTGGAAGGAAAGTATTCTGCCTGGAGGACGGTGACTCGTGGAGTGCCACAGGGATCTTTCCTGGGACCCCTGCTATTTGTGATTTTTATAAATGACCTGGATGTAGAGGCAGAAAGATAGGTGAGTAAGTTTGCAGCTGACATGAGGATTGGAGAAGTTGTGAATGGAGCTGTAGGTTGTCGAAGATTACAAGAGGATATAGACAGGCTGCAGAGTTGGGCAGAAAAATGGCAGATGGAGTTCAATCCGGAGAAGTGTGAGGTGATGCATCTTGGAAGGACGAACCAGAAGACTGAGTACAGGATTAATGGTCAGTTACTTACATACATCCTTTAAGGTTGCTGCGCAGGTTGATAGGATAGTTAAGAAGGCCTAGGGGATGCTAGGCTTCATTAACAGGGGGATTGAGTTCAAGAGTAGAGAGATCATGTTGCAACTCTACAAATCTCTGGTGAGACCGCACTTAAAGTTTTGTGTTCAATTCTGGACACGTCATTATAGGAAGGATGTGGAAGCTATGGAGAGGGTGCAGAGGAGATTTACCAGGATGTTGCCTGGTTTGGAGAACAAGTCATATGAAGCTAGGTTAGCAGAGCTGGAACTTTTCTCTTTGGAGCGTAGAAGAATGAGAGGGGACTTGATAGAGGCCTACAAGATTATGAGAGGCATAGATAGGATGGTTAGTCAGTACCTGTTTCCCTGGGCACCAATAGCAAACACCAGAGGGCATAGGTACAAAATTAAGGGAGGGAAGTTTAGGGGAGACATCAGGGGTAAGTTTTTTTACACAGAGGGTTGTGAGTGCCTGGAATGACTGGCCAGGGATGGTGGTGTAGGCTAAAACATTAGGGGTGTTTAAGAGCCTCTTGGACAGGCACATGGATGAAAGAAAAATGGAGGGTTATAGGGTTGTGTGGGTTTAGTACTTTTTTAAAGGATTATATGGGTCAGCACAATATGGAGGTCTGAAAGGCCTGTACTGTGCTGTAGTGTTCTATGGTTCTAACACCTTATATACTGGCTGGATAGCCTCCAACCTGATGGCATGAACATTGACATCCCTAACTTCCGTTAATGCCCCTCCTCCCCTCCTTACCCCATTCCTGATATATTTAGTTTTGTCCCCCCTCCTTTTTTTCTCTCTTTCTGCCCATCACTCTGCCTGTTCTCCATCTCCCTCTGATGCTCCCCTCCCTCTTTCTTTCTCCCTTGGCCTCCAGTCCCATGATCCTTCCCTTCTCCCGCTCTGTATCCCTTTTGCCAATCACCTTTCCAGCTCTCAACTCCACCCCACCCACTCCAGTCTTCTCCTATCATTTCGCATTTTCCCCTTCCCGTCCTACTTTCAAATCTCCTACTATCTTTCCTTTCAGTTAGTCCTGACGAAGGGTCTCGGCCCGAAACATCGACAGTGCTTCTCCCTATAGATGCAGCCTGGCCTGCTGCATTCCACCAGCATTTTGTGTGTGTTGCTTGAATTTCCAGCATCTGTAGATTTCCTTGTGTTGACAAATTACAATGACCAATTAGCCTACTAACCTGTATGTCTCTGGACAGTGGGAGGAAACCAGATGACCTGGGGAAAGTCCATGCATTCCACAGGGAGGATATACAGACTCCTTACAGATGACGTTGGAATTGCACTCCGGATTCCAACACCCCGAGCTGTAATAGCGTCGTGCTAGCTGCTACGCCACCGTGGAGGCGTCCCTCAGCTTGGAATGAAGTCAAATGGGATGAGCAGTTTGCACTTATGGTTAGATTACTAAATCAAAAAAAGTTTCAAGCTACAAGTTCATCGACCCACTATCTTCCACTCATCATATTCCCCTCTTATCCCCATTCAACAATCACCTCATTCATAATTTCATGTTGGAAGGTGCTTCCAACTAATACACATTACTATATCAATTGCACTGACAACCCTGCCCATTCCACTTACCAATGCGGAAATAAATCTGAGTATTTACATTTACGGTCACGGACGATTAAAGATATATCAAATCAAAACCTCATCCAACCAAATTGACACTTATCACAGTCACTCTGTTGGACACCAGAATATTTCAATTAACTCATGGCCAAGACGTTAATTGTTCAAACCGGATATGAGTTCAGAGTCACTCATTGGAAGAGGTAGAGATATCGATAGTTTGCAAAGGCTCAAGTTAACAAGGAACACATTTTAGGAAATAATTTTTCACAAAGATTAAGTTCACATGGAATTTGGGATGAGATGTTAAAGGCATAAGCATGTGAAATAACTACTGGAGACAGCGCGGTAGCTAGAATTACACAGATAGTGCACAGTAACAGCTGCGTTCTAGCTGCAAGGCAATCCAGTAAGATTCAAAGATAATGATCATTTGATAGGGAACACTATGGCCCTCACACATCTGAGAGCAAGGGTTGGTATTGAGTTAATGGGACATATTTGGGTGCATATACTAAGTATTGTTCCAGATGTGTATGGATGTAGCAATTCAGATGGGAAGTTTGAATTGGGTTTACACATTTCTGAAATATCCTGCCTCCAACGGGCAAAATATTATTGTCTGGTATGGGGGTGGGGGGGCTACTGCACAGGATTTCAGAAAGTTGTAAAATTAGTCATCTCTGTCGTGGGCACCAGCCTCCATAGTATCCAGGACATCTTCAAGGAGCAATGCCTCAGGAAGGCAGCGTCCATCATTCAGGACCCCTATCACCCAGGACATGCCTTCTTCTCATTGTTAACATCAGGAAGGAGGTAATTGATCCTGAAGGCACTCACTCAATGATTCAGGAATAGCTTCTTCCCCTCTGCCATCTGATTTCAGAATGGACTTTGAACCCATGAACACTACCTCTCTACTTTTGTTCTTGCTCTACTTATATTTAACTTTACTATGATTATACAAACTGTATATAATTACTATAATTCATTTTTATATATATATTTATCATTGCATTGTATTGCTGCAGCAAGGACAATAAATTTCACAATATATGCCGGTTATATTAAACCTGATTCTGATCCTGATATTATGGATGAGAGTTCAGCTCTTTCTATACCTCCCAATATCACTGTCTTCCTTGTTTCTCAGTATTGACACATGTACCAAAATACAGTCCAAAGCTTGTCTTGCATACAGTTCACCCAGATCAAGTTATTACACAGTGCATTGAGCTAGAATAAGGCTAAGCAATAACAATGCAGAATCAAGTGTAATAATTACCAAAAAAAAGGATATTCGATTTCGATGTTTAAGAGAAGCTTGAATAGGTACATGGATGATAGGATTATGGAGGGATCTGGTCCCTGGGCAGGTCGATGGGAGTCTGAAGTTTTGGCATGGACTAGATGGGCTGAAGGGCGTTTCTGTACTGTACTTTTCTATGATTCTATGACTCTAAGTGCAATGCAGCTAAGCAATAAAGTGCAAGGTCATAACGAGGTAGGTTGTGAGACCCAGATTCCATTTAATTTTAACAAGCAGCTCATTTCAGAGTCTGTTAATGACTGGATCAAAGCTGTCCTTGAACCTAGCGAAGTGCTTTCAGGTCTTTGTATTTTCTACCCACTGGGGAGGGGAGAAGAGCGAATGTCTGGTGTGGAGTTTTTAATTATGTTACCAAAATTGAGCAGTGGTCTCATAAAAATGGTTCAGTGTTGAACTGAAATGACTGTTGCTAGGAGACTAAGAGAGTGTGAGTGAGGGGAGAATATAGAACTATATTTTCTCTTTTTACCCATTTTAGACAGAGGCAAAATTGAATCATTTGTGTTTGGAAGAATTTGTACCACCCTTCAACTATTTTACAGTGCAAAATTGATCCTTGATAAACCAGGAGAGAACAGCTTTTCGGAGTAAGGCCTTGTTTTTGAAGAGTGGTCTTTGAAGGTTAAGGTTGTATGTATTTTTCCATGTTTCAGTCAGCATGCCCAATTATTATTCACTCCTTATTCAAAGGTTCAAAGGTCGAATTTAACGTCAGAGAAATGTATCCTGAAATGCTTTTTCTATGCAAATGTCCACGAAAACAGAGAAGCACCCCAATGAATGAACAACAGTTAAACTTGAGAACTCTAAAGTCCCCCCAGCTCCCCCCTCACACGTAAGTGGCAGCAAGCAATGATCACCCCTGCCCCCCCCAAAAAATGCGTATCGGTACCATCATCAAGCCCAAGCGTGCGCTAAGCATTAGCAAAGACATAGACCAAAGTTACCCCAAAGGCTTTGCATTTCATCCAACATTTGACAAACCACATGTTCTCTCTCCCTAGAGAATATTCAGGATGGTTACTTATTTGATTGATTTTCCTCCCCATACCATCTTCTATGCTTTTCTTGGGTGGAAGCTCCTTGATGGTTGTTCATTTTGGGTAAACTTTACCCAGTTTAACGTCAACCCTTTCCAGGTCTTCGAACTAAATATCTCTCCCTGCAACAAGTAAGGAGGGAGATGGTTGATCAAAGCTTAAGTCTAATTATAAACACAAGAGATTCTGCAGATATCTGGAAATCTTGATCAACACAAACAATATGCTGGAGGAACTCGGCAAACCAGACAGCATCTACGGAGAGGAAAAAACAGTTGATGTTTCAGGCTGGGATGAAGGATCTTGAAGAAGGGTCTCAGCCCGTAAAATCATCTGTTCATTCAGCTCCATCGATGCCACCTGACTTGCTGAGTTTTTCCAGCATTTTATGTATGTCGCCCAGGTCTAGTCAATTACCTCCAAGTATGCAGAATTGATAACGGACACCAGGATATGTATTCTGCAGTCCATCCCAAGTTTAACAAAAAAGACGCAAGAAGGTTTTTACATGAGAATATGTTAAATCTTTTAAATGCAGCCACTGATTTGGCAGCTCTGGCATCTCATTCCAAGCAGCAATCAGCATTTTTAGAAGTAGTTACCAACTGTGCTGTTAGCAGTTCATATTACACATTTATCATA
Organism: Hypanus sabinus; assembly: GCF_030144855.1. NCBI lineage: Eukaryota > Metazoa > Chordata > Chondrichthyes > Myliobatiformes > Dasyatidae > Hypanus > Hypanus sabinus. The sequence continues at coordinate 5,840,996 of NC_082734.1, forward strand.
ACCCTCAATCTCAATAAATTCCTCATTTATCCCTGTTTCAAAGAGAATACACCCTGCTGGCTGTACAGCAAAGTGCAGTTGCTACTCACCACTGAAATATGAAAACAAGCTTTAAAGCTGTCACTAAGACCAAATAACAACACTGGAGTTTGATTTCTGTTTATGTCTGCGGAGATTTGGCATGATATCAAAAACTTTGACAAACTTCTACATGTGTGTGGTGGAAGGTGAATTGACTGGCTGTGTTACGGCCTGGTATGGGAACACCAACCCCCTTTAATGGAAAATCCAACAGAAGGTAATGGATTCAGCAAAGAACATAATGGGTAGAGCCTTTCCAACCATTGAGTACATCTACGTGAAACGCTGTCATAGGAAAGCAGCATCCACCATCAAAGATCCTCATCACCCAGACCATGCTCTTTTCTCGCTGTTGCCATCAGGTAGAAGGTACAAGAGCCTCAGGACTCACACTACCAGATTCAAGAACAGTTACTACCCCTCAACAATCAGGCTATTGAACAGAAAAGGATAACTACACTCCTCTATTGAGATGTAATCACAACCAATGATCTCACTTTAAGTACTCTTTACCTTTTTATAGATAGAAACATAGAAACGTACAAAACCTACAGCACAATACAGTCCCTTCAGCCCACAAAGCTGTGCTGAACATGTCCTTACCTTAGATGTTACCTAGGGTTAGCCATAGCCCTCTATTTTTCTGAGCTCCTTGTAACTGTCCAGGAGTCAAAAGACCCTATCGTATCCACCTCCACCACCGTTGCCGGCAGCCCATTTCACGCACTCACCACTCTCTGCGTAAAAAACTTACCCCTGGCATCTCCTCTGTACTTACTTTCAAGCACCTTAAAACTGTGTCTTCTCATGCTAGCCATTTCAACCCTGGGAAAAAGCCTCTGACTAGCCACATGATCAATGCCTCTCATCATCTTATACACCTCTATCAGGTCACTTCTCATCCTCCGTTGCTCCAAGGAAAAATGGCCGAGTTCACTCAACCTATTCTCATAAAACATGCTCCCCAATCCAGGTCAAATTCTTGTAAATCTCTGTACCCTTTCTATGGTTTCCACATCCTTCCTGTAGTGAGGCAACCAGAACTGAGCACAGTACTCCAAGTGAGATCTGACCAGGGTCTATATAGCTGCAACATTACCTCTCGGCTCCTAAACTCAATCCTACGATTGATGAAGGCCAATGTACCGTATGCTTTCTTAACCGCAGAGTCAACCTGCACCTCAGCTTTGAGCATCCTATGGATTCAGACCTCAAGATCCCTTGGATCCTCCACACTGCCAAGAGTCTTGCCATTAATGCTATATTCTGCATTCATATTTGACCTACCAAAATGAACCACCTCACACTTATCTGAGTTGAATTCCATCTGGCACTTCTCAGCCCAGATTTGCATTCTATCAATGTCCTGTTGTAAACTCTGACAGCCCTCCACACTATCCACAACACCCCCAACCTTTGTGCCATCAGCAAATTTACTAACTCATCCCTCCACTTCCTTATCCAGATCATTTATAAAAATCTTGAAGAGGAGCAGATCCCTGATGCACTCCACTAGTGTCCACCTTTATGAATCATCTACAACCACTCTTTGCCTTCTGTGGGCAAGCCGGTTCTGGATCCACAAAGTAATATCCCCTTGGATCCCATGCCTCCTTACTTTCTCAATAAACCTTACATGGGGTACCTTGTCAAATGCCTTGATGAAATCCATATACACTACATCTACTGCTTTATCAATGTGTTTAGTCACATCCTCAATAAATTTGATCAGGCTCATAAGGCACAACCTGCCTTTCACAAAGCCATGCTGACTATTCCTAATCATGCCTCTCCAAATGTTCATAAATCCTGCCTCTCAGGATCTTCTCCATCAACTTACCAACCACTGAAGTAAGACTCACTGGTCTATAATTTCCTGGAATTCCTCCAGCATTTTGTGTGTGTTGAATTTCACTGTATGTTTCGATGTACATGTGACAAAAAAAGTTAATCCTTATTTTGACCTTAAAGTTTGTTTTCATTTCTGGGCTGAGTGGCAGCTGTATTTTGTTCTACAGCCAACAGGGTGTATTCTCTTTGAAACTGGGATAAATAACTAATTTATTGAGATAGAGGATTGTGGTAAACATGTAATATGAACTGCTAACAGCACAGTTGTGGTATCCAGTTGGTGCCAACTTTTAAAACTGCTGATTGTTGCTTGTAATGAGATGCCAGAGCTGTGCAAATCAACCCCTGTGTTTAACAGCTTTAACATATTTTAATTGTAAAGACCTTTTTTCATCTTCTATGTTAAACTCTGTATGCACTGTAGATTATATCCTGGTATCCGTTATCAATTTTGCAGCTCAAAAGTAATTGACTAGACTCGAGCAACATGCGCAAAATGCTGGAGGAACTCAGCAAGTCAGGCTGCATCTATGAAGGTGAGTGATGTTCCAGCCTGAGAGCTTTCATCTGGGCTTAAACATCAACTGTTTATTCCTCTCCATAGATGCCACCTGATTTGCTGAGTTCCTCCAGCATATTGTGTGTGAGATTTCCAGCATCTACAGAATCTCTTGTATTTATAATTAGACTTGAGTTTTGATCAAATATCTTCTTCTGTACTTGTTGCAGGAAGAGATATTCAGTTCAGAGACCTTCTGGAAAGGGTTGATATGAAGCTGGGGAAAGATTTCCCAAACTGAACAACCATCAAGGAGTTTCCACCCAAAAAAAGCATAGAAGATAGCTTCAACACATTCTAAATAAAGCCTACTTACATATCTAACCCTAGCAAATCATAGCCTGGCAGCCGCTATCAAATCTCTGCTCTCAAAGGCAATCATTTAGATTTGAGTCTTGCTCAACTATCTACCTCCTCATTTGCTGCAGGGAGAGAGATCCAGTTCAAGGATCTTGTGGAAAAGGTTGAAATTAAGTTGGGTAAGGGTTGGCCAGACTGAACAGCCACCAGAGATTCCACCAAAGACATGCAAAAGGGCAGGGAGAAGAAGGAACTGAATAAACATTTACTCGTATTATTTTCTTTAACAAGAACTTTATAATACTTGAGCTTGCATATTGATGCATGGGAAAATGCATCCAAACCTAACTTTGAATATTGCCTCCACGAGTTGCATTTCCCTGAGAAGGGATCAATCTTTGTGCTGGAAAAAAAGGACTAGGGGTTAAGGGTTAAAGGTGAAATACTTAAAGGTAACCTGAGAGGGGAACTTTTTCACTCAGAGGGTGCTGAGAGTCTGGAATGAACTACCAGTGAAAGTGCAGGATGCAGGTTTGATTTCAACATTTAAGGGGAATTTGGAGAGGTAAGGATGGGAAGGGTATGGAGGGCCACCCTCCACATGTGGGTCAATGTGACTTGGCAGAGTAACAATATGGCACAGAGTTGATGGGCCAAAGGGCCTGTTTCTGTGTGCTCTATAACTCTGAGTGCAGAATGGTCAAAGGGTCATACAAAGTGCTCCAAGCACAAACGACTCAAAGCAAAACACACAAAATTGCGGAGGAACTCAGTAGGTCAGGCGGCATCTATGGAAATGAATAAACAGTCGATGTTTTGAGCCGAGACCCTTCTTCGGGACTGAGAAGGAAGGGGGGGGGGGAAGATGCCAGAATAAAATGGTGGGGGGGGAGGGGGAAGAGGCTAGCTGGAAGGTGATAGGTGAAGTCAGGTGGGTGGACAGGAAGGAATCTGATAGGAGAGGAGAGTGGACCATAGGAGAAAGAGACAGAGGAGGGGACCTGGAGGAACTGAGGGTAGACTCTTCTTGGTGTAAGAGGAGGCTATGGACCAACATGTCGAAAAGGCCAAAGTAAGAAATAGTGGAAGAGGGAGTTTTTTTTACCGGAAAGAGAAATCAATATTCATGCCATCAGGTTGGAGGCTATCCCAGACAGAATAGAAGATGTTGCTCCTCCACCCTGAGGGTGGCCTTTTCTTGATACAAGAGGAGACCATGGCCTGACATGTTGGAACGGGAATGGGAATGGGAATTAAAACATTTGGCCACCGGGAAGTTCTATTTTGTACAGATGGAGTGGAGCTGCTCGACAAAGCAGTTCCCCCAATTTACAACAGATCTCACCAATGTAGAGGAGACAGTATTAGGAGCACCAAAATAATAGATGACCCTAGCAGATTTGCAGGTGAAGTGTTGCCTCACCTGGAAGGACCGTTTGGGGCCCTGAGTGGAAGTGAGGGAGGAGGTGTATGGGCAGGTCTAGCGCTTAGTGACAATTTTAAAATATAGTTTTGGATTTTCCCAACATCAAGAAACACCATCCAGCGGGAAACATACAATGTCTTTGACTCCCAGCAAAAGTCCTTTGAATTCTGAACATCCTAGCTTGTTCCTAATTAGCCTGGCCTCTAAATCCACTGCCCACTTTGGGTAACAACCTTGTAAAACTGTGCCTCAAGAGAAAAGAAGATGGCAGTTTCATCTGCTCAACTACCTGCCTTATTACTGCAAGGAATGATACTCATTTCTTAGGGTTAATCAGAAGGTTCCCTTCAAGCCATAAATGAACAGAAAGGGAGACTCTACAATGGGTAGTCAGAACTGTGCAATCCATCACTGGCACCAGCCTAGCCACCATCTGGGACATATATACAGAAAGGTGCTGGAAAAGGGCCAGTAACATCCTGAAGGATCTCACCCACCCTGCTCATGACTGTTCCTACCACTCATATCAGGGAGGGGGCTACTTAGCATTCACACCTGGACCACCACACTCAAAAACAGTTCCTTTCCCCAAGTAGTAAGATTGATCAACACCGCCACCCATTAACTCCACCTCTACTTTATTATTTTCTGTCAGTCGTCTTATGTACAGCTTAGAACCATTTTATGGACATACAATCAATCAATGTATGTAAGCTATCTTATGTATTTATATTTAATGTGCGTGTTTTATTATTATTGTGTTCCTTATCTTTTGTGGGTGTTTTTGGTGCTGCATTGGATTCAGAGTAACAATTATTTTGTTCTCCTTACACTTGTGTACATTAAGTAATCTTGAATTTTGATGACGGATCCTGTCATCATTTAATCCAGGAGAAAGTGGCCGAAACCTGATGCAAGCTCAGAATGGTGAACGGCAAAGGTTGGGAGTGGACAGGGGAGGGAAATTTATTTTTAAGGCAGAAAATTCTGGAATGCTGTACCAGAAAGATGCTGGAAACAGAACCAAAAGTTTTGTGGAGGGCGCAATTTACCAAAAACCTAAAAGCAGCAAGCAATTGCAGAGAAAGCACACCATGGAGCGTAAATGGAAAAGTGTTTGAAGAAGAACAGAGCTAAATAGTCTCATTGTAAGGCATTGAAGAGTTTAGAAAGTGAAACTTGCTTCTGGTTAGTAGTGTTTGCAAATGAGACTCTCTAATTGTCATCTGCCTTGAGCCACAGGTATTTACACAGCGTTATCTAAGCTCAGGAATAATCCTCCTTTTTGTTTTGACTTCTGTGATCCTGCTTTCATGGGCAACGTGAAAAAAAAGTTCTTCAAAGCCTCCTCCTTCTTCACAATAAGTCACCAAAAGCTCCCATGTCAGAAGGCAACTTGGACACCTGCATGAATGTCTGATTGCAAGAGGATCATTGTTTTCCAGATTAGGCATAAGAATTACTAGAAAATAGCAACTCTATTAGTAAAATGGTATGCGGCATAATAGGTTCTTGATTAGTCAGGGCGTCAAAGATTATTTATTTATTTATTTATTTATTGAGCTACAGCGTGGTATAGGCTCTTCCTACCCTTCAAGGCACGCCACCCAGTAATCCCCCAATTTTAACAGTATCCTGATCATGGGACAACTGACAATGACCAATTAACCTACCATGTGAAGAAACTGGAACATCCGGCGGAAACCCATTTGGTCATGGGGAGAATGTATAAACTTATTACATGCTGCAGTGGGAATTGAACCTGGTTTGCTGGCATGGTAAAGCGTTGTGCTAACCACTAAGCTACCATGCCTCCGCTTATGGGAAGAAAGCAGGAGAATGGGGTTGAGAGGGATAACAAATCAGCCATGATGGGATGACAGAGCAGACTCGATGGGCTGAATGGCCTAATTCTGCTTCTATGTCGTATGGTCTAATCCAGTGCAGCAGTGGCTTAGTTTCAAATGATCTTTCAAAAGGGAGATGTTCTTGGCAAATTTTTCTACAGAAGTGGTTTGCCATTGTCTTCTTCTGGGCAGTGTCTTTACATGTGTCTTTATCAATATAAAGCCAGACATTATCAATACTCTCAGAGATTGTCTGTGGTTGCATAAGTCAGAACTTGTGATATGCACCAGCTGCTCAATTGACCATCCACCACCTACTCCCATGGCTTCAAATGACCCTGATTGGGGTGGGCAGGTGACCTGCAAGCTAGCAGAGGGAAGGAACACCTTACACCTTTGGTAGAGACGTATTTCCACCCTGCTACCCATAAACTTATTAGCTGGGTCAAAAATATGCCAAAGAAGAAGTTGAAACTCATTGATGTTAAGCCACAAGAAGCAAATGATCAACTGGGTCACAGCCCTGGCAAATCCAAAGCTGAGTAGGTAGCTGTTTTGGTGCTAATACGGTAAGGGAAATGGGAGTGTGGGGGGGGGGCGGTGGGGGTGAGAGACAGAGATGGGATAAACTCCTTCCCTATTGAGAAATCTGAATCAGAATCAGGTTTAATATTAGTAGCATATGTTGTGAAGTTGGTTAATTTTGCTGCACCCATACATAAAAACAAATGATAAATTACAGTAAGAAATATTTTTTTAAATAAATTAAATAAACTAAATAGGGTGCCCAAACAGTGTAGCAGTTAGTGCTTAGAGTGTCGGAGTTTGGAGTTCAATTCCAACACCGTCTGTACGAAGTTTGCACATCCTTCCTGTGAGTGCATGGGTTTCCTCTGAGTGCTCTGGTTTCCTCACACAGTCCAAGACTGTATAAATCAAAATAAAGTCATAAAGTATTATCATTTGCTGCAAACAGAGTTAGTCAAAGTCTTTGATGGAACAGGACATTTGTTGAACCCGACTTTAATGTCCTGAAGCAAGATCCAGCCTCCACACAGATTCTGGAATTCCATCAGTTTCTCGGTGTGCTCCCGTTCCTCATGCAACTGCTTCCAGATGAACTCACCAATGTGATGCACCCGGGTCACAAATTATGAAGACTGTGGAGAGAGTTGAAAAACTACAATTCAGTTAATTACAATAATGAAGTTCTCAACTCTAGTGGGTAGATTGACCATGCTGTGTCCAATTTAAAGAAGGAAAGTCTTGCTTTATTGTCCCATGTATGTCGACACATCAAAACAAACAGTGAAATGCGTCGCTTCGCGTCAGTGACAACACAGTGCGGGGGTTGTGCTGGGGCAGCCCACAAGCATCACCATGCTTCTGGTTCCACCAGAACATCACAAATAGCAGATCGGCTGTCGGAGGCCTCTGTACTTGGCCGAACTTGCTCTCTCTCTCTCTCTCTCTCTCTCTCTCTCTCTCTCTCTCACTCTCTCTCTCTCCCTCCCTCCTGATGGTGGGGGAGATTTTCAAGTCAGAGAACTCAGATTAAAAGCAACACGGCAGATTTGCACCATCATAATCAGCAAGATGTTTTGTTGGTCTCCCCTCTCGCTGCGGTAAAGGGGCAACACCTCTCTGTCCCTTGTTAGGGAGAGAGAGACTGCAGTATGTTGAATTGTTGGGTGATCAATTAGTTTTTGTTGGACTGCAGATCATGGTCTCTCTTTGGGGGCTTTGCTTTTGATTGCTTGGTGGGTGGTGGGTGCTGATGCTTCCTGCTGAAATAAGTCAGGGAGGGTTGCTGCTTGTGCATGGAAGGGGGCTTTGGGGCTCTAACATTTTTCTATCATTCATCCTTCGGGGTTTCTTGTTTCGTGGATGTCTGTGAAGAGTAAGAGTTTCAGGTGGTATACTGTATGCACTGTGTAATATTAAATGGAACCATTGAACTGTTGAACCCTAACTCTAACCATGCATCTTTGGGATGTGGGAGAAAATGGGAGCACCTGAAAGAATCCCACACAGTCTCTTTTAGAATGTGAAAAAAATCCCTTACAAACCCTGGTGGGACCTCAACTCCAATTAGTAATCGCTGGTGCTGCAAAGTGGTTGCAGTAACTGTTATGCTTCCGTGCCTCCTCAAGGCACGGTAGAAGCCATGATTTACAAGCGTTTCCGAGAGGCATCAAATATCCCTGCCGATGTCAAATTGCATAATCAGGATTAATATCTCTGGCAACACGAGTGAATCTGCAGATGCTGGAAATAAATAAAAACACAAAATGCTGGCAGAACTCAGCAGGCCAGACAGCATCTATGGAAGGAGGTAGTGACGACGTTTCGGGCCGAAACCCTTCAAGGGTTTTGGCCCAAAACATCGTCACTACCTCCTCCCATAGATGCTGTCTGGCCTGCTGAGTTCTGCCAGCATTTTGTGTTTTTATTAATATCTTTGGCATACAGTATGTCATTAAATTTGTTGTTTTATGGCAGCGGTACATTGCAATACATCATAATAAAAACTATAAATTACAGCAAGCGCATATAAAGCATGATGGTTAGCACAATGCTTTACAGTACGGACAACCCAGGTTCAATACCCGCCCCTGCTTGTAAGGAGTTTGTTCGTTCTCCCCGTGTTTGCTGGGGTTTCCTCCAGGTGCTTAGTTTTCCTTCCACAGTGCAAAAATGTGCCTGTTGGTAGGTTAATTGCTCATAGTAAATTGTCCCGTGATTAGGCTCAGATTAATTTGGAGAATTGCAGAGCAGCCCAGAAGGAGCGGAAGGGCCTAATCTGTGCTGCGTCTCAATAAATAAATAAATCAATAAATAAAAATCTTAAATAAGTAGTGCAAAAATAGAGGGGAAATGCTGAGGTAGTGTCCATTTAGAAATCTGATGGTGGAAGGGAAGAAGCTGTTCCTGAAATATTAAGTGTGTGTCTTCAGGTTCCTGTATCTCCTCCCTGATGGCAGCAATGAAAAGGGGATATGCCCTGGGTGATGGGGAGTGCTTAATGATGGATTTCACCTTTTATATTCTATATTGTATCTCATTTTATAACCCTCAAATGGTCTACAAGGAATGGTGGTGGTCACCTTATGCCAAGTCCCAAGTTCCAAGCAGACTTGCTACCTCTCGAACTGATTAAACCTCAGCTGGAAAATAACAATCCCCTTGCTATCAGAAACTCATGCAGGTGTCCCAAGTTGTGTTTCTGACACGGGACTATTTGATGATTTATTGTGGACTGGGAAGAAAGAGGATCTGCTTAAAATCATTGTTTACACACGATCTGTGAAAACACGCCCATGGAAGTCAAAACAAAAAAAATTACATCAGCTTTGATAACGCTGTGTAACCACCAATAGCTCATTAACAGACCCCATTGATCATAGAGGACAATTAGAGAAAATATCTAAGTAGTCATAAGCAAGTTTCACTATCAAAGCCTTTTAATGAATTGAGCTAATGGAAAGAACAGGCCTTAACTCATGGGCATTCTGCTGTACATAAATGGCCCCAGCATCTCGCAACAAAGGATATAATTCAAATTCTTCATTGAGAAACAATCTCAAACAAGGAATGAAGGACTCAACATGGAGGGATAAACATAGGAAGAATAGTTATGTTACTTCCCGTTACGCCGCTGGCGTTTGGGGTAGCAACCGAGGTCCTCTACCCCGATGGTGTTCAGGGCTTCCTTCATCATGCCTGTAGCTTCCTCTCAATTTTCACAACTGTCAGTCATGTAACTCTCAGGTGGAGACTCAGTAATATCGTCAGTGTCAGATGCAGAAGGATTCCTCATTGCTGTTTCAGTAACTACTTTTTTTGACCAGTCCAGGGTTGTTAGCCCTGAGTCACTCTTCACTGAGGACCAGTGAACCGCTTTTAGACTGGCCTCTACCCTTTGACCTGTTTGGCATGGGTGACCCTACCAAGAGCCAAAGCATAAAGCCCTGACTCCAGCCAACATAACTCTCCGGGTCATTTAGGTATGTAAGCTCCCAAACCCCACAATAAGGCTGTGATCCTCTTAGAGGAGAAAGAATGGAGCTCCCACGTTAAACTCCCTGTCAGAATCAGAATCAGGTTTATTATCATTGACATAAAGTATGTCATGTGATTTGCTGTTTTTCACCAGCAGCACAGTGCAAGATATAAAACATTATATGTTATATTAAGAAATATAACAGTGCAAAATAGTGAGGTAGTGATCATGAGTTCAGTGTCCATTCAGAAATTTGATAGCAGAGGGGAAGAAGCTGTTCCTGTATCACTCAGTGTGTGCCTTCAGGCTTCTGTACTTCCTTTTATTATTATTATTATTATTATTATTTTTATATTTGCTCATTGGTTGTCGTCCATCCTGTTGGGTGCAGTCTTTCATTGATTCAGTTGTGTTTCTTGTATTTGCTGTGAATGCCCACAAGAAAATGTATCTCAGGGTTGTATATGTAGAATGTACTTCAATAATAAATTTGCTTTGAGCTTCCATTGTGCATCTTTAGGCTCCTGTATCTTTTCCCTGATGGTAGTTGTTTTTTGCTTTACGTCCAAAATATCACAATTGTAGGTCAAATATTATTGATTTTGTATTTTTTCTGAAGTGGGCTTTTTTAGTATATAGCATAGTGGTACATTTCACTACTCTGGGCAGTATTGAAGTAGAATGCTACATGGTAGAATTCAACCTCAATTCTTGTTGGATTCAATAACGAATTGGAAACAAATCTTGGCAATTTACTTGCAAATGTTTTATCACCATGCGAGAAGACATCGTCAGTGTGAGGTTGATTGTGGTGTGTCCTCCAAATGCTTATACTTTTCGATCAGCTGATTGGACATCAGTTTGGAAACTAATTTCTGTTGAGGGGAGGAAATCTCTTCACTGATTGACTGTGTGGCGAACTTCGTGCGTTGCAGTCTGGAATTTTGCCCACATTAGTTCATAATTAGGATCGTGGCCTATGTGTTTGTTTACAGAATTTTTTGCGGAACTCTCTTGAATGCCATGTGTTTGGTTGTGCCACGACTTTCTCTGATGCCCCTCTCCATCTTCATGGGTAGAGACCAGGGAGAGTTGGTCATGCTGTTTAACAGCCAGTTGGAGGACACACCACAATCAACAGCTCACTGACGATGTCTCCTCACATGGTGACAAAACGTTTGCAAATAAATTGCCAAGATTGGAGAACAACTCAACTCAACATTCACTGAAGAATTCTTTGACCTTCTCAAAACAATGGCACTCAGATGCTCTTGACCCATTTCACTCAACATAGATGTAATCATGCAGAACAGAAAGATGAAACTTAGTCCTGGTCTTGTGCTTACTCTTTGAAACAATATTGTTTTGCCCTGTGATCTGCTTTCTTAGCAATTCTTTCTCTTTCACATATTTATCGATTGCCTCTTGCAGATCAATGTCGAATCTGCTACATTTATTCATTGGGCCGTACACCCTAGACTACAGCTTACTGCCTTAAAGCGATAGTAAATAACACTTCCCTGTCCCATGGGCTGTTTGCCTTTTATGTTGGTCTTTAGCCAGACCAATGTCAGGTGATCTGGCTTCACTTCATTCACTCCTGGATTAGGTGATGACAGGTTCAAACCCTGTGTTTCATTGTCAAGACTTTGAGGTGAAGATGATGAAGCAACCTCCATTTTGACCTCAGTCACCAATACACCTTCCTGTCACAACACTGATCCTTTGGCTTCAAAGGAGATGTCACTGATGAACAAGGGATTTACACCAGAAACGGCAAAGAAGATGCAGAGAACAGCAAATCAAAAGCAGATTTGATGAAAGTGATGGACATCACATGGTACTGTTGATGGACACTCAGTTGAGCAACAGATCCTTTGTTAAAACTTGCTGTTTAGGACTCTGAGCCTAGCTCTGATGAATGTTTCCTGACAGATCTCTTAACTATCTGCTTTTCCTTGCAGGAAGTCTTCTTCGTCCTGGGCCCTCAGCTCCCAGTGGAGCATAGGCCATCAATGACCTCCCATCACCCTCGTCCTCAGGAAGTCAATGGTTTGGTTGGAGTTTATCAATGTTGCTGTAATCCATTGTGTCCACCATACAGGGGATTGGCCTACAGAGTTTCACCAGAGTCCAGTTGGTCGGCCTTACCAGTTTCCACTCTCACGACTGGGAGGTAGGGTTAGACTTTGAGAGGCCCTTTCAGGAAATAGGGAAGTAGATTTTATGCTGTTCCATCTTTACACTTACATTTACATTTTGTTACATCTGCAACTAGTATTGTTTTACACCCATTATTGTAATAATAGTTAGCATGCTAAACAACTTAACTAAAGCTTGTTTGCTGTAACAGTGTGAGAGTCAAAATACCTTTAAATTTGAATGTTATTAGCTTTCTTTTAATATAATTCTTTATTTTATAGAGTTTTATTTTCTTTATAGATGTTGAATGTTGGTTGTTCTTGGTTGCATGTTGTGTCCTGACCAACTCAGTAAATTTAGTGTATTTGACAAGTGAAATTAATCTTATCCTTTCCTAACTCATCTGTGACAGGAAGGACTTGTGAAGTTTATTGTCATTTAACTATATACATGTATACCGTCCAACGAGATGTTTCTCTGAACCAGGGTGTAAAGCACAGTCATTTAACAGACAATAACTTATCAAAGTAAGAATGAAATCTATAGATTAATATGCATAAATAACAAACTAAAGTGCATCAATTAAATATTGTAGGGCACAGAACAGATTATGTAGTGGCACTTTGAGTGCGATGCATTAGGGAATTCAGAGGCCTAATGGCCTGAGGGAAGAAATTGTTTCCCATCCTGACCGTTCTTGTCTTTATGCATCAGAGTCTCCTGCCTGATGGCAGGAAGTCAAAGAGGATGCTGGATGGATGGGTGGGTTCCTTAATAACACTAAGGACCTGCGTATGCAGCGCTTCTGATAAATGTCCCTGATGGATGGTAGGGAGACCCCTATGATCCTTACATGACAGAATACTGTTTGTGTATAAAGGAAAGAAGTTTTCCCAGTGGTAGAGAAAACATGTTTGTACGGGAGTCTGACATGGAGATTTGGCATGCCAGCTAAAACTTTGACAGACTTCTGCATCACAGCCTGGTATGTAAACACCAATGCCCTTGAATGGAAATTCCTACAAAAGGATTTCCGGGCAGCATCTATGGAAAAGAGTACAGTCAATGTTTCGGGCCAAAACCCCATACAAAATGATGGAGGAACTCAGCAGGCCAGGCAGTATCTATGAAAAAGAGTACAGTTGATGTTTCAATAGACAATAGACAATAGACAGTAGGTGCAGGAGTAGGCCATTCAGCCCTTCTAGCCAGCACTGCCATTCACTGTGATCATGGCTGATCATACACAATCAGTACCCCGTTCCTGCCCTCTCCCCATATCCCTTGACCCCGCTATCTATAAGAGCTCTATCTAACATTTGGTCCGAAATGTTTCCATCTGAAATTCGGTCAGGATTTCCAGCATCTGCAGATTTTGCCTTGTTTGTGTTTCTATAGGTTGTGGGATCAATTCAGCATTGAGCGTGGATAACTTCAGTCTCCTCTACAGTGAATTGAGTCCACAATTGATAGCCTCACTTTCAAGGACTCTACTGCTACAGTACTGCTCGTTACGGCACTGGCATTTGGGGCAGCAAATGAAGGCCCTCCATCTCTAGCTTTATTCGGGGTTTCCTTCATCATGTCTATAGCTCGGTTTTCACTACTGTCAGTCATGCATGGTCCAGGTGGAGACTCAGGAACACCGTCACATTCAGATATAGAAGGATTCCTCATTGATGCTTCCTTAACAGTTCTGTTTTACCAGTCAGGGTTGTTAGCCCTGAGCTTAACCCCTGAACCTGGAGGACCGGTGGACCACTCTTAGTCTGGCCTCTGCCCTTTGACCTGTTGGGCATGGGTGACCCTACCAAGGGTCAAAGTCTAAAGCCCTAACTCCAGCCAACACAGCTCTTTGGGTCATTGAGGTACACCACCTCCACACCCTATGACAATGTTATAGTCCTCTTGGAGGAAGCACTCTACAACTCAGTAAAAGTTACTTACTCATTATTACTACTTGCAATGATTTCAGAGGTGATATCTATATAATGTATCTTGTAAGTGGCCCACATTGCTGTAGTTGGTTTGCTGTATCAGTAGATGGGGGAGCAGATGTTTTGTATGGTGGCTCTGGTAGCAGTCAAACAGGCTTCATTGACCTGGTTCATTAACCTTGAGAGTAGTTGGAGCTGTTGTCAGCTAAGCAACTGGCGATTGTTCCAGTGTCCAGTTCTGTGATGTCAAGATAATGGAAACTGATTCAAAGTTCAAAGTAAATTTATTATCAAAATGTTTATATATCACCATATACACCATATACCTTGAGATTCACTTTCTTGCAGGGATTCACAGTAGAACAGAGAAATACAATTAGGATCAATGAAAAACAACACTGAAAGACCACAAATATGCAAAAGAAGACAAACTGAACAAACAAATAAATAAACAGATAGGTAGCTATGATTGATAAATAAATGAATAATACTGGGAACGTGAGTTGCAAAGCGGTTGGGTCGAGATCTCCGATCTTGGCAATCTATTTGCATTAAGTTTTGTCACAGTACAAGGGGACATCATCAGTGCTGTGCTGAGTCCTCTGAATGCTTGGCCTTTATATACTTATCAATCAGTTGACTGGTCATCATTACAGAAACTCAATTGTGACATAGGGAGGGGTCTCGTCACTGATTGGTTGTGTGGAGAACTCTGTGTTTTGTCTGGAATTCTGCCCACAAAGACTACGTGCCTGTTATTAGAATTGTTTTTGGAAAACCTCGCTTCTAGGAATTCTTTTGCATGTCATTGTAGAGTCCTTGAAAGTGAGTCTGTAAGGTATGGAGTCAGTTCAGTGTTGAGGTGAGTGAAGGTATCCATACAGGTTCAGGAGCCTGAGGTTTGAGGGGTAATAACTGGTGGTGTGGCTCCTGTGCCTCATTCCCATTGGCAGAAACAGGTAGACAGCATGACCTGGATGGTGGTGCTATTAAGTGATACATTCAGTGCAGATCCCTCTTTTCTGAGCTTTTCACATAAACAGGGAATTTATCCAGCTACGTTTCTACTTCCACCTGCTGATGTGGGATACTGATTGGGGGTGGGGGGGGGGAGTACTGAGAGAACCAGAATTTTTACACCAGTAGTAACTCTTAATTCTATCTGGTGTACATGCTCACCAACAAAATATTCAGCCCGTTTCATAATTAATCACTGTATGAGACCTTCTGTTTATAAAGACTATAACCCAAAAAAGGCTGAATCTGAAGCAGGAATGTGCATTGTAATAAATGCATTATCAAATTGTGGAGAATCTTAAGCATATGGTACAGGAAGAATTTATTCCATCCATCATTAAAGTGGGCTTTGTTTTAATTCCATTTTCTAACCCTTTGGCCATTGCCCCTGCAGTTCGTGGCTCTTTAGTGATCATCCAGGAATGTTTGGGCAATTCCGCAGTGGATGGCTCCGAGCCCGGCTGCAAAAGGTGGAATTATTGGGCAGGGGGCTAGCAACCCCATCCCATATAAACCCAAAACTAGAAGAACACCAAAAGAACCTCCAAAGACCTCATCCCTGGGAGAGGAAGGATCTTTGAAAATGCGGACAACTTGAAAGGCTGAACCAAGGCAGAGGATTCTGATGAGTTGCTGTTGGCGGCTTACACCCCAGGAGGTGTGACGGACATAAGTGAAGAAAGAAGTGACTCTATTAGGTATTGAATTTCAAACCCCGACTGCTCTCCTGCAATCAGATGAAAAGGCCCATTATAGTTACATTTCCTATTTTGGAAACGGTTAATCTGATCACATCAGGAATGCAAAAAAGACGCCAGCTCAACTTTCCTCTTTTGTAGATGTTTAGCTTTAGAATGTGAATTGTTGCCTTCAGCTACAGACAGTAAAGCCTGTCAGATTAGGAAACAGAAGCAGATACTGTACAGTGAAGTGTTTTGCAAATACCAGCTGACAGGAAATGGCACTTGTGTTTTGGATGGGTTGTTGCAACAGTTCCGCAACAAAGGGGAATTTGTAATGAAAATGAGCACAGAACAAGAAAAGACTGGCTACGACATACAGCACAGACATTTGATCTACTCTGCCTGCATCTTAACTTCAGTAGCTCTGATGTCGACCTATGTGGCAGTGGTTGCTTTACACCACGTCCTTGCACTGAAAGGAGAAATCTCATCGATGAGAGAGGAACTGGACACGTACAAACTCCACCTGGAAGCCCTGACAAAATTAAATAAGGCCCAAGCAGCCAATTGGAGCATTTCAGTGAACCAGCTTCATGAGGTTTTTGAGGAGCAACTGTACCACGAGGCTAAATCAAAAGCTGGAATGAAGCTTAGAATACACAGATCACTCCCTGAAGAGACTCAGCAGGCCTGTGTACAACTGATCGCTTCCAATGTCCCAAGACGCACTGTAAGAGTGAGCAATTGCCAGAAGTGCATCCCAGGAAGGCCACAACAATCCTGTCGAATTGAACGGAGAGCTGACATGAATCAAAACCAAATGGAAGCCACCACCGTCCCCTGGATCCTCAGTTTGAAAAAAGGAAGGGCTCTCGACAAGAAAGGTAATAAGATCTCTGTGATAGAAGCTGGTTACTTTTTGGTGTACAGCCAAGTCTGGTACAAGGATAATACGTTTACAATGGGGCACTTTATAAAAAGATACAAAGCCAATGTTGTTGGCAACGAGCCACACTCGGTGATTTTGTTTCGGTGCATTCAGAACATGTCTGCCTGCTGTCCAAACAACTCCTGTTTCACTGCTGGCATCGCACAGCTTGAAGTAGGAGATGAACTTGAACTTGTAATACCACGAATACAGGCACAGATTGCATTAAATGGTGATGGGACATTCTTTGGAGCAATAAAGCTGCTGTAAATTTATTTATTCTGAGATATAGCTTGGAACAGGCCCTTCTCTCCCTTCGAGACGCACTGCCCAGCGAACCCCTGACAACCCTGATTTAACCCTAAGTTAATCACGGGACAAATTTACAATGATTAATTAACTTACTCGGTACGTCTTTGGACTGTGGGAGGAAACCAAGGACCCAGTGAAAACCAACACATTTCACCGGGAGGACGTACAGAGACTCCTTACAGAGTACGAGGAGATTGAATTCTGAACTCCGACGGCCCAAGTTGTAATAGCATCGCCCTAACCGCTACGCTAGCATGGTGCCCAAATTGTGCCCTGAAGCTTGAGAAGCAGAATGCCTCCATATTTTATCAACTCTTTGATTTACTGTGGTGGAATAGATGTCTGATTTAAAAAAAAACTAAATATTCCAGAAAGAGAATACAATTTTGTCTCTCTCACACAATAGAAAAATGAAAGGAATGGATAGTCTAAGCTTCCATATTTTTGTTAAAAGTCAGGTTGAAGCAAATCTGAGAGCCAGTCAGGGTGGAATTGTCTTGGAAAATCTTCTGCCTGCTTTGCAATTGGAGGAAGCCAAGAGAGCATGAATATAGGAGAAACCCGGAATATATCTAACTTCCAGGAAGCCGCCTTGTATGGAAAAGTTCTCCATCTCCATCACTTGCATTAAACACAAAATGGAGGACATCTTTTTGGAGCTTATAAACAGAGCTGCAGTCGAACGGCTGCCATGCAGTCTAACAGATCCCCAAATGCAGCAGAAAATTGAGATGGTGAGTAATTGTCTTACCAGCAATGCCCACAATGAAAAAAAATCTCCTGGAGCTATTAACAGAAACATGAAGAAAGTATGCAAGAGCTTTATCAGTGTAATGACTGGTCACAAAAAAATGTTCAGATGCTTCTAGAGATGGGGCGAGTGGGAAGAGGGCCAAAGAGCTATGAATAATAATCAGTTAAGTAAAACATTATCAAATCTGAAATAAAGATTGAGAACATGAGCACAATAGATCAATACAAAGCATTAGCATCTTTCTTGTAAATGAAAGAATTTGTGGAAAATATCCTAAGAGACTTCTCGTCATCACTGTCAAGGTAACTAGTATTTCCTAATTATGGAAAACCAGCAGCAGAGCCCATAGCTCATAATGCATAGGAGCAAATTTAGGCTCTTCAGCCCATCTAGTCATCACTATTCCATCATGGCTGACTTATTATCCCTCTCAAATGCATTCTCCGGCTTTCTCCCTGTAACCCTTGCTGCTCCGACTGATCAAGAAAACCTATCAAACTCTGCTTTAAATATACCCAATGACTGTGGCAATGAATTCCACAGATTCACCACCCTCTGGCTAAAGATGTTGCCATGGATTCAGCCAAAGGAAGCTGCATTGACTCTCAGGGCTTTTCCTGAAGATGTGAGTTGACTTTATCACAATGGCAAAAGACTAGATTTGTAACCTTTGCACCATCATTTCCACAGGAAGGCACATACTAGATAATTACAAGACAATGAACCTAATTTCAGTGTTGGAAAGAATATAAATTTCCTGAGGTTTAGATGAGGATAGCACATTATACAGTGTGCTTGTAGTTGGGCATGTTATTTGGAGAAAAAGCCCCATCAAAAAGTAACGTCTTTATGATCAAGGTAAAATGGCAAAAGTTTTGCAAGGAGAAGAGTTTCTTTTTCTTATCTGTTAGCAATAAATTTTAAATGTTCAGAATACGTATTTTGATTTAGATACCACGATTAGCTTTCATAACATTGCAGTTATCTAACCCAAACTGATTTGATGAGTTGTGTGACCAGAGTGAATAGCTCAGGAGAAAAGAGCGACACCGAATAGGTATGCAATCATAAAGTAAAAGATCTTACAGATATAATAAAAGTAAAATTTGAGCTCAGCTATAGTTCAGATTTCAATATTTTGTACTGACAAAGTCTGTTGAGTGTTTCATTTTAGTAACTCTGTGTCTAATTTTACCTAAAACTAGTTCCAAGTAAACTCTGAAGTTACATCCGAATCAAAACAAAATGAGCCTCTCTCTGCAAAGAGTTTGTCAAAATGCAGAAGTTGTGTGATGTCACAAAAATTTGGCATAGATTAGCAATGAGGAAGCAAGCTTTGGGCTGCAAAGAGAAAACAGAGTGGTAGAAAAGTATTTCACTCAGGAAAACAAGTGAGATAGTGAGTTTGAGAAGGTAGGGGGACAAAGAAAGACAGGCCATCATTGGATAATAAACGAGTTCCATCTTTAGAGGAACCTACAAGTCAAGTTTTCTCCTGAAGTTGAATTTGTTCTTAAGTCAAGAAATACACAAAATCACAATACAGTAACAGTATCTCTACAGCAATTTCCATTAATATTCATTTATTGTCCCTTCTACCTAGCTACAATGATACAGAATCACGATGTCTCACACTCAATGGCTGGCTTTGATGAACTTGAATCATCAGTGGATGTTATTGTTGAGATGGTATTGTTGAGCAAGTATTAGTAAGAGTGATTGTCAATTTCCAAAGCAACCCTCTTAAGTATCCTCCCATGATGAAACTGGCAGCTTGTGATCTTAAGAGGCAATGGTACATGATAACACTGGACATCAAAGATTTTGCTTCCTGAATACTTTTGTGTGTACGTACCTTACGGATTTTATCCTGCTGATCGTGAAACTCATCATGAAAATTCCCTATTGTGCACCATTTTATTAGAAATTGTCAATTTTTGTTATTTCACTTTTAATTTATAATTCAATGACAGACAACTCAAAGAACTAGTGGGATCAGAGAAAATTGTATGGAAAGCATTCAAGGATGTTGTTGAAAATTTTCTTGGCAACTACGGAGCACCAAATTATGAACAGCTGGTTGACAACATCCTTCAAACATTCAAAACCATGAAGTGTAACACATCACTAAAGATTCATTTTCTGCATTCCCATTTAGACTTCTTCCTTGCAAATCTTGGCGCCATCAGTGACAAGCGTGGTGAAAGGTTTCACCAGGACTTTGCGGTCATGGAGAAATGGTATCAGGGCAACTGGAATCCATCAATGCTGGCTGATTATTATTAGACATTTCAACAAGGCTCAGACACTGACTGAAAATGAAAATCATCAACAAAACATTTTTAGATTAGTTGAACTATTGCAAAACAACAGCTCTGTTATGCAATTGAATGCATTATATTTAATAAAAGTTAATTTCCTGTTTCTTCAAATTCCTATGTGATACAAGTAATCTGAAATTATATTTGTGTTTAGCCTCAAGAAGTCTATCACAAGCAAAAAAAGAATTCTGAGGAAACAGTATTTATGAAAAAAATTGTTGTCCAGTGTAATTGAGTGAAAGTTATATGCAAACAGATTTTTATTTCCGAATTTGCTTCTTGTTTGAAATTAAAATATTTATGAGATCTCTATCAATGCATGGGTGTCCATAAGTCAGGGGTTCATATCCTGGAAAGGGCCTGTATACAGTAAATGAGAAGGTTGGAGAAATGGTGGCATTTGGAAGCACGTGTTTGCCTTTGAAGTTTCAATGGAAGCACAAGATTTATTATTTGTTTTCTTTACCGACTGCAACATTAAGACCAGAGCCGCCATACCCGAACTGTACGAAACAACATCTGGACTTGTGCCTCACCTTGCTTGATTCCAAGGTTTAAGCCGGTACTACCCTTGTGACTAGCCAATTTCGGAATTGAGGTCCAGCTGTGGTGAAGAAAGGTGAAAGAGACTGCAGATGCTGGATTCAGAAATAAAAACTAAAGAGCTGGACAATATCAGTGGATCAAGCAACATATGTGGAGGCAAAGGATGCTTATTGATGTTTCAGGTTGAAATCCAGGATCAGAACCAAAGGACCAATAGTTCGGAATGTACATTTTGGAACGGTTTGATTGTCCGTTTAGAAATCTGATGGCGGAGGGGAAGAAGCTGTTCCTGAATTATTAAGTGTGTGTCTTCAGGCTTCTGTCCCTCCTTCCCGATGGTAACAATGAGAGGAGGGCATGTCGTGGGTGATGGCAGTCCTTAATGATGGATGCTGCCTTTTTTTTTGTAGCATTGCTCCTTGCAGATGTCTTGGAAGCTGGGGAGGCAGCATCTGTGATTGTATATTTAAGGGTAATGGTAGAAAGATTAGAAGGAAGTTAAGAATAGTTTAATTTTCATTGGGAATATAGTGGGGTTCTAACACTTGCAGTCTGAAAGTAGTGGCAGAAACCTCCTCTTGTTTAACTACCTGATTGAGGACTTAAAGTTTGGTGACCTACAGAACTTAAAGCTAAAAATTGAGATGTGGAGATAATCCCAATAATTGTCATTTGGCATGGACATTAAATCAGGTTTATTATCGCTGACAAATGTTGTGAAATTCATTGTTCTGCAGTAGCAGTACAGTGAAAAATATAAACATTACTTCAAATTTCAATAAGAATATATATATATTTTAAAATAAATAAATACAAAAAGAGGGCAAAATAGTGAGGTAGTGTTCAAGATTTCATGGACTGTTCAGAAATCTGATGGCTGAGGGGATGAAGCTGTTCCTAAAATGTTGAGTGTATGTCTTCTGGTTCCTAATCCTGCTCTCTAATGGTAGTAATGACAAAAGGAGAATGTCCTGGAAGGTGAGAGTCCTTAATGATAGAAGCCGCCTTCTTGAGACATCACCTTTTGAAGATGCCCTTGATGGTAAGGAGGCGGGTGCTCATGATGAAGCTGGCTGAGTTTACAACCTTCTGCAGCCTTATTTGCTGCTGTGCATTGGTGCCTGCATACCAGACAATGACGCAACCTGTCAGAATGCTCTCCGCAGTACATCTAGAGAAATTTGTCAGAGTCTTTGACGGAAGAAAAAACTGGCTGAAATCTTCTTGGTGGCGTACCAAATCTCCTTAACTCCTAATGAAATGTAGCCGCTCCCGTGCCTCAGTATGTTGGGCCCAGGATAGATCCTCAGAGATGTTGACACCAGGAACCTGAAGCTGCTCATCCTTTCCACTGTGGACCCCTTGATGAGGACTACTGCACGTTCTCCCGATTTACTCATCCTCCCATGCATTCATTGCTCCATAAATCTTTTGATTACCATTTGTTGAATTACAAGCCTTAAAATTCTCATAAAATTCTCAAATAATAATTCGACTTGTTTTTAATGGTGCACTGATTACCATGGTTTGCAGTATTTCATCATGTCACACTGAGGGCTTGTCTAAATATGGGGAGGTTTGCTGAGGAATGGGTCTTTTGATCATGAACATTTCAATTAAAAAATCATTTGTACAGTACAAAAGGAGTGAGCTTGTTGCCACTGTCACAAGAGGGATTTGGGGAATGACAGCAATTTAATGTCCTATTTTCTTGATGTAATTGTGCTGTTGCAAACTTACTTGCTAATGTAGCGTGCATTTTTTGAATACTTACTCCAAAATTGTACAGGCAAGTCTATCGGTGTAAACATTACTTAAACCTATAATGACTTGTGAACTATGGAATGACCTTGTTTTGTAAAACAACACACACAAAATGCTGGAGGAACTCAGCAGGTTAGGCAGTATCTATGGAAAAGAGTAAACAATTGAAATTTCAGACCGAAGAGAGGGGGAAGATGCCAGAATATAAAGGTAGGTGGACGAGAAGGAGATAGATGAAGCCAGGTAGGTGGGAAGGGTAAAGAGATAGAGAAGAGATCTGATAGGAGGGGAGAGTAGAGCATAGGAGAAGGGAAGGTGGAGGGGGACCCAGGTGGAAGAGATAGGCAGCTGAGAAGAAATTTAACGTCAGAGTGGGGAATAGAGAAAGAGGAGGGAGGAAATTTGTTTACCAAAAGGTGAAATTGGTATTCATACCATTAGGTTGGAGGGTACCTAGAGTTCCCCCCCACCATCTTTTTATTTTGGCATCTTCCCCCTTCCTTCTCAGTCCTGAAGAAGGGTGTCAGCCCAAAATGTTGACCATCTACACATTTCCATAGATGCTGCCTGACCTGCATTTTGTCTGTGTTGCTCTGGATTTCCAACAACTGCAGATTTTCTCACATTTGTGTTGTAAAGGATGTACATATATATTTCTGTTCAAAGAAATAAACCTTAAAATAGATTTTTTGAAAAAGC
This sequence comes from Hypanus sabinus, assembly GCF_030144855.1. Taxonomy (NCBI): domain Eukaryota; kingdom Metazoa; phylum Chordata; class Chondrichthyes; order Myliobatiformes; family Dasyatidae; genus Hypanus; species Hypanus sabinus. The sequence continues at coordinate 5,864,166 of NC_082734.1, forward strand.
AATCTCCTTGACACATAATTCTAAGAAGGTGGGCAGCAGCATGGTAGCAGAGTGGTTAGCACGGTCACTTGCCCGAACCAGCGATCGCAGATTGGGATTCAGTTCCACCGCTGTCTGTAAGGAGTTTGTATGTACTCCTCATGGCTCTGCGGGTTTCCTCTGGTTTCCAGAGACATACAGGTGAGGGGTAGTGAGTTGCGGGCATGCCACGTCGGCGACACTTGTGGATTGCGCCCAGAACGATCCTCGGGCTGTGTTGGCTGCTGACGCAAAATGACCCATTTCACTGCTTGTTTTGATGCTTCGGTTGTATGTGACAAATAAAGAAGAGAGGGGGGAGGGAGAGGGAGAGAGAGAGAGAGAGAGAGAACAGGCACCTTCTTTCGGCAGCAATACACACCACCTGCTGTCCTGATGTTTCAGTCTCCCCTATCGCTGTGAAATCAGTGAGGAACCACGCTGTCCATGAGTGTGTCTATGTCTTAATCTAAGTATTGTTTCCTTAGATTGAACAAGCAGACTCCTGAACTAATAAGAGACGCAGATTGATTTGTAAAAGGTCAGGATGTACTATCATTTATTTATACCTACATTCCGTCTTAACTTTGCTTCATCTGCAACTTGAACAAGTGGCCGTAGTCAGGCACTGAAACCTCTGCCTGGATTTGGTTCATTGGACCACGGAGTAAGCGATTAAGCAAACCCTTCTCACCATCTCAATGAGGCAACAAATCCGAGAACCACCAGGGAGCTGACAAGCTAGTGTCCTGGTGCAATCACAACAACTTGGAGCAGAATGCCCTCAAAACCCTGGGGATGCAGATCGACTTCAGGAGAAATGGTGTCTCCTCTCCATCCACTCATCATCAAGAACACTATCTTTAGTACTGTTTTTACATTCAGGTTCTGGGTGGCATGATTTCATAGGACTTCATGTGGGGGAACCATATCTCCTTAACATAGAACATAGAATAGTACAGCACATTACTGGCCCTTTGGCCCACAATGTTGTGCTGACCCTCAAACCCTGCCTCCCATATAACCCCCCCACCTTAAATTCCTCCATATACCTGTCTAGTAGTCTCTTAAACTTCACTAGTGTGTCCACCTCCACCACTGACTCAGGCAGTGCATTCCACGCACCAACCACTCTCTGTGAAAAACCTTCCTCTAATATCCCCCTTGAACTTCCCTCCCCTTACCTTAAAGCCATGTTCTCTTGTACTGAGCAGTGGTGCCCTGGGGAAGAGGCTCTGGCTGTCCACTCTGTCTATTCCTCTTAATATCTTGTACACCTCTATCATGTCTCCTCTCATCCTCCTTCTCTCCTAGCTCCCTTAATCTCTGATCATAATCCATACTCTCTAAACCAGGCAGCATCCTGGTAAATCTCCTCTGTACCCTTTCCAATGCTTCCACATCCTTCCTATAGTGAGGCGACCGGAACTGGACACAATACTTATTCCTTGAGAAAAGGGCTCGGCAGAGGACGTTCTTCAAATTCAAGTTCCAGTTTATTGTTATTCAGCCGTACACATGCATACAGCTAAATGAAGCAACGTTCCTCCAGACCAAGTGACACGATAACTCACACACACAACATAAAGTAATATTACCACCAGTAAATTAACAAATAATAAGGTGCATTTATGACACAAGTTAAAAAGTAAACTCTACTGGAGCTGCATAGAGAATGAGATCAGGGTGGTGGCAGGGAGTGTCACAGCCTGGGAGAAGAAGCTGTTTCCCATCCTAATAATAGTCGCACTTGCATCCTAATAAAAGTCACAGTGTTTCCCTTCTTGTGGCAGTGGGTAAAATTCCATCTTCCGCAGAACATACCGGAGCAATTCTCCACTGTCATCATAGCGAGCATCCTCACATCAGCTGTCACATTTTGGTTTGGGGTAGCATCCTCTCACAATACACAAAACCTACAGTGAACTGTCAGGTCAGCAGAAGAGGTCAATGGCTGCAGTCTACCATCTATGGAGGACTTCTATGCATCCAGGACAAAGAAGCAGGCAGAAAAATCATTTCCAACACTATTCACTCTGCGAACAGCTTTTCCAAAAGCTCCCTTCTGAAACCCCTAAAGGGCTATTAAAGCAAAAAAACTTCATGCCATCTTAAAAGTTTCTTCCCCTGTACAGTTAATTTGATCAACCATTCTAGTTATTCCCTCCACATCCCCCTCTATTACCCCCATCACTGTACTGTTCTGTAAGAATTTTAAACCACTATTTAGAATGCTGTTTATATTGTAAATACATGCCAGTAATTATGTATTCATGTACATTTTATTCCATATCCTTACGTCTCTAACTTTATTTTAACATAATTCTTTATGATTCAAAATTCAATGTTCAAACTGAATTTATTATCAAAGTACATATTCACCATATACAACTCTGAGATCTTTCCTTGTGGGTTTGCTCAGTAAATCCATGAAGCACAACAGAATCAATGCAAGACCACACCCAACAGGATGGACAAACAGCCAACGTGCAAAAAAGCAAACTATGCAAATACAAAAGAAAAACGAAATAATAATAATAAATAAATATCGAGAACATGAGATGAAGCATTCATAAGTTGTGGGAACAGTTCAGTGCTGGGGTGGGGTGCTTCAAGAGCCTGGTGGTTGAGGGTTAATAGCTGTTCCTGAACCTGGTGATGTGGGTCCTGAGGCCCCTTTACCTTCTTCCTGATGGCAACAGTGAGGAGAGAGCGTGACTTGAGTGGTGGGGGGGTGGGGGGGTCCTTAATGATGGATGCTGCTTTTCCGCAACAGCGCTCCATGTAGATGTGCTCAGTGATGGGGAGGACTTTCTCCATGATGGACTGGGCCGTATCCACTACTTTTATAGGATTTACTGTCCAAGGGCGTTGGCATTTCCATACCAGGCTGTGATATTGATTTTTATTGAATGTTGTCCCCGACCAACACACAACAGCAAATTTCTGTTACATGTAAATGCCGAGTACATGGTGAGTAAAGCTGAACCCTGATCCTTTATATATGGCATTGTCTGGATGGGACACAAAACAAAAACCACTCTATTCCATGTGTGGCATCACCATGTTTTATAAAGTTATCCCGTAACTTTTCAGCCATTATATTCTATGCCCCAGCTAATGAAGGCTAACGTTCTGCCTGACCTGCTGAGTTCCTCCAGCACTGTGTGTGTGTGTTTCCCTGCATTTCCACCATCTACACATTCCTTCCAGTTTAAGAAGATGCGGGTGAATCTCAGCGATGGCGAACAAAATCAGTCTTTTTCTGACAAATGATCATCGCAAGCAATGGTCCGTAACTTCCCTTTGGGCTTGGAAGCAATTCGATATGGCATTACCGAGGCAGGGTGAGGAGAGTGGGCCCATCACTGAGTGAGGAAGATCCGAGGTCCGAGATTCGATTGATTTAAACGCCAGGCCGAATTGAGATGGCATGGTCCAGACCCCAGAGCGTACCAAAGCAACTGAACCCGATGTTTGGAAGATAATCGAAGCACCGGGTCAAATTGGAAAGGTCAGGTACAGGCCGAATTGAGTCAGCAGGATCCAGGCCCCCGGAGTGCATGGAAGCAGGTTAATCCAAGGTGTGAACGATGAGTTAAACACCCGGCCAGGTTGTCGGGGCCCAAGGTGAAGGACTGACCAGTTCAGCTCGCTGCTGTAATCTGCGCTGAACTAAGAGTACGTGGACGGACTCCCTTTGTGGACTTCACTTCAGAATGCTATATGCTTGCCTTTATTGTTTGCATGATTTTTTTTCTCTCTGCACATCCGGTGCTTGACAATCTTCTTCTGTTTTTTTCTGGGTTTCTTTGTTTTTAGGATGCAAATCTGGAGGTTATACAATATATACATACTTAGATAATAAATGTACTTTGAAGATTTGAGTCTTTGATCTCCCACGTTTCACATTACTATCCTATCTGCACATGCTGCCACCTTCAGGAATCTTTGCAGATGTACACCAACATCCCTCAGTTCCTCAATATTCCCTCAGGCTCAACATTTCTTTGACCTCTCCCCACACACATCAAGGCTAGATTCCACCCTTGTTTGCTCTTCTCAGTTTAGAGCCAATCAAAATCTTTCTGCAGCCTGAGACTTCTCCCCACTATTTTTTTCAAGCATCAATCTAGTTCAGTCTTAATGGGGCTGCTGCTGCTGCTTCAGCTACTGAATTCCACAACCTCAAATCAAAAGTATATCCACAGTGTCCACTTTGTTAGCTACATCCTGTACCCAATATAGTGGCCACTGAGTGTATGCTCATGGTCTCTGTTGCTGTAGCCCATCCACTTCAAAGTTCAACATGCTGAGCATTCAGAGATCATCTCCTGCGTACCGCTGTTGCGTCCATTCACAATTTTAAGCATTAAATATCATGAACTGATTCAGTCTGACGAAAAATTTTACAGAAAGAAAACCAAGAAGATTACTTCAAATTAATTGTGATTCAACAACAAAGGCTGTTGGCTCAAAGACAAGAGCCTTGGATGTGTGCCAGGAAATTAATCAAATAATCTGTATATTTCTTTTGCAGGTGGAACAAATCAGGAGGTTTGGTTAGTTGTTTTCCTTTCAGAGAGATTAATTAGGCAGTCTTTCATTGGAAAGATCATCCATCAAAATAATAAGTTGTGCAAGACTTCTTTGTAACTTCCTTACACTCTTAACGTCCTTTGTGAGCATAGATTAACAGATGTCTGGGAAGAAAGAACGATCAGAAACAGAACAAGTTCCTCCTTAGCAACAGCCACAAAATGCTGGAGAAACTCAGCAGGTCCAGCAGCATCAATGGAGAGGAGTAAACAGTTGACGTTTCAGGCTGAGAACCTTCTTCAGTCCTGGAAAGGAAGGTGGGGAGATGGCAGAATGGAAAGGTGGGGTGAAGGGAAGTGGGTGACAGGTGAAGCACGTAGGTAGTAAAGGAAAGGGGCTGGAGAGGACAGTGGACCATAGGAGAAAGGGAATGAGGAGAGGACTGGCAAGGTGAAAGGCAGTTGAGAAGGAGTAGAGGGGGGGCGGAACATGAGGTGTTGCTCATCTACCCTGAGGGTGGACTCATCTTGGCACAAGAGGAGAGCATGGACTGACACATCGAAATGGGAACGGGAATTAAAATGTTTGGCCACGGGGAATTTCCACTTTTGCGGATGGAGCGGAGGAGTCATTCTTTATATTGGCAACAAGTTCATTTCAGTTGTGAGTCCAGTTCTGTTGGAGTTTTATCAAAATAAACCTCTGTGTTTGAGCTGGGATATATACTTGAAAAGCAGGGAGGGAAAGCAACACACACACACACACACACACACACACACACACACACACACACACACACACACACACACACACACACACACACACACACACACACACACACACACACACACACACACACACACACACACACACACACACACACACACACCGGAGGAACTCAGCAGGTCAGGCAGCATCAATGGAGGGGAAATAACAAGGCAAGATCCTCCACTGGGACTGGAACAGGTTTGGGGAGAAGCCAGAATAAGAAGGAAGGGGATGGGTAGTAGTTTTTATTTGGAATATTGAACACAGTTTCAGTCATTACAGTACAGAGAACCTCATGTGATTGTGCTTCAAAGCCGTGAAGTTTAGTTAAAATTGGCAAGAAGACCTATATGGCATTGTGGCCAAAAGGTATTCCACTGTTCTATACTCTAGGAAGCTGAATTTTAATTTGATTTTTGTGCCATAGAGGGCAGTGAAGAGGAGTATGAGAATCTTCAGTTGTCTGCCATTAAACTGAGGGAAATTCTGATTCATTCACATTTGACCACAGCGGTCTACCAAAAGTTAAAATTCATTACATATCCACACTACCAAAAACCAGAAGAAACTTCAAATCTTGCATTGTGACTTACTCTCTGAACATGTCGCAAGGCCACCTGACTGAGGTCAAAGTGTAGATTGTGACTATATTCCAGCTGTCAATTAGTCCATGGCTGGTAAAGCTTTCTCAAACTCTCCAGGGGTAAACAATAGGAAGGAGTCCTAGAATGAGAAGATTCTCTCAGGAAATACATTTGTTTAGATTCTACTGGTGTCCTTATCCTCACAACCACTTCTGCACCCTGTCCAGTGCTGTTGCAGTTTTCTGCAACGTGCTGACCAGCTCTCAACTTATTGTCAGGCAAGGGACCTATGTATCTCTAGTATACCCTCACTGCCTTTGTATACCCTCACTGCCTTCGTATACCACTTCTCAACCAATTAAGCATCCTATAAAGCAACAAGTGTCTTTTTTTTTGGTCCTGTTAGTCTCCCCTCTCTCTATGTGACACCTCTCTGCCCCTTTAGAGAGAGTCTGTGGTATGTTGATTTGTTGGGTGAGCAATTAGTTTTTGTTGTACTGCTGTTCATGGTCTTCAAGATTCAAGTTTCAAGTACATTTATGACCAAAGAATGTATAGGTTATACAGCCTCGAGATTCACTTGCTCACAGGTGGCCACAAAGCAAGAAACCCAAAGGAACCCAATTTAAAGAAATTTTTTTTTATATAAAGAATAAATAAGAGACCAATGCTCGATGTGCAAGGGAAAGAAAAAACTACAAATCATGCAAACAATTGAAGAGAATAGCATTCCGAACCAAAAATGAGCCCTCAGATTCGAACCCTAAGCAGCCTGGAGTAGGCCCAAAGCCTCACTTATCAGTTCATCATATTAGCGAGCATGGAGCACAGTAGCCGGGGCAGTCTTCATAGCCTCAGTTCTATGGAGATGACTATCACAGAGAATGAGCGAAATCAGCTCTTGTCCATACTGACACCCTGTCTTTTCAGTCTACTTGGGCCAGTGTATAAATTTACTGAACAACTGTGGTGAACTATGTGCCTGTCTGGACACACCCCCTGCTGACTGCTCCTGTGGCTCCTCCCACAGGCCCCTGTATAAAGGCGATCTGAGGCCTGACGTTCAGCCTCAGTCTCCAGGACATAGTATGATGGACACTCACTCCTGGTTCCTTCTTCCAGTCAATAAAAGCCGATATCTCGCCTTACGTCTCAGTGTGAGTTATTGATGGTGCATCAACAACGGAACAGTGAAAGGCTTTAGCACCCTGGAGAAAGGAGTGAAGATTGTGGAGAGTGAGTGAAATCGGCTCTTGCCTCCGATCTGGGCTGTCGTTTAAATAGTCTAAATGGCTCATTGTCCCTTGCAGTAGGACCCAGGTACTGCTGCTGTGAAGGGCCCCAGGCCTAAATCATGCCACCCAGCAACTTGCTCCAGGCACAGATTCTGTCACCCATCTCTAGCTCTTCAAAAACAGCTCGGCACCCGAGCCAGTTGTACGAGCGTCAAAATCAAATCTCCTCTGCCCAGGATCTGACTTCTCCTTTCTTGAGGCTTTGCTATTGCTTGCTTGATGGTCGGAGGGTGCTGCTTTTGGCTCAAATAAGAGGGGGAGGGAGAAGGCGATGCTTTCCTGCTCCTTGCGCGTGGGAGGGGGAGTGGGGAGGCATTGGGGTTCGAACGTTTTGACTGTCACTCATCCTTTGGAATACTTCTGTGTTTGTGTAATGTCCGCAAGGAACAAGAATTTCAGGTTATATATCATATACATTCTCTGATATTCAATGGAGCTATTGAAGGAAATTTAATTATGTGTCATACATGGACATTGTAAAGGTGTTTAGTAAAACACTACTAATTGTGATTGCAGCCTATGAAATAAACGGGGCAAAAGCACCATAAAGTGAATTTATCTTAGAGAACAAAACTCACAAAATGCTGGTGGAACACAGCAGGACTGTCCTGACGAAGGGTCTCGGCCCGAAACGTCGACAGCGCTTCTCCCTGTAGATGCTGCCTGGCCTGCTGTGTTCCAACAGCATTTTGTGTGTTTTGTTGTTTGAATTTCCAGCATCTGCAGATTTCCTCGTGTTTTATCTTAGAGAAAGTAGGAGCGAACAGTTGTTTGTCAGATAGGAGGGAAGTGAACAGTGGTCATAGAGACGCAAATTTATAGAGCACCACAGCACAGAAACAGGACCTCCGGCCCATTCAGTCTATGCTGAATTATTATTCCGTCTAAACACGAGAAAGTCTGCAAATCCAGAGCAACATCCACAAAATGCTGGAGGGACTCAGCAGGTCAGGCAACATCTATGGAGAGGAATAAACAGTTAATCTTTCGGGCTGAGACCCTTCATCAGGACTGTGAAGGAAGGGGAAAGATGTCAGAATAAAAAGCTGGGGGGAGGATGAGGAGGCTGGCTGGAAGGTGATTGGTGAAGCCAGGTGGGTGGGAAAGTCAAGGGCTGGGAAGAAGGAATCTGATAGGAAGAGGAGAGTGGGCCACAGGGGAAAGGGAAGGAGGAGAGGACCCAGGGGGAGGTGATAGGCAGGTGAGATGAGGTAAGAGACCAGATTAGGGAACAGAAGGTGAGGCTGGGAGTGGGAAACATTTTTTACCGGGAAACATTCACGCCATTAGGCTGGTGGCTATCCACATGGACCAACATGTTGGAACTGGAATGTGAATGGGAATTGAAACGTTTGGCCATTGGGAAGTTCCACTTGCGGCAAATGGAGCAGAGGTGCTCAATGAAGCAGCCCCCCCTCCCCCCCAGTTTATGAAGGGTCTCAACAACGTAGAGGAGGCCACATCGGGAGCAATGGACACAATCGGCGACCCCAGCAGATTGACAGGTGAGGTGTTGCCTCACCTGGAAGAACTATTCGGGCCCTGAATGGAGGTGAGGGAGGAGGTGAACAGGTAGGTGTAGCACTTAGGCCACTTGCAGGGGTAAGTGCCGTGAGGGAGACTAGTAGGGAGGGATGAATGGACAAGGGAATCACAGAAGGAGAGATCCCTGCAGAAATTGGGAGGGGAAGTAAAGATATGTTTAGTGGTACGACCCCTTTGGAGATGGCCAAAGTTGCAGAGGATATCGCATTGAATGTAGAGGCTGATGGGATGGCTATTCTGCCTAGTTACATCCACCTGCAGCCAGATCATAGCCCTCTACAGCTAGGTACTTCTCTAAGCTCCTCTTAAATATTGAAATTAAACCTGCATGCACCACTTCCACTAGAAGCCCATTCCACACTCTCACTTCCCTCTGACTGAAGAAATTTCCCCTTAAATATTTTACCTTTCACCCTTAACCCATGACCTGTAGTTCTGGTGTCACCTGACCTCAGTGGAAAAATGCTGCTTGCATTTATCCTATATGAATATCCTCATAATTTTGTAACAAAATTCCCCTCAATCTAGTATGCTGCAGGGAATAACCTACTTAATCTGTCCCTGTAACTCAGGTCCGCAAGTCCCGGCAACTTCCTTGTAAATTTTGTCTGTATTCTTTAGGAACCCATACAAGTGCCACTGCTTGTCATGGCATAGATTAAGAAAAGGACTGGTGTACAAGGCACTGGTTATGAATTTGCAGGCAACAAAAATTTGGAGGACTAGTGAACTGAAAGATAGCCATAGATCTTAAGACAGTCTACTCAGGCTGATGAAATGGGCAGAAATCAGGTTCATGAAATATCACAGAGGAAAGTATGAAATATCCTTTTTGATTGGGAGAAGAAGCTAACTAAACAAGTCTAAAAGGTACAGGATAGAGTACGTGTAAATATTAGCCTTGATTGAATGGTGGAGCAGACTTGATGGATCAAATGGCTGAATTATGCTCCTATGACTTATAATCTTATCATCTTCTGCACATTACAAAAGTTGAACAGCAAATTGAGAAACAGTTTAAAAAGTATGTGGGATCTTGATCTTTCTGAATAGAGGTATAGAGTATAATGAGACTTTTATCTCTTATATAGCAGGGCTTACAAGGTTTTGAGCTCAGTTCCATGCCAGACTTCAGGAAAGTTATGAAGGCTTTGTAAGCTTTAACATAATGATTCCGGGAATGAGGGACTAATTATGGGAATGGGCTGGAAAAGCTGCATTTGTTCTTGGAAAAGAGGAGATTGCAAGTGGGTCTGACGTCAGTAAGATCAGAGAACTGATTGTGGACTTCAGAAAGAGTAAGACGAGTGGATCACACAGCAGTACTCAGAGAGGGATCAGAAGTGGAAAGAGTGAGCGATTTCAAGTTCCCTGTGCGTCAACATCTCTGAGGATTTAACCTGTGCCAAACATATTGATGCCGCCATAAAGAAGACACAACAGCGGCCGTATTTCATTTCTAGTTTGAGGAGATTTGATATGTCACCAAAGGCACTCATAAATTTCTGCAGATGTACCGTGGAGAGCATTCTAACTGGTTGCATAACCGTCTGGTATGGGCGGGTGGGTGGTGGCACTGCTCAGGATCAAAGGAAGCTGCAGAAAGTTGTGAACTTACTCAGCTCCATCACGGGCATTAACCTCTGTAGTATGCAGGACATCTTCAAGGAGCGGTGCCTCAAGAAGGCAGCATCCGTTATTAAGGACCCCTGTCAGCGAGGTGGTGCCCTCTTCTCATTGCTACCATCACAAAGGAGGGTAAAGAAGCCTGAAGGCACACACTCAATAATTCAGGAACAGCTTATTCTCCTCTGCCATCTGATTTCAGAATGGACTGTCAGGAGAAGGAAGGGAAGTGCACAGCCTGTGCAGGGTACACCTGTGGCCGTTCCCCTCAATAATAAGTATACTATTAGATTAGTATATAATCTATAAGTAGATACTATTGATTAGGATAACCTACCAGGTGGTGTCACAGCAACCGGGTCTCTGGCACTGTGTCTGGTGCTGTGGCTCAGAAGAACAGAGAGGTGAAGAGGATTACAGTGTTGATAGGAGGTTCCTTAGTCAGAGGTACAGAGACAACGTTTTGTGTGCGCGATGGAGACATTCGGATGGTATGTTGCCTCCCCGGTGCCAGGATCAGGGACGTCTCAGATTGGGTTCATGGCATTCCCAAGGACAAGGGTGAGCAGCCGGAAGTCTTGGTGGTATTGGCACCAATGACATAGGTAGACAAAGCGAGGAGGTCCTAAAGAGAGATTTTAGAGAGCAAGTTAGAAAGCTGAGAAGCAGGACCTCAAGGGTGGTGATCTCTAGATTGCTGCTAGTGTCAGTGAGGGTAAGAATAGAATGATTTGCAAGTTGGATGCATTGCTGAGGAACTTGTGCAGGGGTCAGGGGTTCAGATTTCTGGATCATTGGAGGATCGCTTCAGAGGAAGATATGACCTGTACAAAAGGGATGGGTCAAAAATGAACCCGAGGGGGTCCACTATCCTTGCGAGCTGATTGGCTAGAGTTGTTCAGGTGGGTTTAGACTAATCTGGCAGGGGGATGGAAACTGTAGTGATGGTGCTGAGGATGAGGTAACTTGGTTTACAAACAGGCAATGTGTAGTGAGACTCCGAGCAAGGAGGGGCTGGTGATAGATAGGGCAAAGTTGCAGTCAACAGGATGAGCTGCAATGTAAAAGGTGAACAAATCAAAAAGGGTGAATACAGGACTGAAGATATTGTATTTGAATGTGTGCAGAAAACGGAATAAGGTAGACGAACTTGTAGCACAGTTACAGGTTGGCCTGTATGATGTTGCAGACATCTCTGAATCATGTTTGAAAGAAGATTGTAGCTGTACATATTGTATCGATAGGACAGACCGGGAGGTAGAGGGGGTGGCACTGCTCTGTTGGTGAAAAATCAAATCAAGTCATTAGAAAGAGGTGACATAGGGTCGGAAGGTGTTGAATCATTGTGGAGAGAGCTCAGGAACTGCAAGGGTGTAAAGACACTGATGGGAGTTATATGCAGACCCCCAAACAGTTGTAAGGATGTAGTTTACAAGAAAATGCATGTCAAAAGCACAATGTTACAATAGTCATGGGGGATTTCAATATGCAGGTAGATTGGGAAAATCAAGCTGTGCTGGATTCCAAGAGGCAAGATTTCTAGGATGCCTACGAGATGGTTTTTTGGAGCAGCTCATGGTTGAGTCCACTCGAGGATCAGTTATTCTGGATTGGGTATTGTGCAATGAACCGGAATTGATTAGAGAGCTTAAGGAAAAAGAACCCTTTGGGGGAAGTTATAATATGATCAAATTCTCCCTGAAAGAAGAAGCTAAAGTAGGATGTATCATTAGTACAGTGGAGTAAAGGAAATTACAGAGGCATGAGAGAGAGTTGCCCAGAATTGATTTGAAAACAACACTGGCAGAGCAGCAACGGCTGGAGTTTCTGGAAGCAATTTGGAAGGCACAGGATATATACATCCCAAAAATGAAGAAGTATTCTAAAGGCAAGATGACACAGCCATGGCTAACAAAAGCAGCCAAGGCCAACATAGAAGCCAACGTAAGGGCATATAATTGAGCAAAAACTAGTGGGAAGTTAGAGGATTGGGATACTTTCAAATACCAACAGAAAGCAACTAAAAAGTCATTAAGAAGATAAAGAAGGAATACTGAAGTAAGCTAGCCGATAATATTAAAGAGCATACCAAATGTTTCTTCAGACACATGAAGAGTAAAAGAGAAGCAACCGTGAAAAACAATGCTGCAAGGGTTGTAATGGAGGACAAGGAAATTGCAGATGAACTGAATAAGTATTTTGCATCAGTCTTTACTGTGGAAGTCACTAACAGTATGGTGGAATTTCCAAGTGTGAGGGGTTGAAGAGTGTGAATTTGCCATTACTTGGGAGAAGGTTCTTGAGAAAGTGAAAGGTCTGAAGGTAGATATGTCACCTGGACCAGAAGGTGGCAGAGTGAGAATAAAGGAAGCCTTTTCTGGTTGGCTGCCAGAGACTAGTGGTGTTCCACAGGTGTCTAAGTTGGGACCAACTCTTTTTATGTTATATGTTAATGATTTGGATGATGGAATTGAATGGCTTTGTTGAAAAGTTTGTGGACGATACAAAGATAGGTGGAGGGGCAAGTAGTTTGAGGATGTTGAGAAGCTACAGAAGGACTTAGACAGATTAGGGGAATGGGCAAAGAAGTGGCAGATGGAATACATTGTCAGGTCATGCACTTTGGTAGAAGAAATGGAAGGGTTGACTATTTTCTAAATGGAGAGAAAATACAAAAAAATGGAGGCATAAAGGGGACTAGGGAGTGCTTGTGCAGGATTCCTTAAAGGTTAATTTGCAGGTTGAGTCTGGCAAACGTGATGTTAGCATTCATTCCAAGAAGACTAGAATATAAACTCAAGGATGGAATGTTGAAACTTTATAAAGCACTGCTGAGGCTTCACTTGGTGTATTGTTGAGTAGTGCTTGGCTCCTTATCTTAGATTTGCTGAAACTGGAAAGGATTCAAAGGAGTTTCATGAAAAGAATTCCAGACTTGAATGGCTTATCATATGAAAAGTGTTTGATGGCTCTGGGCCTGTATTCACTAGAATTCAGAAGGATGAGGGATGACCTCATTGAAAGTCAAATAGCGAAAGGACTTGATAGAGTGGATGCGAAGATGATGTTTCCTATGGTGGAAGAGTCTAAGACCAGAGGACACAGCTTCAGAATAGAGGGGCGTCTTTTTAGAACAGAGGAATTTCTTTAGCCAGGGAATGGTGAATCTGTGAAATTCATTGCCACAGGCTGCAGGGAAGCTAAATTTTTATGTATATTTAAGGCGGAGGGTGATAGATTCTTGATTGGTCAGGACATAAAGGGATACAGTGGGGAGAAGGGGGGATTGAAAGGCAGGAGAGGAAAATGGATCAGCCATGGTGAAATGGTGAGGCAGTCTCGATGGTCGCCTAATTCTCCTCCTATGTCTTATGGTCTTCTAGTCTTTTGGATGTTGAACCCCTGAACTACTTTTTTATTCTTATTTTTACACTGCTTATTTAATTTAACTATTTAATATATATCAGCTTACTTATTATGTAACACATTGTGGTGCTGCTGCAAGGCCAACAAGTTTCACGACATATGCCGGTGATGTTAAACCTGATGATTCTGAAGTAATTTCAAACTCTGGACAGAGTACTGGGCAAAAGACAAAGGCAAGAAAATGAAAGAGATTGATTAAAGAACCATAGTCATGCATCTAATTTGTACACAAAAAAATGTTGTTTTTAAACAAGTTGTTAGTTGTTCTGTAAGCCAGCAGGGGTCATGGTGATTTTTAGGGTTTATCTATTGCCAGTGTATTGGTCTTTGGCAGTAGCCATTTTATCTGAGTCCAATTTCACTCAGCAAGCTTGAAAACATAATGTTCTAAAGGAAGAAACAGCCTCCATCTTTTATATATGTTCAGATCTGACAACAACTGTATGCAACATGAGGAAAAACTTTCCTCTGCACCAAATGGTTAAAATCTGCTTTGCATTGCCCAGAGACAGATTCATTCAGTAGAAGTTGCATGTGAACTTGAGAGGGAATGACAGGGCTTTGAGGAAAAGATTCAACCTTCAAGATTTGAGATTGCTTATTGTCATTAACAGTGCACAGGTGTAAAGGAGAATGAAATGATAGTTACTCCAAATCTGATACAGCATAAAAAAGTGCAATAAAAAGCACACACTAAATATAAATACATAAGATAGCATATATAGATTGATTGATTGTATAGCCATAAAGTGACGCTAGGTTGCACATAAGGTCACTGACAGGAAATAATATAGCAGAGGTGGGTTTGTGGGTGGAGGTGTTGATCAGCCTTACTACTTAAGGAAAGGAACTGTTTTGGTGTCTGGTAGTCTTGGCATGGATGTTACATAGCCTGTTCCCTGATAAGTCCATGAACTGCTTGAGATGGGTGGGATCATTTATAATATGGCTAGCCTTCTTCTGGCACCTTTCTTTATCAATGTTCTTGATGGTGAGTAAGCTGGTGCTGGTGATATGTTGGATAGCTTTAATTACGTCTAGTAGAGTCTTCCTGCAGGGAAGATGCAGGGAAGATACCATGTAGGGATACAGCTCAACTGCACATCTACAGAAAGTTATGAGTTTGATGCTGCGATGATCACTCCACTACTGTAATGCCCTAATATTATTAATATTAATACTCAGCAAATCTATAGAATAGTAACTATAACAGGATCAATGAAAGATCAACCAGAGTGCAGAAATCAACAAACTGTGCAAATGCAAATATAAATAAATAGCAATAAATAATGAGAACATGAGATAACAAGATACAGCTTCTTTAAAGTGAGATCATTGGTTGTGGGAACATCTCAATGATGGGCAAGTGAGTGTGGTCATCCCCTTTTGTTAAAGAGCTGTTACCAGGCTCAGATATGGCCCAAGTGCAGAGTGAGAGGCACTGAAGTGGGTAGATAGTTCACAGACTTTAATACGAACAGTGTTAAAGGAAAATAAAGAATAAACGCTGGGCCAAACAGGGCTGCTAACTAAAACTCTCAAAAGGAACACGAAGCCTACACTGCGGCTGAAAAGAATATCTAAACATTAAACAAATACCGCTATTCAGAGTCAGTTGACTTGAAAGTCCAATATCTCAGGGAAGGCCAAAAGCAAAACAGCAGCAAAGCGTTGCTATGCTCTGGTCAAGTCTCGACAAGCACTATGACGACAAGGAGTTAAATACTATCACGATTAAATAATAATTAGCTGACACGTGCAAATTCACAAGCACAATTGCCACATCTACTGCACTGCCGGATCCATGGTTGTGACAAAAGCCTGATGTTTGGAGGGGTTGTAACTGTTCTTGAACTTGGTGGCGTGAGCCCTGAGGCTCTTGTACCTTCAGCAGATTGCAGCAGAGAGAAGAGACCGTGGCCTGGGTGATGAGGATCTCTGAGAATGGATGCTGTTTTCCTGTGACAGCGTTTCACTTAGAAGTGCTCAATAGTTGGGAAGGTTTAATCCGTGATGTACTGGGCCAAATCCACTACCTCTTGTAGGATTTTCCATTCAAAGGCATTGGTGTTTCCATCCCAGGCTGTGATACAACCAGTCAATACAATCTCTACTACACATCTATAAAAGATTGTCAAATTTTTTGATGTAGTACCAAATCCCCGCAGACTCCTGAGGAGATAGAAGATCTGGTGTGATCTCCTGATCTTCAAGTCAAGTCAAGGGCTGTACACAGTGACATCTACGTGGTTTGATAATAAATTAACTTAGGATCCTATTTCATCTGTTCCTAAGTAGTCAAGTCAAGTCACTTTTTATTGTCATTTTGACCATAATGACTGGTACAGTACAGTAAAAACGAGACAAAATTTTTCAGGACCATGGTGCTACATGAAACAATACAAAAACTACACTGAACTACGTAAAGCAACACAAAAAACTACACTAGACTACAGACCTACCCAGGACTGCATAAAGTGCACAAAACAGTGCAGGCATTACAATAAATAATAAACAAGACAATAGGCACAGTAGAGGGCAGTAAGTTGGTGTCAGTCCAGGCTCTGGGTATTGAGGAGCCTGATGGCTTGGGGGAAGAAACTGTTACATAGTCTGGTCATGACAGCTCGAATGCTTCAGTGCCTTTTCCCGAAGGAGGCAGGAGGTAGAAGAGTTTGTAAGAGGGGTGCATGGGGTCCTTCATAATGCTGTTTGCTTTGCGGATGCAGTGTGTAGTGTAAATGTCCGTAATGGCGGGAAGAGAGACCCCGATGATCTTCTCAGCTGACCTCACTATCCGCTGCAGGGTCTTGCGATCCGAGATGGTGCAATTTCCGAACCAGGCGTGATGCAGCTGCTCAGGATGCTCTCAATACAACCTCGTAGAATGTGGTGAGGATGGGGGGATGGGAGATGGACTTTCCTCAGCCTTTGCAGAAAGTAGAGGTGCTGCTGGGCTTTCTTTGCTATGGATTCTCCGCCAAGTGAACACCAAGAAATTTGGTGCTCTTAACAATCTCTACCGAGGAGCCGTCGATGTTCAGCGGGGTGTGGTCGCTCCATGCCCTCCTGAAGACAATAAACATCTCTTTTGTTTTGTTCACATTCAATGACAGGTTGTTGGCTCTGCGCCAGTCCGTTAGCTGCTGCACCTCCTCTCTGTAAGCTGACTCATCGTTCTTGCTGGTGAGACCCACCACAGTCGTGTCATTAGTGATCTTGATGATGACCTTTCCCACAATAAACTAAGTCTGTGCTAGCTTCCTGAAAGCATCACGACTTTCAGAATCAAGTTTAATATCAAGTGTGTCGTAAATTTTGTTGTTTTGTGGAACCAATACATTGTAAATAATAATGATAAAAACTATAAATTACAATAAGAAAATTATGACATGCCTTAAATTCTCATTGTCAGCATTAAGGACAAGACACAAGAGCTTGAAGACTCACACCCAATAGTTCAGGAACAGCTTCTTCCCCTCTGCCATTAGATTTCTGAATGGACAATGAACCCATGATTTTTGAGGAAAAGATTCAAGCTTCAAGATTTGAGATTGTTTATTGTCATTCAACGTCCACAAGTGTAAAAGAGAATGAAATGATTGTTACTCTGGATATGATGTAGCATAAAAACAAAACACAATAAAAAATTACGGACAGTGAACCTATGAAAATCGAGGCATGAAGACTGCAACTAGCAGGGCACTGTCTACACTGCCCTGAGCTACCTGCCAGCCTAGTCATCACATGGGAGGATGAACTCTGGGCGCCCTCCCAAGACTATGGTCAACATGCTCCTAGAAGATAGCAGCGCGGCTAATGTAGATGAACTGAACACACTGATAAGGGAGAGGGAGGAGTGGAGAGTCCGTCATCATGCCCAATGTCAGCCCCCTAGGCCTGAGTCAACGTAGTAGTAGTAGTAGTAACCTATGAACTCAGTAGTTTTCCCTCTTTTTTTGCGTTAGATTTTTAACTTAAATAAACTGTATAGATGTTCCGCCTCTGCCTGTAAGGAGTTTGTAAATTGTCCCCATGACTACTTAGGTTTCTTCTTGGGGCTCCAGTTCCCTCCCACAGTCCAAAGATGTACCAGTTGGTAGGTTAATTGGTCATTGTACATTGTCCTCTGATTAAGCTATGATTAAATCAGGGATTGTTGGGTGGCATAGCTTGAAGGCACAGAAGGACTTATTCTGCATTGTATCTCAAATAAATAAATAATGTGTGTGTGTGTATCTGTGTGAGTGTGTGTGTGCGTGCGTGTGTGTCTGTGTGTGTGTGAATGTGTGTGTGTGTGTGTGTGTGTGTGTGTGTGTGTGTGTGTGAATGTGTGTGTGTGTGTGTGTGTGTGTGTGTGTGTGTGTGTGTGTGTGTGTGTGTGTGTGTGTGTGTGTGTGTATGTGTGTACCATTATGGTTGCCCGCCTTTCCTGAGAGGAGAAGCTTGAGAAAGCAGAAATGGCTCACTTCTTTGGGACCTTACTGCATTATGAACCTGGATTTTCTGAGGCTGGGCCTGTCTGGTAAAGGACACACACAGAATGCTGGAGCAACTCAGCAGGCCAGGCAGCATCTTTGGAGAGGAGTAAACAGTTGATATTTCCAGCATCTGTAGAATCTCCTGCGTTTGTGGAAAAGGGCAGTCAGCTTGCAGATGTTGAGAGAATGGCACAACATCTCATGTGCAATTGACAATGATTTAAATATGAAAGATTGGCTTTATTTGTCACACGTGTGTCGAACTAAACAATGGGATGTGTTTGCTTTGCGGCAACAACCAACACAGCCTGAGCTATGCTGGGGCAGCCTGGAAGAGTTGCCCCTGGAATGGGGCAACATTAGCATACCCACAATCCACTAACCCATAAGACCAGAAGACATGGGAGCAGAATCAGGCCATAAGGCCCATTGAGTCTGCTCTGCCATTCAATCACGGCTGACCCTTTTTTTTCTCTTCTCCTCAACCCCAGTTCCCGGCCTTCTCCCCGTAACCATTGATGCCATTTCCAATCAAGAACCTAACAATCTCTTCCTTAAATGCACCCAACGACCTGGCCTCCACAGCTGCATGTGGCAACAAATTCCACAAGTTCACCACCCTTGGCTAAAGAAATTTCTCTGCATCTCTGCTTTGAAAGGGCACCCTTCTATCCTGAGGCTGTGCTCTCTTGAACTAGACTCTCCCACCACGGGAAACACGCTTTCCACATCTACTCTGTCTAGGTCTTTCAACATTCAAGAGGCTGCAATGAGATCCCCCTCACCCTTCTGAATTCCAACGAGTACACACCCAGAGCCATCAAACATTCCTCGTATGATAACCCTTTCATTCCTGGAATCATCCTTGTGAACCTCCTCTGGACCTTCTCCAATGCCAGAACACCTTTTCTAAGACGAGGGGCCCAAAACTGTTCACAATATTCAAGGTGAGGCCTCACCAGTGCCTTATAAAGCCTCAGCATCACATCCTTGCTGTTAGATTCTAGACCTCTTGAAATGAATGCTAACATGGCATTTGCCTTCCTCACCACCAACTCAAGCTGCAAGTTAACCTTTAGGGTGTTCTGCTCAAAGACTCCCAAGTCCCTCTGCATCTCAGATTTTTGGTCTTTTTCCCTGTTTAGAAAATAGTCATCACATCTATTTATACTTCCAAAGTGCATGACCATGCATTTTCCAGCATTGTATTTAATTTGCCACTTTCTTTCCCATTCTCCTAAACTGTCTAAGTCCTTCTGCATCCTACCCGTTTCCTCAACACTACCTGCCCCTCCACCAATCTTCGTATCATCTGCAAACTTGACA
Organism: Hypanus sabinus; assembly: GCF_030144855.1. Lineage (NCBI taxonomy): Eukaryota > Metazoa > Chordata > Chondrichthyes > Myliobatiformes > Dasyatidae > Hypanus > Hypanus sabinus. The sequence continues at coordinate 5,883,774 of NC_082734.1, forward strand.
ACAAAGCCATCTATTCCATTATCTAAATCATTTAGATACAGCATAAAAAGAAGTGGTCCTAACACCGACTCCTGCGGAACACCACTAGTCACTGGCAGCCAAACAGAAAAGGATCCTTTTATTCCCACTTGCTGCCTCCTACTAATCAGTCAGTGCTCTAACCATGTTAGTAACTTTCCTGTAATACCATGAGCTTGTGGCGACCCATTTCCTGGCACATCCGAACCGGCTCACAATTAGATAGCCTACGGGGGTTTGCGAGCACAGAGCTTTGGAGCCTCTGCGCCACGGGGGGCAGGTTGACGGAGGCTTAAAAGTGAGGCTGAGGATTTCGAATAAAGTTTTTCCTTCGACTGCAGTTACCTGCGTGTAGCACACCGCTACAAGCTCTTAATTTGGGAAGCAGCCTCATGTGTGGGACCTTGTTAAAGGCCTTCTGAAAGTCCAAATATACAACATCCCCTTTATCTATCCTACTTGTAATCTCCTCAAAGAATTCTGACAGGTTTGTCAGGCAGGATTTTCCCTGAAGGAAACCATGCAGACTTTGTACTATCTTGTCGTGTGTCACCAGGTACTCCATCACCTCATCCTTAACATCTTCCCAACCACTGAGGTCAGGCTAACCGGTCTATAGTTTCCTTTCTGCTGCCTTCCTCCTTTCTTAAAGAGTGGAGTGACATTTGCAATTTTCCAGTCCTCTGGCACCATGCCAGAGTCCAATGATTTTTGAAACATCATTTCTAATGCCACCACAATCTCTAACACTACCTCTTTCAGAGCCCTAGGGTGCAGAACATAATCTGCATATCTTTGGAATGCCCATATGGTCATGGGGAGAACAGACCGAAACCTGATCTTCCACTGATGCTGGAAAGTGCTATGACAACTGTTACACTACCATGCTGCCCAACAGACTTAGATATTGCCCTCCAAATATTCCCAACTGTATCAACTGTGAAGCAGGTGTGCACATTTTCAACTTCCTGAGTGTCAACATCTCTGAAGATCTACCTGCAGTTACAAAGAAGACACGACAACTGCTATATTCCACTAGGTGTTTAAGGAGAGTTGGCAGGTTGCAAAAATAAATTTCTACAGATATACCATGGACAGCATCCTAACTGGTTGCATCCTCATCTGGTATGGAGTGGTCACAGCAGTTTTGGAAAATGGTACAGAAAGCTGTTATCTCAGGCAGCTCCATCATGGGCACTAGCCTCCCCAACATTGAGGACACCATCAAAATAGTTTTAAGGACTCCCATTACCCAGGACCCCAATATTATGCCCCCTTTGTATTTGCCATTTTCACCCTAGGAAAAAGTCTCTGGCTGTTCACTCTTTTTATACCTCTTATAATTTTTATACACTTCTATCAAGTCACCTTTCATCTTCCTTCACAGCAGATAGAAAAACCGTAGCTCACTCGATCTATCCTCAGAAGACATGCTCTCCAATCCAGGCAGCATCCTGGTAAATCTCTGCACCCCCTCTAAGGTTCCCACATCCTTCCAATAATGAGGTGATAAGAACGGAACACAATATTCCAAGTGGGGTCTGTTACGAACCCCGTAACTGGGTCACTTACCAGCAAAGATAGAGAGGTCCGTTGAAGTCTGATGGTACTATTTTTAACAGTATTTATTGATAAAAATACACAAAAATAATATCATTGCAAACATACAGATAATATACATCATCAATACTAAATCTAAAAGCGCGGGTATAATAATAATCAATAAGGAATAGCTCTATCGTTGTCTAGGGGATAATGTATTGTCCGATGGAAATATAAAAGTCACTTCAGTTCATTCAAGCTGCAGCTTTTTGGTTGGAGAGAAAGACGGGTTAAAACTTGCCCATTTCTTTTATGATGTCAATCCTTCGAGAGTCGTTGGGAGTTGATTTCCCCGTTGTTAGCTAAAAACCGTTTTTCCGTGGTAAAGGACCACCGATTCTGGGGCAAATGGAAATGGATGCACGTGGCCTTCCCGCCGGCTTTCGCTATTACAGGATCGCTAGTGTTTCTTCTGGTGCATCTGAGGGGCTGTTCCCACAGACCCTCTTTTATCCTGACTTACAGGGTCTCAGATGTCAATCAGGTTGGGATGATGCAATCCCTCCACCAACCTCCTCCTCGGTTCATTGCCTGGGGCTTCGATGCATCGTACAGGATTCAATACACAATCCCGTCTCCAAAAGACAATGACCTGTTCCATGGCTTTTTATCTCGGAGGCCCAGGAAACATTCCAACCATTGAGGAATCTGTGTGTCTTTCTCTCATTTCCTGGGTCTCCTGACTCGGATCAATAGCGATCCTGCGATTCTCAAAAAGGAGGGGGCCACGGGCGTAACAGGTCTAACCAGAGTTTTATGGAGCTACAACATTACCACATGGCTCTTGAACTCAATCCCCCAACTAACGAAGGCCGGCACATCTTACACCTTTTTAACCAACCTATCAACTTGCATGGCCACTGTGAGGGATCTGTGGACGTGGACCCCAAGGTCTCTCTGTTCCTCCACACTGCTAAGAACTTTGTACTCTGCCTTTGATTTGGTGGAGTTTCTTCCCATACTTTCAGATTCTATTAAGGAGGATGAGAGGTGACTTGATAGATGGTAAGAGGCATAACTAGAGTGACTAGCCAGCTACTTTTTCCCAGGGTGGTAATGGTTAATACATGAGGGCGTAATTTAATGGCGATTGGAGGGAAGCATAATGGGGGTGATGTCAGAAGTTTCTTTACAAAGAGACTGGCAGGGTCAGTGGTAGAGCCAACTCCATTAGGGACCTTCAAGAGACTCCAAATGTGGTCTGACTAGAGTTTTATAGAGCTGCAACATTAGCTCTCAGCTCTTGAACTCAATTCCCCAATGAATGAAGGCCAATACTCCACGAGCCTTCTTCACCTTATCAACCCTGCTTCCTTACAGCCCATTACACTGCTGGTCTCCATCTTCGTCTGTCCTTGACCATACTGTTGCACACAGATATAAAAGGATTTTTCTTTGCTGTTTCTGTAACAGTTTTGTTTGACTAGTCAGAGTTGTTAGCCCTGAGCTGAACGTCCGAAACTGGAGGACTTGCTGGACCACTCTTAGTCTGGCCTCTACCCTTTGACCTGTTTGGCATGGGTGATCCCACCAAGGGTCAAAGTGCAAGTCCCTGACTCCAGCCAGGGTCATTGAGACACACAAGCCACCAAACTGTACAACAAGGTTGTGTTCCTCTTGGAGGCTATCAACTTATGTGGCAATTTTAAGGAATTAAGCAGTCAGGCATGTGACCCATCTCTCACTACAATAATCAGTCTTGTCCTGTTTTCTGAAGATTGTGCCTCCTGTGAGCTTTTCCGGTTCATTCCCTTCCATGGAGCACTATGGACATCCTATACTTCCTGCACCTTTGTCATTCAATAAGATTTATCATTTTAATAAGAATTGTACTTCTTAACAAACTCATATGATTTTCACACTCACTAGCAGAAAGCGGTATAACAACTAAACTAACAGTTTGTCACCTTTTTCACTTTTCACTGGCTAAGTGTTAGCACATTACCCACATGATGTAATTGCTTTAATTATGTAGCCTATTAACAAATTAATTCCTATGTAAGGAATATCTTATCTATAAAAGTGATCGATTTATCCAGAGGTGCCATTTTGGCTTCTTCTCTTTATTCTTTTGTCTTAGCATTGTTTCTCAGTTCTTTATTTAATTTGCTCACGATCTGTATGTTTGTCTGTACCCTAAAATGAGTTGCAATCTTAGAATTAAGACTGCAATCATGATTCAAGTTCATTTATTATCGAAGAATGTATAAATTGTACAACTTTGAGATTTGCTTGCTCACAGGTAGCCACAAAGCAAGAAACCCAAAAGAACCCAATTAAAGAAAAAAAGAATAAATAAAAATAATAAAAAAACATTGATGCACAAGAGAAAAAAATACAAATCATGCAAACAATTGAAGCGAACAACAGCCTTCTGAACCAAACCTGAGCCCTTAGATCTGAACCCCAGATCAGCCCAGAGTAGGCCCAAAGCCTCACTTATCAATTTGTCATATTAGCAGGCATGGATCACAGCAGCCGGGGCATTCTTGAGTCCTGGATGAACTCTGGATCAGAAATTAAACAGAGATCCAACAGTAGGCTATGGAGAGCTTCTTTGTGGTGCCATTCAGAGATTCTTCTCTAATTTCTTCCAGCCTCTTTTCTGTACGCTGGTATTTTGGGGCCAAGATGTAAGAGATGATAGAGTAGGTGATGCAGTCACCAGCCAGGCAATCATCTAAACCGGTTAGGCCGTGGGTGACACAGACATCCTTGTGGTTCCTCACTCAGATGTTAATATATTGCAGCAGTACATGGACAAGAGATGTTGTCATGTGTCTCATCTCTCCGATGACAGGTTGAATGAGGTTGCGGTTGTGGGTGGAGGGATTTTTAATGAATCATGTTCAGTAAATCAAGTAATAAGGATAGAGGTTACAGAAGATAATGAACTCTAACAGTAGTGCTGCTATAAAAATATATTGAGTGACATGTCCAGTACACACAAATCCTAAAGTTCAAAGTAAATTTATTATCAAAGTATATCACCATATATGACCTGGAGATTAGTTTTCTTACAGGCATTCACAGCGGAACAAAGAAACACAATAGGATCAATGAATACAATAGACAATAGGTGCAGAAGTAGACCATTCAGCCCTTCGAGCCTACACCGCCATTTTGAGATCATGGCTGATCATCTACTATCAATACCCGGTTCCTGCCTTGTCCCCATATCCCTTGATTCCTCTATCCATAAGATAACCATCTAGCTCCTTCTTGAAAACATCCAGAGAATTGGCCACTGCCTTCCAAGGCAGTGCATTCCAGACACCCACAACTCTCTGGGAGAAGAAATTTTTCCTTAACTCTGTCCTAAATGACCTACTCCTTATTCTCAAACCATGCCCTCTGGTACTGGACTCTCCCAGCATCTGGAACATATTTCCTGCCTCTATCTTGTCCAATCCCTTAATAATCTTATATGTTGCAATCAGATCCCCTCTCAATCTCCTTAATTCCAGCGTGTACAAGCCCAGTCTCTCTAACCTCTCTGTGTAAGACAGTACTGACATCCCAGGAATTAACCTTATGAATCTACGCTGCACTTCCTCTACAGCCAGGATGTCCTTCCTTAACACTGGAGACCAAAACTGTACACAATACTCCAGGTGTGATCTCACCAGGGCCCTGTACAAATCCAAAAGGATTTCCTTGCTCTTGTACTCAATTCCCTTTGTAATAAAGGCCAACATTCCATTAGCCTTCTTCACTGCCTGCTGCACTTGCTCATTCACCTTCAGTGACTGATGAACAAAGACTCCTAGATCTCTTTGTATTTCTCCCTTACCTAACTCTACACCATTCAGATAATAATCTGCCTTCCTGTTCTTACTCCCAAAGTGGATAACCTCACACTTATTCACATTAAACATCATCTGCCAAGTATCTGCCCACTCACCCAGCCTATCCAAGTCACCCTGAATTCTCCTAACATCCTCATCACGTCACACTGCCACCCAGCTTAGTATCATCAGCAAACTTGCTGATGTTATTCTCAATGCCTTCATCTAAATCGTTAACGTAAATTGTAAACAGCTGTGGTCCCAATACCGAGCCCTGTGGCACCCCACTAGTCACCACCTGCCATTCCGAGAAACACCCATTCACCGCTACCCTTTGCTTTCTGTCTGCCAACCAGTTTTCTATCTACACACAAAGACCTGAAAACAACCAATGTGCAAAATAAGGCAATCCATGCAAGTACAAAAAATACAATAAATAATTATGTAAATAAATAATACTGACAGCATGAATTGTAGAGTCCTTGAAAGTGAGTCCATGGTTGTGGAATCGGTTCAGTATTGAGGCGAATGATGCTATCCACGCCAGTTCAGGAGCCTGATGGCACTGGTGAAATACAGTGACAACTTACTGACAGCAAACAAAACTACTACTTTATTAATCACACTTTTTCTGGAAAACGATCACCATAGTCAATAGCCTGTAACTTCCCTTTCAGTTCCCAGCTGTACAAACTGGCATTTTAGCAGTGGGAACTGACGTCTCGAAGGTGCTGGACAATTGCAATGTGGTGTGCACGGGCCGGATCGAGGCGGTGGGACCTGGTCCCGAAAGCGAGGAATGAGCAAATGTACGGTCACTGCTTGAGTGGACTTGGAGCCAATTTGAACTGACGGATCTGAGGTGAGGTGAGCCAAGACGGCAGGGCCCGGGTCCGAGAGTGAGGAACAAGTCGAGGTTTAGCCAATTTAAATGCCAGGCCAGATTGAAAAAGTCACTCTGGTGGGGCCGGAGGCAAGGGACAGGTGGATGTTTGGGAGGTTTACCCATCTCGGTGTTGAACTGAGCTTGTAGCCTGTAACTAATGGGCTCCAGATTGGTTGAGACTGGCTTTGCGGCCGTGAGCTTACTCCTGCGAACTTCAGTTCTGAATGTTATCTTCTTACAGTTTGTTATCTGATGATTTGTTTTTTGTTTGTACATTTAGTATTTGACAGTCCTCTTTTTTAATGGGTTATATTGAGTTTCTTTGTTTTGTGGCTGCCTGTATATAGGTCTGGGTGATGAATCTTTGATGATGGACATTGTTTTCTTGTATCAGCACACCTTGTGGATGTGCTGAATGGTGCTTAAAGGTATGTACAGTCACATTCGAATAGACAACTCGATTGATGAAAGCTAATATGGAGGATGAGGCTGGTTAAAGAATTGTAGTCAAAGTCAGGTTTATTGTCATATGCACAAGTACACACACATGGCTGTCGGAGGGCTTTGCACTTGGGAGATGGCTCGCTCGTTTCTCTCTCTCTCAATGGGGGTTGAGCACACTCAACCAGAGACAACCCGTGCACCAAATACCGTAAGGTGTTGTGGGTGATCTCATCCCACATCAAATGGCTGCACCACTCATCCGGTCCTTCTGAGGTCAGGCATTTCAAGGTACGTTCTGAATCCTGGTTGATCTGCCCCATCTGGTCGTTGGACTGTGCGTGAAACCCAGTGGAAAGGCTTGCCGTTGCCCCAGTCAGCTTACAGAAAGCCTTCCAGGAAAGTGGTGAGAATTGTGGACCATGGCCTGAGACAATGTCCACTGGGAATCTGTGGACCATCTGTGGTCCAGGACAATCTTGGCCACATCCGGCACAGAAGGTAGCTTCTCCAAGACAATGAACTTGCAGGCTTTTGAAAACTAATGAAAAACCACCATGATGACTGACTTCCCCTCGCAATGGTGAGAGACCTGTGGAGGTGTGTGCCCAAGGTCTTTTTAGAACCAGTCGGGGATGGAGGGGCACTTGAGGTCAGATATAGGACACCTTGTTCTGGGCACACGCCTCGTTGCCTGCATGTACTGCCGAACTTTTCTTGTCATTCCAGGCCACTAACACCTCCTCTTGACAAACCCAAGGGTCTCAGCAATCCCTGGGTGTGCGGTCATTCTTGATGAATGCCTCCATTGCAGTAGCTGGGACCGGACGGGACTAGGGACAAGTAGCCAACCCAGAGGACTGTTCTCAGGAATCTCCCCTTGCGCTTGGTCCTTGTGAAAATTGAGAATTTTGATTCCCCAACAAATTGGCACTACCACCCTGGCTTAGGTCAAAACAATGATAGGCCACTCCTCACATTCCAGTTCATCAAATGGGCAGGACAGGACATCCGGCTTCTGGTTCTTAGACCTTGGTCAATAGGTCAGGATGAAATTAAACCGGTTAAAAAAAGAGCACCTGGCCTGCCTGGAATTCAGCCTCTTGGCCAGGTTCTCATGCTCAGTCCCGAACTATAAAAAGGATCTTGGATTCCGCCAGCCAGAGAAGCCATTCCTCCAATGCTAATTTAACAGCGATAAACTCCTGGTTCCCAATGTCATAGCTCCCCTCTGCCAGGAATAGCCACCCAGAGAAGAACGCACACGGGTGCAGTTTACTGTCAAGACAAATTGGTCGTTCAGACAAGACATCTGAGGCATCCAATTTCACAATGAAAGAAAGGTCCGGGTTAGGAGAAACCAAGATGGGAGCTGTAGTGAACTGCTGTTTAATCTCTGCAAAAGCAGCCTCTGCTTCAGCAGTCCAGACAAAGGGGCCCGTGGATTTCTTAGGGCTGCCAGTGGACTTGCCACCAAGCTGAAGTTCCTGACAAACCTCTGGTAGAGTTTAGCAAACCCCAGGAATTGTTGGACCGGTTTGATATTGGATGGTGGTGGCCAGTCTCTGACTGGCTGGGTCTTGGTAGGGTCCATCTCATGATTACCGTGAGAGATAATGAAACTCAAAAATGAAACAGTCGTCGCATGAAACTTGGACTTCTCCAACTTGACGTAAAGCCCATGGGCTAGAAGTCTCTTTAGAATTTGACTGACATGAGCGATGTGCTCCTCCATGGATTTCGAGAAGATTAGGATATCATCCAGGTAAACAAAGGCTTACTAATGGAGGGCATCCCGGAGCACATCGTTTATAAAGGCTTGGAAAATGGCTGAGGCATTCAAAAGGCCAGTGGGTAGTGCACTTGTAGTGCCCTGTCAGTGTATTGAATGCCGTATTCCACTCACCGCCCTCCCTCATACAGACCAGATTGTAGGCACTTTGGAGGTCTAATTTTGTGAATCCTCTCGCCCCTAGGAACTCCTCCAAAGCTGTATTCAAAAGAAGAAAGGAGTAGTGATTCTTGATCATTATGAGGTTTAATCCCCTGTATTGGATGCAAGGGAGCAGGCTCCCATCTTTCTTCTGTACAAAGAAAAAACCTGTGCTAGTGGGTAAGCTGGAGGGCCAAATTAAGCCTGTGACAAGAGCTTCCTTTATATATTCCTCCATGGCGCTTCTCTCTGGGCCTAAAAGCACGTGCAAACAACCCTGCAGAGGACATGTACTGGGCAGCTGGTCTATGGCACAGTGCGGCCTTTCCCTCACTGAAGACCTCCTTTACGTCCTTGTAAACAGAGGTTTGGGTGTTGCTGTCTCCTCTGGACCTTCCTTTAAGGATGACTACTGAACCTTCTTTGGTGACGGGATGATGCAACAGGTTTCAGAGATCTCTCCCTGAGCTCACAAACTTCATCTGTGCAAACAGTGGCCAAATCAGGGTCCGACTGCCCGTCTGTTTGCACAGGCAGTGGCAGCGGGGCTTTACAGAGGCTTCTCGCATCACTGGGAAAGTGGGTGATTATGGGATTGGTGTAAAGGAGTCTTTCCCTTCCTTGAGACCTGGCAGCTGGTTCCCTTCAGCTTAATGACAAGTCTCCCAGAATGCTTGGCATCTCCTTGGTCTTCTCCTGACCTAGAAGTGCCCTCTCTCTAGTTCCTGTGGGATTCTGACTGGACGGTGTCAGGAATTGCACTGTCCCGTTGGCCAGAACCAGCTTGTTCGCTCTTGAGGACTGGATTAGGCTCCAGAAGGTGTCAGGCTCCCTTGCACTGAAGCCTGCCAGAGAGTCAGGGTGTCAGAACACCAGACTGTAAACAAAGTCTCTTACAATGTCTGGACCAAGCGATGACTCTCCCCTCTCTCCAGTCCATGGATGGGCTATGCTGGGACAGCCAAGGGTACGTGAGGATCGGGGGATGAGTGGAGAGCCGATAATGTAGAAACTCATGTCTTCCACATGATCCCCTTTCTCCATCTGTAATTCTACAGTTCGTTGTTGAATCTGCCCAGAACCTAGTGGGCAACGATTGGCTCAACTCTCGCAGTGGTATGTCAAGCCAACTGATGGTTTCTAAATCCAGAGTTACCCGCTGCCCCCAAAACCCTCACCTGCCTCAAGTTCTTACCCCAGGTGAACTCCTCCTTCAGCACATGACCAGGATCCATGGGATTGGGTGTAGTGGCTGCTACTGCCACAGTCCTCCCGACACTCAGCAGTTCCCCAGTTGGCTGCAGCTTCGGACTTCCGGCCCGCAGGTGACCTGCTACCCCACAGTAAAAGCAGCATTGTCTCCGACGCTGGGATCTCTCATCGGCGGAGAGTCTAGTGCAACCGGCCTGCATGGGTTCGAATGGATCTTGCGCCGGCAACGGACTGGTGATGGCCTGAGGTTAGGGAGTGAAGCTGATATGTGCAGGGACTGGGCTTGGACTGGCTCTCTTTGACCACCTGAAGTGATCCCACTTTCACTTTGCCAGACGATTATCAAGACAGATGGATTGGTCGATGAGAACCTCCAAATTTTCTGCTGGCTCCCCCAAGGTCAAGGCATCCTTCAGTTCATCTTGGAGTCTGTGGCACTGTAACGTGGCCAAGGCCTCCCTGTTCCAACCACTCTCCTGGGCTAAGGTTTAAAATTGGATTGCATAGTTGGCCGCTGACTTCATTAGACGGTCTGACGCTCAGCCGGTTGGTTCAAGAATGGTTGAAGGGAATCAGCTGCTCTTGAACCCCTCAAAAACTTCTACAGATGTACTGCGAAGAGCATTCTGACTGGGGGCATGACCGTCTGGTATGGGGGTGGTTGGGTGGGGTTCTAGTGCTCGGGATCGAAAGAAACTACAGAAAGTTGTAAAATTCGACAGCTCCATCATGAGTGCTAGCCTCTGTAGTGTCGAAGACATCTTCAAAGAGTGGTGCCTCACAGAAAGGTGCCATCCATTATTAATGACCCCCATCACCCAGGACGTGCCCTCTTCTCATTGCTACCATCAGGAAGGAGGTAAAGAAGCCAAAAGGCACACACTCAATGATTCAGGAACAGCTTCTTCCCCTCTGCCATCTGATTTCTAAATGGACATTGAACTCACTACCTCACTTTCATATTATTTCTGTTTTTGCACTATTTTTAATATAACTATTTAATATACATACTGTATATTTACTGTAATTCATTTATTTATTTGTTTTTCTATATTTATCATGTATTGCATGGTACTGCTGCTGCTGAGTTAACTGATCTCATGACATAAGCTGGTGATACCATGATTCTGATTCTGACTTGGTGGTACATAAAAAAAACATAGAAATTTACAGCACATGACAGGCTCTTCAGCCCACAATGTTGCGCCAGCCATGTAACCTACTCTAGAAACTGCCTAGAATTTTCCTAGCACTTAGCTCTCTATTTTTCTAAGCTCCATGTACCTATCTACGAGGCTTTTATAAGACCCTGTTGTATCTACTTCCACCAATACCGTCGGCAGTGCATTCCACACACCCACCACCCTCCATGTGAAAAACCTAACCCTGACTATTCCCACGCACCTTAAAACTATGCCCCTTCATGTGAGTCATTTCAGCCCTGGGAAAAAGCCTCTGGCTAGCCACATGATCAATGCCCCTCATCATCTTATACATCTCTCTCAGGTCACCTCTCATCCTCCATTGCTCCAAGGAGAAAGGGCCAAGTACACTCAACCTATTCTCATATGATATGCCCTCCAATTCAGGCAACATCTTTGTAAAATCCCCTCTGCACTCTCTCTGTGGTATCCACATCCTTCCCGTAATGAGGCGACCAGAACTAAACACAGTACTCCAAGTGTCTTATACAGCTGTAAAATTACCTGATGGCTCTTCAACCCAATCCCATGGTTGATGAATGCCAACACACCATATGTCTTCTTAACAACACTGTCAACCTGCGCTGCAGCTTTGAGCGTCCTATCGACACGGACCCCATGATCTCTCAGATCCTCCACACTGCCCCAAGATCTCTCAGTTCCTCCACACTGCCAAGTCCCACTGGTGGTATGGGACTTGAGGCTTCAGTACCTCCTGCACGATGGTAGCTGACAGAAGTTTTCCAGCATCATAGGGATTGCTTGGAGAAAGTCAGAAGAGGCCATGCTTGGTGCATAGATGGCATTGAGCAGAAATCTTCAATGCAGAGGAGGGTTAGCAGAAAATTCACGTGGAATAGTAAACCAAGATGGCTATCTGAAAAGTACACTTATCTTGATAGAACAAGTTCTGTGGGGGCATTGAATTGGTCTTCCAGGTTCCTGTCAGTTAAGCCATCAGTTGACATGCTAGAAATGACAACGGCCACGTGTGTGGGCAAAGGGAGTTAAAATAGAAGTTGAAAGTAATGAATGGGTCAAGAAGATCTACGAAAGTGGGGGAGGTTCAAGTAACTGAGAATGAGGAGGCACTTGCAACTGATGATGTGGTTAGATTGGGAATGGTGAGATCAGCAAGGAAAGCACCCTGGACTTTGGCTGCAGAGGGAAGGTGACGGGGATTTTCAAAGAAAGAGATGAGGATGAGGTATTGGTAATTGCCTCAGATTTAATTTGCAAGTGAACTTCAGTTAAATTACTTAGTTAAATTAGTTGGTTCCTTAAGGTTGTTCTAGCTGGTGGTGAGGTGGGGGGAGGGGTTAGTGGGATCATACCTCTTAAATTCTCCACTGGTGTGTGTCTCAAATAGCCTCTGACAACTAAGTCCATCTCCAGGCCTTCACGTGTGCCTAAGTTACTAAGCCTGGTAGAACTGTTTATACTGACAGGAGAACGTGCAAAGGTTGGTTACTGGTACCTTAAAACCTTCGCTTTGGACAGATGGGGCTTGTCAGCCGTGGTTGGCAGCTCATCGAGGAGAACGAAAACTCTGATCTCAAACCTCCACTGCCTGGCAGCTCTACCCGCTCACGGGGCAGCATTTGGGAGTAAACCCCGAGGGAAAAGTCCGGAGCTGGAGTCCCCAAGGCAGTCCTGCGTTGAGTTCAACTCTGACTGGTAAATCCTGTGATGCCACTGGTGCCAAACCGTATAGATCTCCGCCATTCCTCTGGATTCATCAGATGCACGGAGAGGAGAGCCTGCTACATGGGAAACAGATTGCTCTCCATATCGTTCTGTCCTGGCTTGCGTATCACAAAGACATCTAGGACGCAACTCCCACGGTCGACCCTGATCAATGGAGGGCCTCCGTTAAATTAATTGCATTAAAGAAGGCCTGGAGCCGTATACAGTCAGCTTTCATAAGGTCAACAGTGTTTGCTGCTTAGAAACATTATAAATCAGGCCTAACCATTTAAATTCCTTTCCCTTTTTCCCATTCTGATATGGTGTCCTCTTCTGACACAGTGAGACCACTCTCAGGTTGGAGGTTCAACATCTCATATTCCATGTGGGTAGCCTCCAAACTAAAGGCATGAACATCAATATCTCCAGCTTCTGGCAATTTCTCAACCATCCTCCTTCTCTCCTCTTCCTTTCCCCATTCTGGCTCCTCTCTTCTCCTCACCTGCTTATCATCCCTGGTGCCTCTCCTCCTACCCTTTCTTCCATGGTCCACTCTCTTCTTCTTCTTCTTCAGCCCCTCACCTTTTTCACTTATCACCTTCCAGCTTCTCACTTCATCCCCCCACCTTCACCTTCCAGCTTGTACTCTTCCCCCTCCCCCCATCTTCCTTTTCTGGCATTTTCCTCCCTTTCAAGTACTGATGAAGGGTCTCGGCCTGTTTCGTAGATCCTTTCCGTAGATGCTCCCTGCCCTACTGAGCACTGTTCCCTCTTATCTGCATGGGTACATGGCCACAAACTGACTAAAACGCCAACATAGCCTTTGTTGCTGCAGAGCTGGAATAAAGACAGACGAAAATAAATTTACAAAGCATACAAGATTTTCTTTGGTGTACTTCATTTCGTTACACCCTTCAATTAATAAATAAAATGAAAAGTATGAAATCTTTCAATTTTCATTCTAAATATTCATAGAATGCATATTACAAAAAAAAATAAAGTGCCACTCAGTTTTCAATCCATGTAGAAATTTCCTGTTCAGAGCAATGATTCAGAGCAACTGTGAAAAAATTATAGGGGACATTGTTGTTGATTTCCTCCCACTTCCTTCCAGCCTCTGTAGAATCTCTTGTAATTATGAATCAGCTGGTTTTCTACAACAATCCCATATGTTACAGACTAGCATTAGTCTTTTAAAATTTCAAAGTTTAAAGTACATTTATCATCAAAGTATGTATATGTTATACAAACTTGAGATTTGTATCCTAACAGACAGCCATGAAACAAAGAACCCAGAAGAACCTGTAAAAGAAAGAAGGCCGTCGAACACTCAATGTGCGTTAGTTTGTGGATTTGTACACATCATGGGACTGGAGCTTTCAGCCCTGCATCACTAAAAAAAGAGTCTGGGATTACTAACACAGTACCACCCATCCAAGTTGCAATTGTTAACAGCTGCTGCAATGAGCTCTTCTGGCTGGTGCGCGGAGACAGACAGTATTGGGCTCCAAGGTTGTTAAGAGCATCTGAACTAGTTAATTGTTCTTTAATGAGGGTCACTAATCGTTTAGAGTTCCTTGTGTTTTTTTCACGAGCCATTCACTCTTTGTGATGCGGTCCCCTGCTGCTTTCTGTTAAGTTTATTTTGATATAGGCTCGAGGACTCCGCTACTTGTATTATTTAAGCAGATGCCTGATTAGGGCTAATCACAAGGTCTTAGTTCTGAGAATGTTACATCTCATGGTGTTGCTTGGCCAATCGACTGATATTCTGTTGGAACCCTTATGATAATCTCTGGTCACCGTCTCTACAATGGAATCTGTCGTTTCTCTGCACTTGGGTTCTGACATTGCCAGCGCGCATCGTGACCGGTATGAACATTGATTTTTCCATTTTTTCCCTCTCCCCCTTCTCTATTTTTCCTTTCCCCACTCTGGCCACCCTCTGACCTCTTCCTCTCACTTGCCTATCACCCCCCCCCACCCCCAGTGCCTCTCCAACTTCTCCTTGTCCCATGGTCCACTCTCCCCTCCTATCAGGTTCCTTCTTCTCTGGTCCTTTCCCTTTTCTGCCTATCAGCTCCCAGGTTCTTATTTCATCCTCTTCCCCATCCACATGGCTTCATCTATCACTTTCTAGTTTGTCTTTCTTCTCCTGTCCCAACTTTCTTCCTTTGGCACCTTCTCCATTCCTTTCCTGTCCCATTCCTTTCTTGATCCAAAACGCTGCCGGTTAGTTCATTTTGATAGATACTTCCTGACCTATTGAGTTCCTCTAGCATTTTGCACGTGTTGCTTTGGGTTTCCAATATGTGTTTGTGAACAGGTTGTCCTTGTTTCTGAGGGGAAATTGCTTTCTGACTAGAACTGTCACTTCTGCTGCGAAGAAGTGATGTTCCAACTGTGGGACATACTCAAATGTGCAAAGGGAGGAATTCTGAACAATCTTACAAAGAAACAGAGATAGCAGACAAACTGCTGGGAGATGAAAGTCCGCCAGCTTGCACTGAATTAGGTACACCTGTACGTCTAATCAACCAATCACATGGCAGCAGCTCAATGTATGAAAGCGTGCAGACATGGTCAAATGGTTTGGTTGTTGTACAGGACACAACAAGAGCATCAACAACCCCCCCAAACTCGTTCCCCTGGCACAACAAAATGGAAAAACCACAGGCAAAAAATAGAGAATATAAAAATCATTAGACAGAAATAGTCCACAGTCTTTCAACGCAATTGTCCAAGCAATAAATGCAGAACCACAGTAACACCCTCTGACATCACCAACATCATCAAAAGAGAGGGACACCACAGAACCTCAACAAGGCCCATCTGACAACCATGGCAAGCTGCTCAGCAATGTGTTCACAGACTCCTTCTCTGGCAGCGATCAAAAGGCAGGCAGACAGTTTTTACTTGCCTTCCGCTTTCGCCTCGACGTCTCAATCTTCCCTGACGCTTCAATCGGTGATTCATGGAAACAAAATGGAGTCTTCCGATATGATAATGTCCAGAATTTAATGACCTTTTCCACTGCCGACTTCCAATATGGTCTGGCATATGTTCACCCACCTTCGCCTTTCTGAGTCAACAATTTGTTCTTTATTTTTACTGAAGTTGAGAGGGAGAGAGAGAGAGGGAGAGAGGTTGTTGTGGCATCACTCATCCAGGTGCCTCTCTCACTCCTCTATGCCGATTCATTGACACTTGTGACTTGTCCAACAACATCGGTGCCATCAGCCAATCTGTATATGTTTGTTTTATAGGATAATGAGAGCAGATGGACTAAGGTGTAGGGACATGTAACACACACACACACACACACAATGCTGGAGGAACTCAGCAAGTCAAACAGCATCTATGGAATTGATTAAATGGTTGAGTTTTGGGCTGAGACCCTTCTTCAGGACTGGAAAGGAAGGGGGAAGGCACCAGAACAAAGAGGTGGAGGGAGGGGAAGGAGGATAGCTAGAAGGTGAAGTCAAGCGGGTAAGAGATGAAAAGGCCTAGAGAGGAAGGAATCTGATAGGAGAGGAGAGTGGACCATAGGCGAAAGGAAAGGAGGAAGGGACCCTGGGGGAGGACAGATGAGAAGAGGTAAGATGTCAGAGCGTGGAATAGCAGAAGAGAGGAGGGGTGAGGGAAAGTTATTTTTACTGAAAGGAGAAATTGACATTCATGCCATCAAGTTGGAGGCTGCCGAGCTGGAATATAAGATGTTGCTTCTCCACCCTGAGGGTGGCCTCCTCTTGTACCAAGATGGGCCCATGTTGGAAAAGGAATGGGAATCAGAATTAAAATGTATGGCTTTTGGCAGATGGTTTGAAAGTGCTCAACAAAGTGGACCCCCACCCCCAATTCACAACAAGTCTCACCAATGTAGAGGAGGCCTCGCCAGAACTACCGGACACAATAGACGACCCCAACAGATATGCAGGTGAAGTGTTGCCTCACCTGGACTGTTTGGGGCCCTGAAGAGAAGTGAAGGTGGAGATGAATAAGTAGGCATAGCTCTTTGGGCACTCACGGTGATTAAGTGCCAGGAGGTATGCAAATGCTTGAAGGCAGAAAGCCACTTATGATACAAACAGGAAAGGAAACTAAGATGGGATCATTGTGTTTGCTATTGAGTCATAAAGTCTACAATAAGCCCAGATCAAACTATATATGATAATCGCTCTCCTCAGATACCACCTGACCGGCTGGGAATTTCCAGCAATCTCCTTTTGGTTTCAAGTTCTAGCAACCGCTCTTTGATTTCAGTTCACAGATTGATGTGTTTACTTATTTATTTAGAGATACAGCACAGAATAGGTCCTTCTAGTCCTGCCCAGTAATCCCCGAGTAACCCTAACCAAATCATGGGAAAATTTACAATGACCAATTAACCTGTTAACCAGTACCTCTCTGAACTGTGGAAGGAAACCCACTCATTCCACAGGAAGAACGTACAGAGACCCCTTACAGATGACACCAGGATTGAATCATGAACTCCGACTCCCCGAGCTGCAATAGCGTCGTGCTAACCGCTACTCTCCTCCAAGAAGGTCGTTGGGTTTGGAGGCTTGCATGCCTCAATGACCCGGAGAGGTATGTTGGCTGGAGTCAAGGCTTTATGCTTTGACCCTTGGTCGGGTCACCCATGCCAAACAGGTCAAAAGGGAGAGGCCAGACTAAGAGTGGTCTAGCGGCCCTCCAAGTTTGGGGGTTCAACTCAGGGCTGAGAACCCTAACCGGTCAAACAAAACGGTAACGGAAACTCCTTCTACATCTGAGTGCGACAGTATTCCTGAGCCTCCACCCGGGACTTGCTTGACTGACAGTAGTGAAAACCGAGAGGAAGCTACTGACACGATGAAGGAAGCCATGAACACCACCAGAGATGGAGGACCTTCATTGCTGCCCTAAACGCCAACAACATAATGGGCAAAAGGAGAAGAAGCAGAACCATGATTCTACTGTGGCATCCATTTGTTCGGTGTCTTACCCTCATTAATCTGTAAACCAGCTGACTCTGCAAATGGTGGTACACCTCTGCAACCTATCAGATATTCCATTTGTTCGGTTTACACCCCACAGTTTCCTGCTCTGCTCTCTATGCTTATTTTAATGAAGGGCCATTGACCTAAAATGGTGTTGTCATTTCTCTATCTATCGCTGGTGAGTTTTCCTGTTATTTTCTGTTTTCATTTTTGGATTTGCAACATCCAGTGTTTCTTTTATTTTCAATTAATCTTTCCCATGTTCTTCCTGTGACAGGCACACCAAAACTGCAAATAGTACTTGAGCAATTTCCCAAATTATGAACACAAGAGATTCTGCAGATGCTGGGAATCTAGAGCAATACACACAATGTGCTGGGGGAGCTCAGCAGGTCAGGCGGCATCTATGGATGGGAATAAACAGTCGATGTTTCAGGCCGAGACAATTCACCTTCCCATTTCAAATTTTCCATTTTAATTCCACAGCCCGTTCACATTCCAACATAGAGTCATAGAGAAGTACAGCACAGAAACAGGCCCTTCAGCCCATCTATTCCATGCCAAAACCATTTAAACTGCCTACTTCCAATGTCCTGCAACTAGAGCGTAGCCCACCATAACTTCGCAATCCATGTACCTGTCCAAACTTCTCTTCAATGTTGAAATTAAGCTTGCATGGACCTCTTGCGCTGGCAGTTCATTCCCGACTCTCTGAGTGAAAAAGTTTCCCCTCGTGTTCTCCTTTTCACCTTTCACCCTTACTTTGTGATCTTTGGTTGTAGTCCCACCCAACCTCAGTGGAAAAAGCCTGCTTTCATTTACCCTATCTATACCCCTCATAGTTTTGTATACCTCTATCAAATCTCTCAATCTTTGATGTTCTAAAGAATACAGTCTTAACCCATTCCATATAACTCAGGTCCTCCAGACCCAGCAACATCTTCATAAATTTTCACTTCCCTCTTTCAACCTTGTTTACATTTTTCCTGTAGGTAGGTGACCAAAGTGGGACACAGAACACCAAATTAGGCCTTACCAATGTCTGATACAACTTCAACATAACATCCCACCTTTTGCACTCAGTGCATTGATTTATGAAGGCCAATGTTCCAAGATCTTTCTTTGCAACCCTATCTATCAGTGAAGAACATGTCGCACCATGGTCCCCTCTACTGCCATGATGAGGCCACACTCATGTTGGAGGAGCAACATCTCATATTCCGTTTGGTTAGCCTCCAACCTGATGGCATAAACATTGATTTCTTTAACTTCCTGCAATTTCTGTACCGTACCCTTCTCTCTTTTTCCATAAGACCATGAGACAAAGGAGCAGAAGTCAGCCATTTGGCCCATTGAGTCTGCTCTGCCATTTTATCATGAGCTAATCCATTCTCCCCCGCCTTCTCATCATAACCTTTGATGCCCTGGCTACTCAGATACCTATCAATCTCTGCCTTAAATACACCCAATGACTTGGCCTCCATTTCCGCCCGTGGCAACAAATGCCATAGACTCACCACCCTCTGGCTAAAAAAATTCCTTTGCATTTCTGTTCTGAATGGATGCCCTTCAATCCTTAAGTCAGGCCCTCTCGTACTAGACTCCCCCACCATGGGAAACAACTTTGCCACATCCACTCTGTCCATGCCTTTTAACATTCGAAATGTTTCTGTGAGGTCCCCCCTCATTCTTCTAAACTCCAAGGAGTACAGTCCAAGAGCGGTCAAATGTTCTTCATATGTTAACCCTCTCATTCCCAGAATCATTCTAGTGAATCTTCTCTGAACCCTCTCCAACGTCAGCACATTCTTTCTCAAATAAGGAGCCCAAAACTGCACACAGTATTCCAAGTGAGGTCTTACTAATGCCCTATGGAGCCTCAACATCACATCCCTGCTCCTATACTCTATTCCTCTAGAAATGAATGCCAACATTGCATTCGCCTTCTTCACCACCGATGAAGAATTTTCCCTTCCCCATTCTGGCTCCCCTCTTACCCCTTCCCTTCTTACCTGCTCATCACCTCCCTTTGAAGCCCCTCCACCTTCTTCTTTCTCAAAAGACTATATATATTCACCCTTTTTATGCCCTTCATGATTTTAATCACCTCTGTAAAGTCACCCCTCAGAAGGATGTCCTCGCCTGCCCAACCTCTCCCTATTACTCAGGCGCTCGAGCCCTGGCAGCATTCTCGTAAGTTATCTGTTCCTCCTTCTGACTAAACTTTTGGTTCTTAGTAACATCGAACAGGACATTTTGTTTCTTTATCCAGAAGAGCAGAAATAAGTAGAGTTAAGATGAAATATAACTTCACAAAGGGCCAAAGTGAGTCAACGGTTTCAAAGGTGCATTTCATGTCAGAGATATGTACAAAATATACATCCTGAAATGCTTTTTCTTCACAACCATCCATGAAAAGAGAGGAGTTTCCCAAAGAATGAATGGCAGTTAAATATTAGAACCCCAAAGTACCCCCAGCTCCCCTCCCTCCTATGTGTAAGTGGCAGCAAGCATGATTCCCACCCCCCTCACTGGAGATAAAAAGCATCAGCACCCATCATGAGCACTGAGGTGTGAGCAAAGCAACAGCAAAGACACAGACTTGAAGTTACCCCAAAGACTGTGCGTTCACCCGGTATTCGACATACCGCAGGCTCTCTCTCTCTGATAAGGGAGAAAGGGGTGTCTCTGTTTCACAGCGAGAGGGGAGACGTAACAAACAGCTCGCTGGTTTATGATGTTGAAAGTCCATTGCATCACTTATTCTGAGCTCTGTGCCCAAAGATCTCAGGTCTCTGGGCACAGAGCCAAAGATCTTCCGGCTCCCACAACACACCGGTCTGTCAGGACACCGACCTTCGATCTGCCTGTCTCCAGCACCCTGAGATCCTAGGCCTCCAAACTCTTAGGCTGAGCCCTCGGCATATCGTATAACAGCCAGTCGAGAAATCACGAGAGCGGGTCACATTCTCACAAAGAACCGAAGTCAGCGTGTAACTCCGGGTCAGGGTCTTCAAAAGAACCCTGAGAGGGAAAAAGGGAAAAGTAAAGATATAAGCCCTTTATAGCTGTTTCCGAAGATGCGAGCAAAGGAGTCGCCATTAGGCGCCATCTTGACTAAGCTCCGCCCTCCGAGTGATGGTGGATTGTCTGTCCATGTTACACCCTCTAAGGAATACACACTAACAAACAACTTGCTGGAAGAACTCAACAGATCAAGTAGCATCTGCGGAAGGAATGGAATTGTCAACGTTTCAGGTCAAAACCAGGGGGAGATTGGCAGTAGAAAGAGGGGGTGGGGAGTGCTGGGACAGGAGTCCATGGTGATTGGTGGACTGAGGAGGTGTGTGCGATGGCGACCGTATTGTGCTAAGTAGGGGAAGTGTACAGGGGTTGGAGTTGGGAGACGGAGGAGGGTGAATGGTAGCTGAGGGCAGACAGAGAGAGAGAAAGAATCGGGGAGTGAAGACTAGAGACGGCTACTTCTTGAACACAAAGTCAAGCAGATAAGCATAGATGAATGAATGTCAGTTGGAATGAGAACCAGGTTGAGGGGAGAGGGAAGTGTGTGTGTGTGTGTATGCGTGTGTGTGCTGTGTATGTGTTTGTGTGTGTGTGTGTCTGTGCACGTGTGTATGTGTTTGTGTGTGTGTTCGTGCGTGTGTGTGTGTGTGTGTGTCTGTGTGTGTGTCTGTGCACGTGTGTATGTGTTTGTGCGTGTGTGTGCTGTGTATGTGTTTTTGTGTGTGTGTCTGTGTCTGTGTACGTGTGTATGTGTTTGTGTGTGTGTGCATATGTGTGTGTGTGTTCGTGCGCGAGTATGTGTGTGTATGTGCACGCACACGCAGTGGACAGATAGCATCAGGAGGGGGAGTGACCAAAATGAGTGAAGGGGAGGGGCTTCTGAGGGAAAGGAGCAAAAATGGAAGGATTGGAATAGGATCAGGAGAGGGAGAGGGGAGAACAAAGGGTAAGGAGTGGTGGTGATATGGAAGGCTACCTAAAACTAGAGGACTCATTATTACTAAGTTGCACTCCACCATTAACTTATAAACTCTTCTCAGGCTTCCAGCCGGGTACAGGTATGAACTATAACCGACATTTCAATAACAATGGCAGAGTTTGTCATTGTAACGTCAGTTATAATTGATACCTGTATCCAGCTGGAAGCCCGAGAAGCGTTTATTTGTCCTATATGCCAGGAAAGCACTAGATCCTTAATGTACCCGCTTATTTTAATCATATGTTATATACTCAGGTCTACTTGCAATTTATTTCAGATGGTTTGTATAACTCTAGGTTATAGTACAAACAGACTGTATAACTGATGAGCTGTATGACTGTTTATCTGACACAGTGCATAACTGAGTTATACACTCAGTGTACATACCAGTATAAGGACACCTGTACACCTGCTCTTTAATGCAGACGTGGTCAAGAGGTTCAGTTGTCATTCAGACCAAATGGGGAAGAAATGTGATGTAAGCCATGTTGGACCATGCAGTGACTGCTGGTGACATACTGGGTGGTTTGTGTATCTCAGAAACTGGGATTTTCACGCACAACAATCCCTAGAGTTTACAGAGAATGTTGAGAAAAACAGAAAACATCCAATCAGTGGCAGTTCTGTGGGTGAAAATGCCTTGTCAATGAGAGAGGTCAGAGGACAATGGCCAGACTGGTTCAAGCTGACAGGAAGGCAACAGTAACTCACATAACCACAAGTTACAAAAGTGGTGTGCAGAAGAGCATCTCTGAATGTACAACATGTTGAACATTGAAGTGGATGGGCTACAGCAGCAGAAAACCATGGACACATACTGTGGCCACTTTATTAGCTATATGGGTAGTTGGACGATGGATGTATAATAGTCAATATGAGTAGGAGGGAAGTTGTACGAGGTGGGAAGTGTACATCACTTGAGCTGTGTGATATTTTGGCTCTATAACAAATATCCAGTTCCATAAGCCTTTATGATCCAACCATCCCATCAAAGTTGGAATATTGAACGGCTTAGAAGGAGTGGACTCACTGGCTGGTGGTGTACTAGCATCAGCACCAGAGTTTGAGGGCAATGGTCCAGAGGTCGAACCCAGCCGGCTCCTTGCACGCTTTCCATCCATGCTGGGTTGAGCATTGAGCTACCAACTCGCCCTTGTATAAAAAAACAGACAAATGCTAAGGAAATGGCAAAAATTGCACCGCAAGGCATGGGAAGGAACAACGCAAGATAGAGTGGACGTGGAGAGGATGTTTCCTATAGTGGGGGAGTCTAGAACAGACTCAGAATAGAGGGACATCCATCTAGAACAGAGATGAGGATGAATTTCTTTAGCTAGAGAATTCATAACCACAGACAGCTGTGGAGTCCAAATCATTGAGTATACTAAAGAGGAGTTTTTGTTCACTAAGTGCACCAAAGGTTACGAGAAGAAGGCAGGAGAATGGGGTGGAGAGGGATAATAAGTCAGCCATGATAGAATGGAAGAGTAGGCTCAGTGGGCCAAATATCATAATTCTGCTCCTATGTCTTAAGGTCTTATGGAAGTTGAATTTTCAGTGCTTCATAACAAGACATTTACTCCATCAATATTATGATGGCATAGGTGATGCAGAAGACGAATCTCAAAATTGTACACATTTATTATCAAAGTAATGTACCTTGAAATGAATCTTGGAATGTTGAACCTTAACTTTTAGTATGCTCTAAATCCATCTTGTTGATGTTGTTGGATTGGGCTGTAGAATAGTTACTATTCTTGTAGTTCAACTTTCTTATACACCTTTCTGTTTTTATAGAATCATGTATGTACACATAATTGTTCAGTATTTCAGAGGTTTTGCTGTTGCCTCTGTATTCTTCTGGAAACTTCTTGCTTTCAGTGGCAGGTATCACATTACTTGAATCTGGCTATTTGATTGGTTAACTGTTATCTGTTGGAATTTCAATGAAATTTACCATTATCAGTAGTCTGGTAACCACACAGCCGTGCCTCTTCTTCCTTTCTATTCTTTGTGCTTCTGATGACTCTGTCAGTCAGGGTTGAACATGGGTGTTACATGATATGCAAGCCAGGGCGGTACAACATAGAGAGCAAGCTGTTACCCATGTAGCAGGCTTCATCTCTCCACGCATCTGATGAACCCAAACGAGCAGCAGAGACAGAAAGAGTCTGGCACCAGGAGTCACCAGTCCGCGTAGAACTCAATGTAGGACTCCTTAGGGACTCCTTAGCTCTGGATTTTTCTCTCAGACTTTACTCCTGAAGCCTCCCCAGTGAGTGGATAAGGAAGGTTTGGGAAGGCAGGGAAGGCTTGAGATCACAGTGTTCCTTCTCATAGGTGAGCAGCCAACCACACCTGATGGGCCCCAATTTGCCCAAAGGGACTGGTTTTAAGGTGCCAGTAACTCGTCTTTGCTCCTTCTCCTATCAGTAGAAATGGTTCCACTGGGCTTAGTAGCTACGCCACACATGAAGGCCAGGAACTGGGCTTGGTTGCCAGAGACTGTTTGAGGTGCATGCCATGGGGGGCATTTAATAGGTACTGGGAGCTTACCCCCATTACCACCCCCAGCCATAACAAAACCTTAATGCACCTTAACGTTTCCTTGTCCTTATAACACTGAATAAAACATGTATAAGCAACAAGCTTATTTATTTGGACATACAGTGTGGAATAGATTCTTCAGGCCCTTCAAGTCACACTGCCCAGCAAACCCCCCCCCAAGCTAATCACGGGACGATTTACAATGACTAATTAACTGGTACGTCATTGGACTGTGGGAGGAAACCCACACACTCCATGTGGAGGACGTACAGACTCCTTACAGATGACGTCAGAATTGAACTCCAAATTTCGACACCCCAAGCTGCGATAGCGTTGCACCACCATGGCGCCCTGGTTTAATGCCTCATTCTTAATCTCCGAAGCACATTTGGATCACTATAGCATCAGGATTCAGCACTGCAAGCTGAGCAAGTGATAATGTAAAGAGCTGGGCTCGCAATTTTCTCTACTTGGCAAAGTGAGGTGACCAATCACTTCCTGGGAAAGTCCTGAGGTTTTTGACTGCAAAGATGCGGCTGTGAAATGACACATCAACTCTGAACCAGCCTGATCTTTTATGACTAACTCTGTTTGCATAGTCTTTTATGTGACATTGGACCAATATCAAAGTAGTGAAAAAAAATCCCGCAGAGCCTGTTTGAAAGATTAATTCGGGGAATTTTAGCTGACGCCTCTGGAAAGCTGGCTCCCATTAATTTTGCAGTCAGCACCATTTCCAAACTTAAGGAGTCATATAGATAATTAAAATAAATTATATATATATATATATATATATATATCTCTATGGTATCAGACACTGAGATTGAAAGGAACTTTTCTAAGTTCCCAGTTTAATATTTTACAAATAAAAGTTCCTGCAATGTTCAAAGTTCAAAATGATTTTATTATCAAAGTATATATATGTCACCATATACAACCCCGAGATTCATTTTCCTGTGGGCATACTCAGCAAATCTATAGAATAGTAACTGTAACAGGATCAATGAAAGATCAACTAGGGTGCAGAAGACAACAAACTGCAAATGCAAATATAAATAAATAGCAATAAATAACGAGAACATGAGATAAAGAGTCCTTAAAGTGAGATCACTGGTTGTGGGAACATCTCAATGGACAGGGAAGTGAGTGTAGTCATCCCCTTTTGTTCAAGAGCCTGATGGTTGTGGGGTAGGAACTGCTCTTGAACTTGGTGGTGCAAGTCCTGAGACTCTTGTAACACTGACAAACCTCATAAATAGAGAACCTCCTTTGGCAGTAGCATGCACTAACCTGACAGGTTTTTGGTTTAGTACTAGGTATTTCTCTGTTAGTAACCAGCCATGGTCCCTTCTCCTGTCAATAGAAACAGCTCCACCAGGCACAGTAGCCAAGCTACACGTGAAGGCTAGGAGCTGGAATTGGTTGTCAGGGGCTTTTTGAGGCACACACCATTGGGAGCTTATCCCCCATTACCATTCCCAGCTATAACAACCTCAAGGTGTGGGTTTACTGGCGCATTAAAACCAGTCGCTTTGGGCAGATGGAGCTTGTCAGCTGTGGTTGTCAGCTCATCTAGGGGAAGGAAAACTCTCATCGCAAACCTCTGCTGCCCTGCGGCTGTACCCACTCATGGGGAAGGCTTCGGGGGTAAACCCAGATGGAAAATTCTGGAGTTGGAGTCCCTAAAGCAGTCCTATGTTGAGTTCAATACTGACTGGCAACTCCTGCGATGCTGTTGGTGCCCAACTATATTTCAGTCTATGCTGTTCCTTTGGGTTCATCAGGTGCATGGAGAGGGGGAGCTTGCTACATGGGCGACAGCTTCTTCTGCAGATTGTACTGCCCAGATTTGCATATCAAGACAACTAGGACACAACATCCAAGGTCGACCCTGAACAAAGGAGGCCTTACATTTCTCTGTTGACTGGAATTGTTCAGGAACTGTTAATAGTGAAGTATTTGTTTCATTGTCCATTCAGAAATCTGATGGCAGACGGGTAGACTGAATGGCTGTGAGGTTTCACATCCAGATTAGCTCGACACCTTTTATGCACTCTTTGAAAGAGAGAATAAAATGACACCTCTGCAAATCCCTGTAATATCCAGTGACCCTGAGATCTCTGCCTTGGAAGCCAATGTCAGAACATCTCTCAAGAGGGAAGGCGTCAGGCCCTGATGGTATGCCTGCACCAACCAACTGGCAGGAGTGTTCAAGAGCATCTTCAATCTCTCCTTGCTGCAGTCGAAGGTTCCCACCTGCTTTAAAAAGGCAATGATCATACCAGTGCCCAAGACGATCAGGGTGAGTTACCTCAACGACTATCCCTCAGTAGTATTCATAACTACTGTGATAAAGTGCTGGTCATGGTCATAAAGGGTTGTTCATGGTCAGAATCAACTCCTGCCTAAGCAAAAACCAGGACCAGCTGCCATTTGCCTACTGCCACAATAGATCTACAGTGGCCACATTCTCACTTGGCCTTAAAGCACTTGGACAATAGTAATGTCTACGCCAGGCTGCTGTTTATTGATTACAGGTCAGCGTTCAACACAATCAACAGGCTCAAAACCTGAGCTTCTGTACTTCCCTCTCCTTGACTTCCTCACAGGGTGTGGAAGCCATAGACTGTGCAATTAGAAATAACATCTCCTTCTTGCTGACAATCAGCACTCAAGGATGAGTGCTTAGCCCACTGCTCTGCTCTCTCTGTACCCACAACTGTGTGGCTAGACACAGCTCAAATGTCATCTCTAAGTTTACCTATGACACAACTATTGTTGCCAGAATTTCAGATGGTGATGAGGAGGCAGACAGGAATGAGATCGATCAGCTGGTTGTGGTGTCGCAGCGACAACGTCAGTAAAACTGAGGAACTGACTGTGGACTTCACGAAGGGGAAGATGAGGGAACACACACTAGTCCTCGTGGAGGAATCAGAAGTGGAAAAGGTGAGCAGTTCCAAGTTCCTGGGTGTCAACATCTCTGAGGATCTATCCTGGGCCCAACATGTTGATGCAATTACAAAGAAGGCACAGCAGTTCATTAGGAGTGTGAAGAGAATTGGTATGTTACCAAAGACACTTGCAAATTTCTACAGATGAACCAAGGAGAGCATTCTAACTTGTAGCATCATCGTCTACAAAGAGGGACCATGGCACAGGATCGGAAAAAGCTACAGAAAGTTGTAAACTCAGTCTTAAGATCATTAGAGATAGGAACAGAATTAGGCCATTTGGCCCATTGAGTCTGACCGCCATTTCATCATGGCTGATCCATTTTCCCTCTCAATCCCATTCTCCTGCCCTCCTCCCATAAGCTTTCATGCCTGAAAGTTAAGAATTAACTTAATAAAGTTAAGAATTTATTAACTTTTGACATAAATACACCTAATGACCTGTCCTCCATAGCCACCCATGGCAATGAATTCCATAGATTCATCACCCCTATTTAAAGAAATTCCTCCTCATCTCCATTCTAAATGGACATCCCTGTATTCTGAGACTGTGTCCTCTGATCCTAATCTCCCCACTATAGGAAACATCATCCACTCTACATCCACTCTGTCAAGGCCTTTCGACATTCCATAGGTTTCAATGAGATCCTCCCACCCACTTCATGCTTCTAAATTCAAGTAAACATAGGCCCAGAGTTATCTCTCATGTGACAATTCTCCTCACACAATAATTCCTTGAATAATTCTCGTGAGCCTCCTTTGAGCCCTCTCCAATGTCAGCACATCCTTTCTCAAACCTTATAAAGCCTGAACGTTACATCCTTGCTTTTATATTTTAGTCCTCTTGAAAGGAATGCTAACATTGAACTTGCCTTCCTCACCACTGACTCAACCTGCAAGTTAACCTTTAGGGAGTTATACTCGAGAACTCCCATGCCGCTTTGCATCTCGGAATTTTGAACTTCCTGCCTGTTTAGAAAACAGTCTACACATTTGTTGCTTCTACCATATACTTCCTGACACTGTATTCCATCTGCCTCTGCTTTGCCCATTCTGCCAGTCTGTCGAAGACCTTCTGCAGCCCCCTGCTTCCTCAGCACCACCTGTCCCTCCACCTTTTCATCATACCATCTGCAAACTTGGCCACAACGCCATCAATTCTGTCAATGCAAATCACTGACAAACAATGTAAAAAGTCCCAACATACACCCCTGTGGAACACCACGTGTCACTGACATTACTACCTCTCTAGCAATTTTTCCAGCAGTCCAATATCCACTCTCACCTCTCTTTTACACTACTTACCTTCATCTTATCCCCCCAATGGCTTTTTAGTTGGCTTCTGTTGGTTTCTAAAAGCCTCTGAGTCCTCTAACTTCCCACTCAATGTTGCTCTACTATATCCCCTCTCTTTGGCTTTTATGTTGTTCTGTCCCATCTCCCTTTCTCTTCACCATCTACACCTCAGACTTCAACTATTGCACAGAGCCTTGCCATCTTCAGCTGTTCTCTGGTGACTCTGCCATAGTTGGATGCATCAGCAAGGGAGATGAGGCTGAGTACAGGGCTACGGTGGGAAACTTTGTCGAGCAGAATCATCTGCAGCTTAATGTGAAAAAGACTAAGGAGCTGGTGGTGGACCTGAGGAGGGCTAAGGCACCGGTGTCCCCTGTTTCCATCCAAGGGGTCAGTGTGGACATGGTGGAGGATTACAAATACCTGAGGATACAAATGGACAATAAACTGGACTGGTCAAAGAACACTGAGGCTGTCTACAAGAAGGGTCAGAGCCGTCTCTATTTCCTGAGGAGACTGAGGTCCTTTAACATCTGCTGGATGATGCTGAGGATGTTCTACGAGGCTGTGGTGGCCAGTGCTATCATGTTTGCTGTTGTGTGCTGGGGCAGCAGGCTGAGGGTAGCAGACACCAACAGAATCAACAAACTCATTCGTAAGGCCAGTGATGTTATGGGGGTGGAACTGGACTCTCTGACGGTGGTGTCTGAAAAGTGGATGCTGTCCAAGTTGCATGCCATCTTGGACAATGTCTCCCATCCACTCCATAATGTACTGGTTAGGCACAGGAGTACATTCAGCCAGAGACTCATTCCACCGAGATGCAACACTGAGCGTCATAGGAAGTCATTCCTGCCTGTGGCCATCAAACTTTACAACTCCTCCCTCAGAGTGTCAGACACCCTGAGCCAATAGGCTGGTCCTGGACTTATTTCCACTTGGCATAATTAACATTATTATTTAATTATTTATGGTTTTATATTGCTGTATTTCTACACTATTCTTGATTGGTGCGACTGTAACAAAACCCAATTTCCCTCGGGATCAATAAAGTATGTCTGTTTGTCTGTCTGTCTGTCTTTGACTTCTCTTCTCAGCCACGGTTGTGTCATTCTCTCTTTAAAATACTTTTTCTTCTTTGGATTTGTCTATCTTGCTCCTTCCAACTTTCCCTCGAAACTCCAGCCATTACTGATCTGCCATGGCCTCTGCCTGAGTTCCCTTCCAATCAACTTTGGCAGCTCTGCTTTCACACCTCTATAATTCCATTTACCCCACTGTAATACTGATACATCTGACTTTTGCTGCTCCTTCTCAAGCTGGAGGGTGAAATCTATCGTATAATGGTCACTGCTTTCTAAAGGTACCTATAACTTAAGCTTCCTAATCAAATCCAGTTCATTGCACAGCACCCAATCAAGAAGTGCCTTTCTCCTAGTGGACTTAACCACAAGCTGCTCTAAAAAGCCATCTCATAGACATTCTGCACATTCACCCTTTTGGGATTCAGCACCAACTTAATGTTCCCAATCTACCTGCATATTGATATCCCCCCACAATTATCATAATATTGCCCTTTTGACATGCATTTTCTATCTCCATTGTAATTTGTAGTCGCCATTCAGGCTACTGTTCGGAGGCCTGTATGTGACTCCCATCTGGGTCTTTTTACCCTTGCAGTTTCATAACCCTATGCACAAGGATTCTACATCTTCTGATCCTATGTCACCTCTTTCTAAGGAGTTGATTTCATTTTTTTTACCAACTGAGCCACTCCATCCTTTCTGCCTATCTGCCTGTCCTTTTGATTCAATGTGTACCCTTGGATGTTAAGCTCCCAACTATGATCTTCTTTCAGCTACAACTCAGAGGTGCCCACAACGCCATACCTGCCGATCTCTGACTGCACTACATGATCATCTACCTTATTCTGTATACTGTATGCATTCAGTCCTGTATTCATCCACTTTTTGATGTTTGCCCCACTGCTACATTTAAACTTCCCCCGACTGCAATTTTGCCCTATCACCTGCCTGTTCTTCCTCACAGTCTCACTACACACTGCATTTGGTGGTGTACCAACTGCCCCATCCTCAGCCATATCACTCTGGTTGCCATCCCCCTGCCAAACTAGTTTAAAATTCTTGTTACGATGTGATGACCGGAACTACATGCGGTCCTGCCTAACCAGAGTTTGACAAAATTACAACAGAACATCCTGACCTTTATACTCTATGAAAATGAAGGTAAGTACATCATACGCTTAAATCTGAGGTGCAAAGGAACTTGGGAGTCCTCCTGCAGGATTCCCTAACTTGCAGGTTGAGTGGGTGTTGAGGAAGACAAAAGCGATGTTAGCATTCATTTCAAGAGGACTAGAATGTAGCTGCAAGGATGTAAATCTAAGGCTTTATAAGGCATGGTCAGTCTGCACTTGGGTGTATTGTGAACAGTTATCTGAGTCCTTCAAAGCTTCCTGCTCTTCAAGGCTTCCAGCACTTCAAGGCTTCACTGCTTCAATGATTCCAGCACCTTGAGAATTGCTGAACTGATCTACGTGGTATTCCACTGGTCACAGTGTCCCAATCAATAGTGGTATCCTTCCACCACTACCCTCTGCCTCCCATCACCAGCCCAATTTTGAATACATTGTACCTTAACCTTTGGACCAGCCATGCGGCACTTGTCAAATGCCTTGCCAAGGTCTGCCAAGACAACATCCATCATGCTGATTGAATAGATTTAGTCACTTCCTCAAAAATCTCAATAAAATTAGCGAGCCAGGAATTTCCCTTACCACACAGAGCGAAGCTGATGATCACTGACAGCCCTTGATTTTCAAAATGTAAATTCTGTCCTTACGGTTTCCTCCAATAAATTTTTAACCACCGATACAAATCTCACTGGCGTGTCACTACCTGCCTTATCCCAGCCGCCCTCCTTAAATAATGATATTAGTTTTCCAACATTCCTCTGGCACCTTACCTAGAGCTAATGAAGATATAATAATCTCCGTCAAGGAGTCGTTGAACACTTCGAAGTTTGAAGTTCAAAGTAATTGTATTGGCAAAGTACACATATGTCACCATATGTTAGCCTGAGAATCATTTTCCTGTGGGCATTCACAGTAGAACAATGAAGTAAAACAGAATCAATGAAAATCTACACACAAACAACCAATGTGCAAGAGAAGATGAACTGTGCAAATACAAAGAAAACCCAATAATAATCGGAATCAGAATCAGGTTTAATATCAGTGGCATATGTTGTGAAATTGGCTGTCTTTGCGGCAGCAGTACAATGCAATACATAATAATATTGAGAAAAACTAAGTATATTTATAATAGTTAAATTAAATAAGTAGTGCAAAAATAGAAACAACAAAGTAGTGAGGTAGTGTTCATGGATTCAATGTCCATTCAGAAATTGGATGGCAGAAGGGAAGAAGCTGCTTCTGAATCATTGAGTATGTGTCTTCAGGCTCCCGTACCTCCTCCCTGATGGTAGCGATGAGAACAAGGCATGTCCTAATTGATGGGGGTCCTTAATGATGGACGCCACCTTTTTGAGTCATTGCTCCTTGAGGATGTCCTGGGTACTACAGAGACTAATGTCCGTGATGGAGCAACTCTCTGCAGCCTATTTTGATCCTGTACAGGGGGCCCTCCTCCCCATACCAAGCGATGATGCAGCCAGTTAGAATACTCTCCATGGTACATCTGTAGAAATTTGTAAGTGTCTTTGTTGACATACCAAATCTCCTCGAACTCCTAATGAAACATTGCCGCAGACTTGCCTTCTTTGTACATGCATCAATATTTTGGATCCTTGAAAGTACAGCACAGGCACAGGCCCTTCAGCCCATTTAGTCCATGGTGAACTATTATTCTGCCCAGTCCCATCGACCTGCACTTGGGCCACAGCACCTCAATACCCACCCCCATCCATGAGCTTATTCAAATTTCTCCTAGATTTTGAAATTGAGCCTGAATCCAGCACTTTCACTGACAGGTCGTTCCACTTTCTGAGTGAAAAAGATCCCCCTCACGTTCCCCTTAAACATTTTGCCTTCAAAGAGGAAACAGGTGTCAGAGCCCCACCTTTGATTCCCAGGACAACTTGCATAGACCTCATCCAGTCCCCGGGATTTATTAACCATTATCTATTTGTTTATTTAGAAATGCAGCAGAATTTAGAGCCCCTCCAGTCTCTTTCAATAGCACTGCTCAGCAACCCCTGATTACCCCGATTTAACCCTAACCTAATCACAGGACAATTTACACTGACCAGTTAACCTACCCCGTACATCTTTGGACTGTGGGAGGAAATCAGAGGACCCAGAGAAAACCCACAGGGACTCCTTCTGGAGGATGCCAGAATTGAATTCTAAACACCGACAGTCTGAGCCATAACACATCACGCTAACCGAGGGCTACCCTGGCACCCGTGCATCCATGACATCGAAGGCCCATATTTCTTCTGTCTGTGGGAAGAAGAATCTCGGGGTTGTGTACTGCATACATGGGCCAAATGGTGGTGCAGTGGTATTTGCACTAGACTTTGAGGAGAATGGTCCTCGGTTCGAATCCGGCCAGCTCCTTGCACACTATCCATCTGTGCTGAGTTGATTGTTGAGCTAACAACTCAGCCTCGTAAAAATAGATAAATGCTAAAGAAACGGCAAGGTTGCCACCCGATGCGCTACAAGCATGGCGAGGAACGACAACAATATTTCATATATACCTTGAATCCATCTTTGGTTTGCCTCAGGTGTCTGTTGACTAATGATTGTAAATAATTTCCTATTGAGAAATGCACTGCAGATTAACTGGATTTTGAAATTCCCCATATTACAGCAATTGTTTTCCATATGCCTGTGCCAGGAAAACTCTTTACTTCAATTCAGTGACGGGAATTGTTAAACATCAACAATGTCCATCGATTTTTCTCTGTGTTAGATACCATTACACACCTGGATATCTTGAAAAGATATCCCTAACAGATATCAGGAATCAACAACCACCTGCGCTCATTTCACGCATCCATTCGCAGTGCTGCACCCACACAAATGTGATTCATTTTCATTAAGACGGACATTATATTAGGTACTCCTTTACACCTGCTCATTAATGCTAATATCATGCAGCAGCAACTCAATGCATAAAAGCATGCAGGCATGGCATGGCTCAGTAGCTGTTCAGTCCAAACATCAGAATGGGGAAGAAATGTGATCTAAGTGACTTTGACTGTGGAATGATTGTTGGTACCAGCCAGTGTGGCTTGGGTGTCTCAGAAACTGCTGACCTTCTGGGGTTTTAATCCACAGAAGTCTCTAGAGTTTACAGAGAATGGTGCAAAAACAAAAGTCCAGTGAACAGCAGCTCTGTGGGCGAACACACTTTGTTAAGGAGAAAAGATCAGAGGAGAATGGCCAGACTGGTTCAAGCTGACAGGAAGGTGACAGTAACTCAAATAACCACGCGTCACAACAGTGGTGTGCAGAAGAGCATCTCTGAACACACAACATGTTGAACCTTGAAGTGGATGGGCTCCAGCAGCAGAAGACCATGAATTTTTACTCAGTGGCCACTCAATCAGATAGAGGACTATTCTGCTTTTTCTCTCAAAAATAGTGTTTCATGTAAGTTATCCGGCTTCCTCAGACGCAAAAATTCTCAACTGTGTTCAGATCACTTGTGCCGGACATATCTTTTGATCTGAAAAATGTGTGATATCCTGACTCACATCCTGCGGACATCTATATTCTTTGGTGACTGTTCGTGGAACAAATTCATCATCACATATTTCTCCACCGTGCTAGCTTGGATCTCATTCCAATTGCTTAGTCAGTTGAATCAAAGGGCAATGTTGAGGTTATTGTCATATTTCTACAAATCCATGAGTAATAGAAATCTTACTTGTAGCAGGATCACTGGCACGTAGAATTCACAAGAGAAACATAAATTAAACATCATTATACAAAATAATAAAAGAAACGCACAGAGCAAAAAAAAAAGACCACTGTAGTGAAATGTTGCACAGGTTGGTTCAAGAACTGAATGGCTGAAGGGAAGTACAGTAGCTGTTCTTGAAGCTGGTGGTGTGAGACTCTGGGCTTCTGTACCACCTGCCTGATGGTAGCTGTGAGAAGATGGCATGACCCGGATGGTGGGCATGATAGGTTTTCTGGTAATGTGGATCACAAGACTCCTGCACTTTCCTCCAACAGCAGCCAGCGAGAGGGAGAGGAAATCCGGTCAGACACAGGCAGGTGGCACCGATCCCCGGCCTGTCCTCGTCCAACTCGACTTTGCTCTAGGCCTCAATCGGAGAGAAGCAGCGGAGTCGATCACGGGCTCGTGATCCTGGCTACCAGGCCTCCGGGCCGCACCCTCCATTCCAACTCCCTCAGAGACAACAAAGGGCCAGGTCGCTCAATCGGCCCAAAAACTCGCCATCAAAAGGTTCCAATTGCATGCAGCTTGGTCGCAGAATCATATTTGAAAAGAGAAGAACTAAAAGAAGTAGTTTTGTGAACTGTCTGCAGGATGTTGCCACTGGCTGGATTGTTTACTGCCACCATTTTGAACATTTAGATGGTGAGTAGGCTGGGCTACCCACTGTAGAGCCTGCCTGTCTGCTGCAGTGCATTTCCCATCCCAAACAGCATTGCAGCTTGTTAGCATACTCTCTACAACACACACTGTATGTAAAATGATGTGAGTATGGACCTGCAAAGTTCAAAGTAAAGTCACCATAGAGAACCCTAAGAATCACTTTCTTGCAGGCATACACAGTAAATACATGAAACACAAGAGATTCAATGAAAGACGACACCCACCAGGACGAACAAACAACCAATGTGCAAAGGACAACAAACTGTGCAAATATCAAAGCAAAGAAAAAAGAAATAATAATAATAAATAAACAAACATAAATATCAAGAACATGAGATGAAGAGTCCTTGAAAGTGAGCCCAGTGGTTGTGGAAGTGTTTCGATGATGGGGTGAGTGAAGTTGAATAAAATTATTCCCTCTGGTTCAAGAGCCTGATGGTTGAGCAGTAATAACTGTTCCTGAACCTGGTGGTCTGGGTCCTGAGGCTCCTGTACCTTCTTCCTGATGGCAGCAGTGAGAAGAGAGCACAGCCTGGACGGTGGAGGTTCTTGATGATGGATGCTACTTCTCTGTGACCGTGCTCTTTGTAGATGTGCTCGGCGGTGAGGAGGGCCTTACCCATATCCACTACTTTTCCAGCTCTCCAGCTTTCTTCCTCAGAAAGTAGAGGTGTTGGTGAGCTTTCTTGACTGTATGTGTTCTGGGACACGAGAGTGAGTGTGTGATGACCGCTCTCGTTAAGTTTGAAACTGTTAACAGTTTCCACTGCTGAGCCATCGACGTGACGGGGAGTGTGGGAGGTGTGAATTCTCCTGAAGTCAATAATCATCTCCGTAGTCTTGATAACACTGAGGAAGAGGTTATTTGCTTGGCACCAAGGCCTCGAGCTCTTCTGCCTCCTCTCTGTAGGACGTCTCATTTTTGTTGGTTGTGAGCCCCACCACTGTTGCGTCCATCAGCGAACTTAATGGTGTGATTGCTCGGATGTTTGGCCGTGCAGTCGTGTGTGAGCAGAGTGCACAGCAAAGGGCTCAGCACATTGCTCTGGGGGCACCTATATTGAGGATGATGGGGAGGGAGGAGCAGTTCTGCATCCTGACTACCTGAGGTCTGTTGGTTAGGAAGCCCAAAATCAAGATGCACAGTGGCGTGTTTGGACCGAGGAGTAGGAAATTGTCCACCACGATTTGTGGGACAATAGTGCTGAATTCAGAACTGAAATCCAGACACAGCATTCTGACACATCCTCTTATTTTCTAGGTGTATTCCTGTGTAATATGACAGATTCCATAGCATCTGTCGTAAAGTAGTTCTGTTGCTAAGCATATTGGTGAGTGTCCAAGGTGGTAGGAATTTTTTAGGAATTTAGGTTTTTATTCTTTGGAGCGTAGAAGGTTGAGGGGGGACTTGATAGAATTATTTAAAATTATGAGGGGGATAGATAAAGTTGACGTTGATAGGCTTTTTCCATTGAGAGTAGGGGAGATTCAAACAAGAGGACATGAGTTGAGAGTTAGGGGGCAAAAGTTTAGGGGTAACACGAGGGGGAATTTCTTTACTCAGAGAGTGGTAGCTGTGTGGAATGAACGCCCAGTAGAAGTGGTAGAGGCAGGTTCAATATTGTCATTTAAATATCAGATATATGGACAGGAAAGGAATGGAGGGTTATGGGCTGAGTGCAGGTCGGTGGGACTAGGTGAGAGTAAGCATTCGGCATGGACTAGAAGGGGCGAGATGGCCTGTTTCCGTGCTGTAATTGTTATATGGTTTATATGGAATGAGGATTCTGATATGTGCCAATATCAGCCATTCAAAGCAATTCATGGCAATTGGCATCAGCATTTAGTTCTGTAGTTGTACAGCAATATTAATTGCACTGGATTTTTGAAGATTCATGCCATTGTTAAGCCTAAGAATAAAGATGAGGAAGCCTGACCTTCAAACTGTGTAATGAGTGTACAGAGAGCCATTTGATTGCATCAAGTTTAACTTGGCCCATATATTCTATTGCATACTTAGTCTTTCTTCTGACATCAAACTCATTTCCTCAGGGTCTATTCCTGTTTTAAAAGAAGAAAAGCCCTTTTAGCAAATTCTTTACATGTGTAAACAGAAATCACACCCATGGAAAGAGGAATAATGTCTCAGATGGATGCACTTTTCAAAGAAAATGTGGAGGATGGATTAATACAGTGAAGGAGAGCTTGGTGGAGAAAGCAGAGAGGGTATCTGTGAGAGGGTGAAGACCAAAGGGGAAACTGTTTAATGCAACACACAAAATGCTGGAGGAAGCCAACGGGTTATAAGGAAAAGACAGGAGACTGGGGTTGAGAGGGAAAAAGAATCAGACATCATGGAATGGTAGAGCAGATTCAATGGACCAAATGACCTAATTATGCTCCTGTGTCCCGGATTTAAGGAGGATAGACCAGGGGAGAAAGGAAGTGGGGGTGGGGTAACCAGAGGGAGGTGAGTAGATGGGAAGGGGTAAAAGAGCAGCCAGAATGGAGAATGAAAAAAAGAGAGAAGTGGAGGGGAGAGAAGTTATCAGAATCTTAGAGAAAACAATCTATTCATGCCATCAGGTTGGAGGCTACCTAGAGGGAATATAAGGTGTGTCTCCAACCTGAGAGAGGCCTCATTGTGGCCATAGACCCAGCATGTTGGAACGGGACTGGGAAGTAGACTAATGGGTGTAAAATGGGTAGCCACCAAGCCGACACTGATGTGTATAATGATATATTTGTTATCATTAATTATTTATTATAATTATATATATGATAATGATGATTTGTTAACACCTTGTGAAGTAGCCAGATGAAATCAGAGGAGAGAGAAATGCAGCAAAAGTAGATCAGAACAAGAGAATGATTGAGCCACAGAGCAGGTCAGATTACAACAGTTGTGGAAGAAACCCTGATTTAGTGTTACACAAGCTGGAAAGACAGGTTATCTGAAATTTAATATTGAGGCCGAGATTAAGTGTTGAGACACAGCACTTTGTGTGTGCTTCTCCGGATTTCCAGTGTCTGCAGAATCACATGTGTTTATGAATTGCTGCTCCACTACAAAGTCTCTTTGAGAGACATCTACCCTGAGGAAATTTAAATCTTCTCTTTGACAGAATTCTGTAATATACTCTCTTATTGTTCTTTCTTTATGATGTCTGCCGCTTTCCAACTCTTTGACCATGTCTTCTCTTCCCATTACACCACTGGTATTTAGGGCAGCAATGAAGGTCATGCGAGACTCAGGTATACTGTTGCACTCAGATGTAGGATTCCTCATTGTTCTTTCTGTAACAATTTTGTTTGACCAGTCAGGGTTGTAAGCCCTGAGCTGAACCCTCAAACCTGGAGGGCCAGCAGACTCTCTACCCTTTGACCCGTTTGGCATGGGTGACCCTACCAAAAGCCAAAGCATAAAACTCTGACTCCAGCCAACATAGCTCTCCAGGCCATTGAGGCAATCAAGCCTCCAAACCATTAAAGGCCGTGGTCCTCTTGGACCATGTCTTCACCTATCATCCATTAGCTACTTCTCCTTCCCCTACCTCCCACCCCCAGCCTTCTGGCATTTTTCCCCCTGCCTTTCCAGTCCTAAAGAAGAGTCCCAGCCTGAAATAGATGTTGCTGGACCTGAATTCCTCCAGCATTTTGTGATTATTGCCAGAATCACCAGAATCTTGTGTGTTTATTACAGAGAGTTCAGTGTGGAAATGGGATGGAAAATTCAAGTGATGGTCAACTGGAATGGTCTGATCAGCTCTGTGGACTGAATAGAGGTGATTTGCAAAGTGGTCTTTTGGTCCTCCAGGAAGGCTGTTGAGGGAAACCTGAAAGGGACAGTGTTCCATGTAGCGGCGGGCATGGTCATTGAAGCAAACATTTCACTGTGTGTTTCAATTTAAATGTGACGCATAAAGCTAATCTGAAAAATATCAAAATTGCAAGGTAAGTCACCGTGAGAAAGAGAGTGGTTGGTGGGGATGGAAGAGTGGACCAGGTAGTGGTTAGAAATGGCTGGAGTTCCATGTCAGTTTGGTGTACTGAGGATAATTTCTCAATAGTTCCTCCTTTACACTGGTCTCAATTGTCCTACAGCATCCATGTCTAACAATACAGAGCCTACAGAGTACTCTGGTGAAGGGAAGAAACATGATTTGATAGTGCAAGTTAAATATCACTAAGATAATGATCATACTTCTCTCGTTGTTGATGTCCAGGACATGCAATTGACTTCAGAAGGATTCTCACCCCTCAGACCCCTCTTTACATCAGTGGAACCTGCAAGCAGTTTCAGAGCCCTGGGGGTGCACGTCGCACTCATGGCCCCAGAACACATCTACACAGGCCAGAAAGCTCAGCAATGCATCTACTTTCTAAGGAGGCCTAAGCATATCGGAGAGCTGAAAAAGTAGTGGATACACCCCAGTCTATCACAGGTAAAGTCCTCCCCACCATGGAGCACATCTACATGAAATGCTATCGCAGGAAAGCAGCATCCATCATCAAGGACCCCCACTATCCGGGCCATGCTCTCTTCATACTTCTGCCTTGAGGAAGAAGGTACGGGGGCCTCAGGGCCCACACCACCAGGTTCAGGAACAGTCGTTACCCCTCAACCATCAGGTTCTTGAACCAGAAGGGATAACTTCACTCAAACATCAGAGAATTGTTCCCATTATACTGGACTCATTTTCAAGAACTCTTTACGTCATTTTCTTTGATATTGGTTGCTTATTAATTATCGTTATTTTTTCTCTTTATTTTAGTATTTGCAGTTTGTTCTTTTTTTGTACAGTCTGTCTTGCTGGGCGTGGTCTTTCATTGATTCTATTGTATTTATTTGTTCTGCTGCGAATACCTGTAAGAAAATTAATCTCAGGGTTGTATATGGTGACATATATATACTTTGATAAATAAATTTACTTAGAATTTTGCACACCTATACTCACGTCATACGACATATTTGCTACAAGAGAACGTGCTACTAAACTGCATCACTGCTTGGTATGGAAACTGCACTGTGGCAGACGGGAAAGTTCTACAATGGGTAGTCAGAACTGTCCAAACCATCAGCAGCATCGGCCTACCCGCCGTCAAGGACACGAAAGGAGCCGGAAAAGGACACGCCGTCAAGGACACGAAAGGAGCCGGAAAAGGGCCAATAACGCCATGAAGGATTCCACACAACCTGCTGTTTGTCCCACTCCCATCAAGAAAGAGGCTATGTAACATCCGGAACTCAAAAACAGTTCCTTTCCTCAAGCAGTGAGGCTGATCAATACTTCCACCCACTAACTCCACCACAACTTTATTGACATATAATCAATCTATGTAAGCTATCTTATGTATCCATATTTATTGTATTTTTATTATAATTGTGTTTTTTGTGCTGCATAAGATCTTCAGTAACAATTATTTTGTTCTTAGACGTGTAGAGGAAACAACATTAAACAATCTTAAGTCTTGAATCTCACTTGGGCTATAAAACTAATTGATATTTGCCTATCAGTCAATTACTATTTTGTGCTTTTAACTTTATTAGTCTCATTATCTGGTGATTGCTTTGTGCATATCTGTGTATGAAAGTATATTGTAACATTTCAGAATCAGGTTTATTATCACTGACATGTGCCGTAAAATTTGTTGTTTTGTGGCAGCAGTACAGTGCAAGACAAACATTTACCATAAGTTACAATAAAATAAATGTAAATAAATAAATATAAGCCTTCGTTCTAGCTGCACATCTCCAAGTTTCGGAACATCCTTGAGCACATAACGCCTACGACGTATGAAGAAGGGTCTCAGCCCGAAACATCGACTGTCAACTCTTCTCCATAGATGCTGTCTGACCTGCTGAGTTCCTCCAGCACTTTGTGTGTGTTTCTCTGGATTCCCAACACCTGCAGAATCTCCTGTGCTTACATACTCCTGCAGCCGGGCATGGACCAGCCAGCAGCATTCAATTATGGACATCTCATTCTATTCTAAGTACATTTATTATTATTATTATCAAAGAATGATTATTAAGGATAATGAATGACCAAGGTGCGTACTTCACCAAGCTGATGTCCTTCCAGCAGCACTTAAACATTCAAGGTTTTGGAATGAGACTGGTTATCAGGACTGGAAAGGAAAGGGGAAGAAGCCAGCATCTTTCAGAAGTTAGAAATTGCACTTGAAGCTCATCTTGGTGTATGTCTGGGAATGTCCCCAAGCTCAGAGCTCAGTTACCAGCTGAGTACCCTGCAGCCCACCAGCGCTAGTAACAAAGGAATACTGCTCCTCACAGCTTGTGTGGCATCCGTTACACATGCCTAAGGGATCATTGACTGAATGAAATCTACAACAAAGGGACACGAGCTCCTTTCAGAACCTGACACTAGCAACAAGCACATTCCTGATCCAGCCAGCTTGCCTATAACAGTCTGTCTTCTGAAATCTATTTATGTGTGTCTTTATTTATTTATGCGCTAGAGCACAACAACAGGCAACGTTCCCTCTACATGATACACACAAAATGCTGGAGGAACTCAGCAGGCCAGGCAGCGTTGATGGAGAAGAGTAAACAGTCGATGTTTCAGGCCGAGACCCTTCATCAGGACTGGAAAGCAAGAGAAGTCAGAGGAAGAAGGTGGGGGAGGGCAGGAAGAAGTGCAACGTGGCAGGTGATAGGAAGCAGTCAGAGAGGGTTTCACTGAACTCCCATTGAAGAGAAGATTTAAACTTCTTCAGGGTAGGCATCCCTGGAAGAAAGTTTGCAGTGTTTTCTTACAGCTGCATGGGCCAACCTTTGCTCTGAGTAGGAAATTTTTACATGGCCTGAAAACTGTGTGGCACGTTAAATTTTCTTTTGTAATATGCATACTATGAGTACTCAGAATGAAAACTGAAAAAGTGCATGCCCTTGATTTTACTAATTTATTAATTTTATTAAATACAATACAGCAAATAAAATCTTTCAGGTTTCATAAACTTTTTCCTCATCTGTCTTTATTACAAATCCATTGACTACAAACACTGTCCAGATTAATTTTGCGTCCAGATGAAAACGTTTCACTTCTGGTCTGTTTCAGGATTTACATATGATTGGATTTGTAAAACTGAATCCACATTCGCAGTCAGCACCAGAAGCTTGAAATGTTCCAACGATGTCAACGAGAATTGACAGTTCTTCAAATTCTTCTTTTCCAAGCAACACATCAGTGAACATTTTAACTGAACCAGTCTTTCTCAGAAATGACTGAGAAGTCAAGGATTTGAATCCTTTGAAATCAAGGATTGCTGCATTATTTTTGAGGCAATGCTTTCAAAGTACAGTACAGTGCAAAAGTCTTTGGCACATCTATATAGCTAGGGAGCCTAAGACTTCAGCACAGTACTGTAGTAATTTTATGTATTACACTGTACTGCTGCAGCAAAGAAAAACTCATGACCTATGTGAGTGATGGTGAACCTGATTCAAATATGGGTCTCTATTGTGGACTGAGAGTGAGAAGGGGAATCATGGTTGGGAAAAGGGCAAGAGAGAGGGGAGAGAGCTGGAAACACCAGAGAGACATTTTGTAATGATAAATAAACCAACTGTTTAGAATCAAATGACCTTGTCTGGTGTCTCAAGGTTAGGTGTGTCTGCACCTGCACCACCCCCTTCCTCTGGCACTCCTTCTCTGCCACCCGTCCCTCACCCTTCCTGCTGCACTCCACCCTCGCCATTCCAAACATCCTTTGCTCCTATCAGTTTTACAAACTCGCTCTCCGCTCCACATCGTCAAATAGCGTACTGCACAAAAGTGTTAGGTACCCTAGCTACAGTTGTGTGGCCAAAACTTCTGCACAGTGCTGTACACAACAGGAAATTCCAGCCGCACAGCAACAAAGGCTATATGCGCGGGAGCATCTCAGATACTGCATGGCCGTACAGCTTAGACAGAGCAGCAGTAACAGGCCCTTCTGGTCCAAAGAGTCCGCACCCCCCCACCCCCCCATTACATCCATGTGACCAATTAATCTACTGTTGGATCCTGCTCCTTTTGTGATCCAAAGGTTCTCCCAAAATCAAGAACAAGCCATAAACTTGTTGCTTCCAAAGTTTAATGTAAATTTATTATCGAAGTACGTGTGGCACCACATACTACACTGAGATTGATTTTCTTGTGGGCATTCACAGTAAAACAAAGGAATACAATATAATCAATGGAAAAACTACACACAAAGACAGACAACCAATGTGCAAATACAATCAATCAATCAATCAATCAATAAATAAATAAATAGATACATACATACGGAGAACATGAGATGTAGAGACCTTGCCAGTGAGTCCATAGGTTGTGCAGTCAGTTCAGTGTTGAGGTGGGTGAAGTTATCCACGTTGGTTCAGGAGCCTGATGATTGTAGTGTCATATCTGTTCCTGAACCTGGTGGTGTGAGACTTAAGGCTGATCAATACTTGTGTGTATGGGCTACGCTACAGCTTATGCCGTAACCCTGATTTTCACTTCTGCGTAGGCTCTACGCTGTAGCGAGCATGCGTTGGTGTGCGCCAAAAACGCTAGTTGGCGGTGGGGTTTCTATGCCACTGTGTTGAGTTTCTTCGTGAGAGACACGGACGAGGAAATGCATTTCAAAT
Organism: Hypanus sabinus; assembly: GCF_030144855.1. Classification (NCBI taxonomy): domain Eukaryota; kingdom Metazoa; phylum Chordata; class Chondrichthyes; order Myliobatiformes; family Dasyatidae; genus Hypanus; species Hypanus sabinus. Next base: position 5,927,579 of record NC_082734.1, read on the forward strand.
ATTTTCGCATGTCGGCAGGTAGATTTGACGATTTGGTTCATCTATTTCGCATCGGTCTACAGACATGGTGGAGAAGAAGCAACTGGAAATGCGTAGGAGGAAATGCGATGCTACCAAGCGGGCCAATCACAGTTGTTGCGGTCTGTATGGCCGCCACACGTGAGTAACTTTTCTGGAGAGGTGCACGTCACCCTACAGCGTAGGTACGGCGTAAGGTACACATTACCTACAGCATCGACGCAACACACAAATATAAATCAGCCTTTAAGGCTCCTGTACCTTCTTCCCAATGGCAGCAGCAGGAAGAGAGCATGGCTGGGACAGTGGGGTTCCTTGATGATGGAGGCTGCTTAACTGTGACAGCACTCCTTGTAGATGTTCTCAATGGTGGGGAGGGCCTTGCCTGTGATGGACTGGGCTGTGTCCACTATTTTTTCCATTCATTGCTTTTCTATACCAGACCATGATGCAACCCGTCTCCACTGTGCATCTACAAAAGTTTGTTGAAGTTTTAGATGACGTGCCGAATCCGCACAAACTTCTAAGTTTGCACAGTCTTAGAAGGATTTTGCACTTGGTTCGGCAGTCAGCTTGCCGTCTGACAACAGTGAAGGTGCACTGCTCAACTGTCCAAGTAGGAAATTTTCCGTTAAGTAAGAGCCTACAGATAATTGATGGTCATGACAAAGTGAGCCGGAGTTAAAGTCGGCACATTGCTTATTTTCAAAGTTCAAGGTACATTTATTATCGAAGTTTACATACAGTAAACAACTTGAGATTTGTCTTCTTGCAGGCAGCCACAAAACAAAGAAGCACCATGGAACCTAGATAAAGTAAAACCCTACACAACAAAAACTTGCGAAAGAAGAACAAATTGCACTAACGTCAAAAAACAAACAAATAACCCACAGAACATTAAACATCAAATCACAGAGTCCCCAAACATCAGTCCACAGCCACGAGCTACTGAGGACGGCCCAGGAGCCAATGGCCAGTCACCACATCAGTCAGTTCAGAGCTATGTCAATGGCTGCAGGCCTCAGCCACAGATCAGTTCCACGCCGAAGTACCTTGATCAAATCGTGAAAATAGTAAAGCGCGTCCGGCGCTGAGGACATTAAACACCAAACCACAGTCGAAAGTCTGTCCACCTCCATGAGCCACCAAAGCGATCGAATGCGGGACCAAAGACCCCTGCGCCTTCTGCCGGCAGCAGTGGGAGGCTGGTCAAACACAGGCAGGCAGAACTAAACACTGTTCGTTTTCTGCTCCCGTCCTCGCCGATATTATTCTTGTTCGACGCTTTAGTTGACGCAGAGTAATGGTGCCGACCACGGGTTCATGTTCTGTGTATTTTATGCTCAGAGACCAGACAAAATTACTTTTTGCGCCGATGTCTTTTATGTGCCTGCTGTCGTCAGCAGCAGGAGTGACTCGGCAAAAGGCTGGCTTTAACTGTCACACGTACAGTGAAATGCGTCATTCTATATTTGACAAAGCAGGCGGTGGCTCTTGTGACTAACTCCAGCAAAAGAAACACATCGCCAATTCAACCAGCTTGCCTATTACAGTCTGTCTCACTAAACTCACCGGGGAATTAATTTTTCTGCTTATTATTTATTGAACCACACATAGAACCATACAGTGAAATTGCTCATATCAGTGACCGGCACAGTCCGAGGATGCGCTGGCAGCAGCCTGCAAGTGATGCCGTGCCTCTGGCGCCAACATAGCATGTCGATAACCTACCAACTCCATCGGAATGGAGGAGGAGACCCATATGTTCACGGAGAGAACCTATAAACTCCTAGCATTTGCACAACTTTCTGACCCTTACTGGCTGCCACAGTAGCTTGGGGCGATCCTGAGTTCGGAGTTCAAATCTGCGTCATTCTGTACACGCGTAAAAGTTATGGGATATTTGTTTGTTTATTTATCCAGAGAGCGTGCAGAACAGGCTCTTCGAGCCACGCCGCCCAGCAATCCCCCAATTTAACCCTAGCCTAACCTCGGGACAGTTTACAACGACCAATTAACCTACCAACTGGTACGTCTTTGGACTGTGGGAGGAAACCGGAGCACTCGGAGGAAACCCACGCCGTCACAGGGAGAAGGTACAAAATCCTTTCAGACAGCATGGGAACTGAACCTGGGTCTCTGGTACAGTAAAGCGTCGTGCGAACCACTACACTACCGTACCACCCTCTCCGGCTCCTCCGGATTCCCCTCAAAGTCCAAAGACACACTAGGTAGGTGAATTGATCATTGCAAATTGTCCTGTGCTTAGGTCAGGGTTAATAGGGGTTGCGGGTTTGTTGGGGTGACATGGCTCGAAGGGTGGGAAGGAGTAATTCAATACTGTATTGTGAAACTTAAAAATAAATAAATAATCGGTATGTCTTTGGACTGTGGGGGGAAACTGGAGCATCCAGAGGAAATCCACGTTATCATGGCAAGAACATGAAACTCTTTAAAGACTGTGGCGGGAATAAAACCCCGGTTGCTGGCGCTGTAAATGACTACACCAACTACTACCGTGTCAGCACGAGATGTTACCGTGTCAGCACGAGATGTTACCGTGTCAGCACGAGATGTTACCGTGTCAGCATGAGATGGGTGGGATCTAAAAAGGACTTGAAGGACAACTTCTTAGCATACGGGTTGGTCCTTATACGGAACGAGTTGCCAGAGGAAGTGGTTGAGGCTGCCACAATAATAGCATACAGAATCACAGAAAAAAATATAACAGGGGAAAAGCTAGGTAATTTCTAATGCAAGGACATGTTCAGCACAGCTTTGTGGGCTGAAGGGCCTGTATTGTGCTGTAGGTTTGCTACGTTTCTATGTTTCTAAAAGCCCTTTATGGTCCAACAGGTCAACACAGATCCTAGCACATCCACAGCATTCCTCCCTTCTAACCCCAGTTGCCTGAGTTCAGTTTATAATCCTCTCTGCTTTCTCTCTCCACAAACCTTTCCAAAGAGCCTCTTGGGTTTTGACACTGTACCTGCTCACTCCAGTTATTCACTACCCTCTAAGGTCTGTATTAAATCACTCCTCACTTAACTTACATCCGCCCTCACTGGTTTGGACTCCTGAACTTGATGAAGGGTCTCAGCCCGAAATGTCGACTGTTTATTCCTCTCCATAGAAGCTGTCTGACCTGTTCAGTTCCTCCAGCATTTTCATAGACACCTCTTCTCCCTCCTCATTCTTCTCTCACTGCTGCCATCAGGAAGGTGGTTCAGGAGCCTCAGGACCCACACCACCAGGCTCAGGAACAGTTACTACCCCTCAACCATCAGAATCTTGAACCGAAGGGATAACTTCTCTTGCCCCATCATTGAAATGTTCCCACAATCTCTGGACTCACTTTCAAGAACTCTTCACCTCATGGTCTTGATATTTATTATGATTCTTTCTTTCTTTTTGTATTTGCACAGTTTGTTATCTTACACATTCTTGTTGAATACTCAAGTTCAGCGACCTTTCATTGATTCTGCTATGGTTATAACTCTGATTTAGTGAGTACGCCTGCATGGAAATGAATCTCAGGGTTGTATACGGTGACATATGTGTACTCTGATGATAAATTTACTTTGAACTTTGATACAGGATTACTTCCTTTAGGGGGAGAGTTTTGAGTTAGGGCTGGGGTTCGGAGAATTTCCTTTACGCAGAGGGTTGTGAATCGCTGTAACTCTCCACACCAGAGGGTAGTGGGTGTTCCATCATTAGCTCAGAAGTGAGGATTGGCGCTGATAATTGCACAATACTCAATTCCGTTTGCAACTTCACAGCAAATGAAGTATAAATAAACAATAAAGAGCTAGCCAAACACTTTGGGAATTCATCAAACCACAGAACTTCTCTTCTACATTCCACTGCCATCAGCTAGGTGTGGGAGATTTCCTGTTCACTCTTCAAATCATTGTTAACATACAAATGCTCTACTTAGGCAGCAGACTGGGAAAAATCCTGAACCTGTGATCCGGATAAATCTTTGCAACTCTCTGAATGTTTTAAGAAACAGATTCTGGCTTAGAAAGGAGAGGGTTAACTTCTCAGGCATTGTATTTGATTCCTCCATGGTATTTGCAAAAGCGTGTAACACAAAGTTGTTATTACAAGACAACACGGTGCCCACTTGGAATGCGACAATGTTTTGACAATGTACCGGACTGCTGGTGCACAGCCTTGAGAGTAGGTGACCAGAAAACACATTTTTCTGCAAAACCTGACATCACTGTCTTAAAGTTACGTGCTTAGCTTGAAGGCCACAGGAGTTAGGATAACAACCCAAGTGCCAGGGAAGGAATACTAGGGAAAGGAGCTTTGAAAGATTTAAAAAGAGATAAACTTTAGTGCAGATGTGAACCTTGCTTTAGGTTGGCGTTGCAACCAGTGCTAAGAGATAGACCAAGATAGACCGATATGAGAGAGAGAGAGAGAGAGAGAGGAGGGAGGGAGAGACAGACAGACAGAAAGAGAGAGCAAGAGAGAGGGGGAGAGAGAGAGGAGGAGAGAGAAGGAGGGAGAGAGGGGGAGAGGGAAAGGGAGAGACGAAGAGGGAGAGGTATAGAAGGAGAGAGGGAGGGAAAGGCTGAGGAAAAAATGAAAGGGAGAGAGAGAAGGAATGAGAAGAGAGTGTGAGAGAGCAAGGTAGAGGGGAGAAGGTGAGAGAAAGAATATGTGTGTGGGAGAGAGAGAGAACTGTGGAAGTGACTGGGGACTGAGTGAATCTGAGCCATTGTATTAGATCAGTTCATTGACCGATTAATCCTTCTGTATTTTAGTGACATGGTTAATGAGTGGTTTACATACTTCCCTAGGATTAAAATAACTTCATGTATAGTGCCCCCTTTGTTTGTGAATAACAAGGAATGATTTTATTACAGGTTTAGATCCCATTCCCAGTTTTGTGTTTGTAAGTTGCAATTGCTGCAGTCACTGAGAGCCACCGCCGGATCTGCCAGGTGGTGCTTAAGGTTCTTGTGGTCATGCTACACCGGCACCAGAAGCATGGCGACGGCTGCACCCAGCACCTCCTCAGGCTGTGCTGGTTGTTGACGCAAATTACACAAGTGGCTGCAGGTCTTCTGGGGTAGCTGAAGGCCCAATGCCTGAATGTCCGAGCCTGAGTCGAAGGCCGCTGGAGGCTGAAGGGGGGGGGGGGGGGTTAGAGGAGTGTGAGTGTGTGAGTGAGTGTGCGCGTGCGCGTGTGCGTGTGCGTGTGTGTGAGTGAGTGTGCGCGTGCGCGCGTGTGTGTGTGTAGTTTTGCTTCTTGTGTTCTGCGTTGTTCAGCCGATCATCGTGGGTGAGCTACGTTGGCTCCGGAAGATGTGTCAACACTTGCAGGCTGCCCTCAGAACAACCTCAGTGTTATGTTTTATAACTCCAAAACATAAAAACTAATCCCAGGGGGAACTAGGGAGCCGGAAAGGCGAGTCTAACTTTGTTTTCATTTTAAGTGAAGTGTGCAATTATCACATGGTAGACTCATGATATAAGCATTCAGGTATTTTTACTTCTTGGTGGTGGCATCCGTCGGTCTCCAGAGACCATGGATCTGCACCTGGAGTTTCCAGGGCGCAGGCCTGGGCAGGGTTGTATGGGAGACAGGCAGTTGTCCAAGCTGCAGGCCTTCCCCTCTCCACGCCACCGATGTTGTCCAAGGGAAGGGCACTAGGACCCATGCAGCTTGGCACCGGTGACGTCGCAGAGCAATGTGGCTCGAACCAGTGACCCTCAGGTTACTAGTCTGATGCCTTGCCCACTAGGCCAACACGCATTGTTTTACATCTATTCCGCGATGAATCAAAGTTTAAAGTACTTTAATTATCAAAGTATGTATAGTTATCGAAGCATGAATAGAACTCTGTAAAAGCAAAAGGAGACAGCTGAACACCCAATGAGAAAAAAACAAATGGTACAAAGAATGAAAGCAAGCAATCAGCATTCAGAACTGAAGTTCACAACGCCAGACAATCCAGAACTCCCTTGCTGCAGGTCACGGCCTCAGTCCGACACAGATCTGAGCAAACACTGTGGAGAAGCAAGTCGAATCAGCCCCGCTCTCACCTCCAACCCTGACACCCCGACCATTTCAATCTGGCCCGACTTGTCGAAACATCAGGTTGTTACTTGCTCTCGGACTCGGATAAGACCAGTACCCGGCCTTGCTTTTCCAAAAGTTTATTTTACTGAGAAACAGCACAGAATAGGCCCTTCATGCTGCAGCACACAGCAATCTCCGATTTAACCTCAGCCTAATCACGGGACAATTTATAATGCCAAATTAACCTACAAACCAGTACGCCTTTGGACTGTGGAGCACCCAGGGGAAACCCAGATGGCCGCGGGGAGAACGTACTAACTCCCTACAGGCAGTAGCGGGAATTGAACCCCGGTCACCTGCACTGTAAAACATTGTGCTGTCCACTAGGTTACCTTGCCAACCCACGGTGTGATGCTATTATTATAAAATATGCTTAATCAAACAATAAATTTATGATATTACACAAATAGTACTGAAAAATTAAATACACAACACTTAGTTATGTCGGTTTTCAACACAAACAACGTACTTTTCTGTACGTTTTGATGTAAGCGCGATAAATAAACTTGAATCTTGACCCATTTCGCTGTATGCTTCTATGTTTCGTTTACATGGGACAAATAAAGTTAATCTAATTTGGAATCTTTTTAAGTGGAAATAAAGCTAATTGTTTTCTGTAAAAGGTTTAGGATAGCTTATCAAGTATGCACACATAGATATTTGCTAGTAATTGTGGAGTTTCCTGAAAAAGAAGCAGATTGCGTGTGAGGTCTGATAATTAACCCCGGTTACTCAATTACTTCTTTAAAATGCATTTATGCAGTTTGGAACTTTCTGATCTCCGTAATGACAGCTTGCATTTGGCAATGTGGAGGAAGGACTAAATAACCACGATGGGGCCACCCTCACGACAGAAGAGCAACACCTTATATTCATTCTGAGTAGCTTCCATCCTTATGGTATGAACATCGATTACTCCTTCAGGTAATTTTTTCCCGCTCCCCTTCCCTCTTCTATTCCTCACTCTGGCCCCTTACCTTTTCTCTTCACCTGCCAATCTCCACCCCTTGGCTCTTACCTCTTCTCCTCACCTGCCTATCACCTTCCCCTGGTGCCCATCCTCCCTCCCTATGGTCCACTTTCCTCTCCTGTCAGATTCCTTCTCCTCCAGCCCTTTACCTTTTATCTTTTCCCCTCACCTGCCTATCACCTCCTCCTGGTGTCCCTCCTCCTTCCCTTTCTCCCATGGTCCACTCTCCTCTCTTATCAGAATCCTTCCTCTCCACCTTCTAGCTAATTTCCTTCCCTTCCCCCAACTTCTTATTCTGGCGTCTTCCCCCTTCCTTCTCAACCCCAAGTAAAGGTCTTGGCCCAAAACATCGAGTGTTTAGTTTGTTTAGTCTGACCCACTGAGTTCCTCCAGCATTTTGTCTGTGTTTTACTCATATAAGCATCCTGAAAATATTCTAGTGTTTTACTCATATAAGCATCCTGAAAATATTCTAGTGTTTTACTCATATAAGCATCCTGAAAATATTCTAGTGTTTTACTCATAAGAAGCATCCTGGAGATGTTCTATCCCCGTTCCCGTCTGCTGTTCCACAAGTTGGGATTGTTCACTTCATTATGTTTATAATCGTTTATCCATGTAATTATTCTTTCAACAATTCTTTATCCAAGATCAAACAACCCCCCCCCCCCATACTTTCCTCCAATCACCTTACAGTTATGCCCCTGCTATTCGTCATTTCTACCCAAGGTAACAAGACTTTGTCTATCCCGGGGGTCGGCAACCCGCGGCTCCGGAGCCACATGTGGCTCTTTTACGTCTGTGCTGCGGCTCCCTGTTGCTTTGGGAAATAATTGGTTGTGGCGACCCTTTTCCTGGCACATCCGAACCGACTCACAATTAGATAGCCTACGGGGGTTTGCGAGCACAGAGCTTTGGAGCCTCTGCGCCATGGGGGGCAGGTTGAGGGAGGCTTAAAAGTGAGGCTGAAGATTTCGAATAAAGTTTTTTCCTTTGACTGCAGTTACCGACTCCGTGACGTAATTTTAGCGCTGCGTGTAGCACACCGCTACATGGTCAGTATTTAATTAAAATGTATTTTATGTTAGTTTGTTAGTTTTTGAAATGTAATTCTAAATTTGAAGATTATGGTGATCTTGTACAATCTAAATAAGACGTTGTGGCGACCCATTTCCTGACACATCCGAACCGGCTCACAATTAGCCAGCGTTCAGGCTAAGGGAGATAGCCTACGGGGGTTTGTGAGTACGTGTCTTTTGCAGCATCCACGCCCATGGGGGGGCGGGTTGAGGGAGGCTTAAAAGCAAGGCTGTTTAGTTCGAATAAAGCTATCTTTGACTGCAGTTTACTGACTGCGTGTAGCACACCGCTGCAACGTGTTTTTATCGCTGGCTGTCCAGAGGGGAGGTGCTGAAACGCTTTGTCGCGTGTCTGGAAGAAGTGAAAACTTTCCTGGGCAGCAAAGGGCTCAACTTTCCTGAGCTGGAACAGCCAGAGTGGCTGGAAAAGCTACACTTCATGGTAGACATGACAGCGCACCTGAACACGCTGAAC